>NC_141609.1:1733204-2333204 GCF_047967505.1 Dipteris shenzhenensis
TTCTTTGTGAGGATTCATGTGAGAGAGATTTCTTCTAATGAAAGAAAGAAATATCATTGAGAGCTTTCAACCTTGCTATCAGCCACTAAATCCATCAACTCCATGGTAGAGCCAAGCCTCGATAGTCGACAGTCCATGCAGACTCCAACTCTCTCATTCAACAGCCTCTTTGACAACATACGGGCTCCCACGACCCTAAAAGAGCGACTCCATTTGCAAGGCTCACAGATGTGTAGCTCTTGAGGTCTCGGTTCCCCCCTTGTGCCAGCCAACGAAAAGAGCCAAGACTCCGACTCCTGCTAGCAGCCCCTCACGACTCTCCATCAACAACTCAAAGCGCACAAAATAGCGGCTCCTACATCCCAGCATAGCAAGAACGGCTTGCATATGGGACAACTCTCCATCAACTAAGCGATCGGCTCCCAAACGGGCTGCTACAACTCCAAACTCTACTGAGCTTAAGGCTCCCAGCACCGCCGTCTAACTCCAACAGCTGTTGAAGGTCTTCTCCTGCAAGGCGCACCTGCATCTCCGCAGTCTCAACCAGACTCCCGACGGCCCTTCGGCCTATACAAGGAAGGAGCCCATGGCCTATAACAAAGGAGGTGTGGAGAATGAAGAGATAGTATGTCTTCTGAAGAAGAAGTTGACCCAAAGCAGTGCACATGCCTATAGACCAATTATGGACTGAGAGAATTCACAGAGAATGCATGAGGCTGTGGGAAAGGAGAAGTTGTCTCAGGCTGCGCTCCAACAGGAAACAAAGGTTGCAGGTGACTACATCTACATCGCTCCAGCGAAACAGTGCTCGTGCAATGCACTGCCAATGTCTCAAAGCCTCACCGAGTGCACCAACGAGTCTACAACTTCGAAGATGCTTGCAATTGCCTCGTGTAGCAGAGATGATCTCCACCGCGTCGCCGCTTCAACGCCATCACGGAGTGTTTTCTACAAAGTTCTCCTAAGGTTTACCATAATTTGACACGTGGTAGATAGGTCTTTGACTTGGGTTAGCTCAAAGCAACCCTGGGTTAGATTGGTTTGGTCAGTGCTCTAGTCTATGCCACGTGGCCGATAAGGTTGGTGTGGTTAAATTAAACCATGGTTAGGGGTAGGATTAGTTAAGTGCCTCCTAAGCACAGAGCCCCTTGTTAAGCACAGTGTGAGTGTAGCATGGGAACAGCCTCTGCCGCATCATCAAAGGCTCTCTTCTTCACAGAATCTTTGACAAGCCATAACTTGCAATCCAGGAGGAATCTGCACACCCTCCAAAAAGAAAAAGTGATCATCTTTTCGAGCTCTACACGCCTGTCATGTTAGAATCATTGTATGCAATTTGACACTGCCAATATTGAAAGAAATCAATTGGTAAGACCTTTGCAAAAAATGGAAAAGCAAAGCATGAATGCACACATCATTGTCATAAGCATTCCAAAAGCACAAGTGTATGAGATGACCATAGCATGAAGCATGGCATCCACACAAAGCATCAAGACACATGGAAGAACAAAGCATCATGCATGAAGCTACGTCAAGCAAAGAAGCAAACGCCATCGTCATCAAGCCATGAGCCAAAAGGTGACATCAATGGAATGTATTGAAATGCAAAAACCTTGCCAACCTTGCCTATATTTTTGTAATCAAACCTGACCACTTGAGAGTAGCTATGAAAGCACCCAGGGGAGGTATTGACATGTAAAAAGCCACACTTAACCACCTTAAGTAGCAATGCAAGCACTAAGGGGAGGTGATGGATTTGTATCTCACATCTGACCACCTTGTAGTAGCCAAAGGATCATGGCACCGAGGGGAGGTGTTGAGAGTTGTGGTGCCATGAGCACATGTAGAGCAAAGGACAAGCTGCCACATGGCATGGAGGAGATATCCCACATGTGAGCAAGCAAATGGATGTAAGTACCCTCACCTATAAAAGGGAGGTTCATTTGAAGGAATATCAATCAAGCACTTTGCACTATCTCAAGATTCTCTTTATGAGTCCAAGCTAATCTATCTTGGAACCTAATTGACTTGAGGTACATGTCATGAGCACTCTCTTCATCATGTCTCCACATAGGTTCCATCCACCTTAGAGTGCTCCATAGATCCTAAGGCACACATGTTTTGTCAAGGTTTAGATGACCAAACCTCTCATGCCACAGCTTAGTGTTGCTCACATCAGCTCGAGCACTGAAAGCTAAGAGTTTGTAGATGTTGCTCCGTGTACCTTTACCAATGACCTTCCCTTGAAGATCCAAAATTTGTGCGCCATTCTTATCGAACTGAACTTTGAGGTCCCGATCCGTGATCGCAGAAATGGACAACAAGTTCCTCTTGATATCTGGCACATAAAGAACATCGAACAACTATTTTACAACTCCATCTGACTTGAGAGCAATCGTACCTTTTCCTTTTGCTGGACATCTTGCATCATTGCCGACTGCTACCAGGATGTCATTCCCTACCGGCTATAGAGAGGTATACCAATCCTTTTGACTAGTCATGTGGCGCAATGCACCACTATCAATAATCCAAGGTTCATCCGTAGGTACATGAACTGCCTTCGTGCAAATCTCTCCTCAATTGCTACGAATAGCTCTACTGGTACTGCCTGCACATTGTTGCTGGACTCTTTCTTTACTCCGTTCTTCTCATCCATAATCTTCTTTTGGTACTCATTCTGCTTGTGCCATGCCTTGTTGCAATAGAAGCACTTGATCTTCTTCTTTCTCTTTTTATCATCAGAATAAGATGGGTTACTAGAGTCCTTACCCTTACCTTTCTTTGATCTAGCCCAGAAAGACGAATCTTCTCCGGTCCTCATCTTTTGATGCATCTCCTCCTCCAGAAGCATTATGCTGAAATCCTCAAAGTTGAGGGGCGGATTTTTGTTTTGTGTATTCAGCACCGTAATAAGATCGTCGTACTTTGGTGGGAGAATCTGTATGCACCTTCATGCTAGATTCTTGCTGGTGATGGTGATGCCAATCGCAGTCATCTGATCACGTAGATTCTTCACCCTAGTGATGAACTCTGCCATTTCAGACTCAGACAGTTTCTCGTTCGCAAGTTGAGTCTCCAGATTCTAAATCTGCATCTGATTCATGGTCTCGTACTAATTTTTCAAGACTGTCCATGCCTCCTCTGCTATGGTGACATGTTGAATTAACACCATGATGGAATCACTCACTATAGACAATAGAACATAGCGCATCTGCATTTCTTCTTGTCCACACGAGAATCTCATCCACAGTTGGTACTATCTGTTGTGCTGCATTGGTTGGATTTGGTCTCAGAACCGGCTTCATGTCCACCCCAGTAGCAGTATCTCAAAGCTCGTATGTGCTTAGGATGGTCTTCATCTTGAACTTCCAGAGTGGATAGTTAGAGCCGTCCAACTTTTTGCTTTCGTCGAACGGTGGGATTCACAGTCTTGCGGGTTGTGGGCCATCTCTCACAATCTGCTCGCAAAATAGAAACACACTACCAAATCTTCTTGCTAGAGCCCAAGCTCTAATACCATGTAAGAAAATAATACAACGTCTGTGCTCAATAGATAAGAGGATCTCGTATGCAAGACAAAAAAGCAGATAGTATGGAGAATCAAAAATTTGATTACTGTAAAACTGATACAATAGATGGCGCTACCTCCCAGCCGTGCGCTCCTGTGTGAGGAGCTTCGATGGCATGCTGGAAACAGTAGAGGACGGAGGCTGGATGCTAAGGAATCAGGGTTGCTATAGACAATGATGAATATGGGCTTCACGGGCTTGCTCTTATATAGCCACCAGTCGTAGTCACACTTAGACCCAATTGGGTGACCGACCCAGTCTGCCCAAAACGGTCGATTGGGGGTCAGCAGTCCCGAAATAGGCCACCGACCACATGATAGAATCATGGCGCAGAATAGAGCAACTCACCTATGGTTTCGTTCTGCCCAGAGCCATCCGGGATCATCTGGAACCTTAAACAGGCCCCGCAACCCGAGAGTGGGCTGCCCCGAGAAATGCTCCACCTACCCTCAGTGTAGTCAGTCATGGGATGCCTTCCCACACTTGCATGTAGCCTAGTTGGCAATGTGCCAACTCTATCTGAAGCCATCCAGCCATTAGGCCACACGTGGCCCCCATCTGGTGTCCAAACCAGGACCTACTGGATAACCGAGCTACTCAAATGCCTTCTCCTCATATGGGGGCTTACAAGTAGAGTTAGCTGGTTCCCGCATAGGTACGCGACACTGGAGCATTGATATCTAACATCATCAAGAAAATTGGCATCAATTTTAGAAGAATCAAGCAAATGACTATACGTGATATGCAGAAGAACTGTTATCTGCTCATTGTACTAGGTGAGCACTTTGTATCTCATCTTGTTCTTGAGATGAATAATTTTTAGCAAAATCTATGACATAGACAATAGTGTCATGGGGAAAATTGGCAAGGCACATGCTGAACTGCTTATCGTGCCAGACGGCCGGCTGTGAAATTGTGAAGCACATATTTTGGGAAGGGTTCAATCACATGACCTATAAGCTCCCTTGACTGAGTGCTCTTATTTGATAGTAGCCATCTCTTTTTATCATATCCTTCAACATTGGCATTTTCAAATCTCCTCCATTTTAGAGAAACATGGTTATCTTCCCTCATTTCATTTGGACAAACATGAAATGTCTTCTTCAACTTCAGACTGCAATGCTTGCATGTACCATGAATGCATTCAATGTAGTGCCACTCACCATCTCCATTTGGACAAACCTCTAGCTCCCACAGAGACTTTACTAGGCTACAAAACCTGCTCTCCCTTGCAACACATGATGAGGATCCAGGTGGCCTACAGACTATGCATTCATCAGAGAGAGATCCCCATGGAGCAATGCTCCAACATGACCAAATCTCAAGTCATTCATAGCTTGCTGGGCCAGGTCAAAGTCTGTGTGTTTTGCAACAATAAACATTCCTATGTCTGAGTTACGTGATGTACTAGGGCTTACAATGCTCAAAGCTCCTCTACCCAATTGAAATGTTTGGATTCTAATCCATAAACTTGAGATAAAACTCGGTTTGCTGCTACTACTGGTGGGCTGAGCCAACATATGGGAACAATAGAATAACGAGCCCTCTTTTAAATGGAACAATAGTACAGTGAGCCCCCTTTTTACACTACTAAAACAAGACAAAACATAGTACATGCAAAAATGCGGTCGAATTAAAGTATATAATGAAGCAAAATAATTTTCAACCACCATGCTAGTTTAGGACAGTCACAATTTCAACTACCAAGTTGGTTTAGGATAGTCAGAATTTCAATCATTGGGCTGGTTTAGGACACATTTAGGATAGCCAACCACTGGGCTAGTTTAGGACACATTTTGAATAGTCACAATTTCAACTATCGGGCTAGTAAAAATTAGGACAATCACAATTTCAACCACTGGGTTGGTTAAAAATAGTCACAATTTCAATCACCGGGCTGGTTTAGGACAGTCAACCACTGGGCTTGTTTAGGACACATTTAGGACAATCACAATTTTAACTATTGGGATGGTTTAGGACAGTCACAATTTCAACCACCGAGCTAGTTTAGCTTGATGAGGTCTCTAGCTTCACATGTTAGACAATAACAAGTATATTGCTTTTCATTTTCGAATTTCACAATTAGAAAATAACAATATATTTATTTTCATTTCTGAATTTCACAATTCCAATCACAATTTCAATCAGTATAACTGATGTTAGACTTGAACCAGCACCGGGATGGTTTAGGACAATCACATTAAGTCCTAGCATGAAATTAAATTTAACTAATTTAAGTACTAAGAAACACAGTAATTTCAACCACCGAGATCATCAACAACTAATGTCTATTCAACCATGTTGGTTCAGGATAATCACATAACTAGTGATTGAGCTGAAGTAGCCATGGTTGCATGATGAGCCAACCACCGGGATGGTTTAGTAAAATAACAATATATTGCTTTTCTGTTGCAAAATATATTGCTGTTAATTTTTGCTCAACCATGCCACTAGGCTGTTCAACAACTAAAGTCTGTTCAACCATGCTGGTTCATGGACAATCACATAACTAGTAATGAGTTGAACCAGCCTACAGCTGCATGATGTTCCAACCACCAGGCTGGTTTATGACAACCACATTTAGTCCAAGCCTGGTTTAAGAAATGAAACAAGTAAACTATCCCAAAGCTCAATCACAAACAACCACCGGGCTGGTTTATGCACCACTAACTTGTGTTGTATCAAGCATGTGTATGATATGCTCCTCAAACACCTTGCATCCCATTTGCTTTTTACAGATGTACTTTTTATTTCGACAAGCTTTCAATGTATTTTCATGCCAAAACATCGTTAGTGTAGCAGTGACTTCAGCACTTAGGTTGTCTCTCCTTTTCTTGCATTCTGTCGAAGCCCATAGACTTCTTGGATTAGGATGATCATGCAATGCTTCTGCTCTACATGCAACCACCGCTGGAGCCACGTTGGTCCTTCTAATTGACAACATCTTCAACATTGTGCACCCAAGTTGTTTCTCCTTTGTTTTATGCTCTCTACATCACGTGCGTTCAAGGCATATGTATAAAACCCCTTATCCATAGATTTTTTCTTAATAAAATGTATCCTTTTTCTATACAAATTTGATTTTTTTTTCCAAGATTACTTTAAATACTCCCTTGTGTAAGTTAATTTTTGTAGAATTTAGGAATTAAAAATAGCCTTCTATTGAACTCATGTGATAGGGTTACATATGATGTGTGATCCCCTCGAGGTTTTATGGGACACCAACATAGCTAATGCCACCCTCTTTGCAGCTAGTTGATCTAAGCTGTGCACCCCTTTCACTTTGTGTAGGCCATTTCTCAAGTTAGAGAGCATCGCCTCTTGGGCGTGCATCTCCCAAGGTGTTGGTAGGGTTGTTACTCTACGAACTTTAGGGTGCAGGTCAAGCTTGTGAAGACTCGAGATTGGTATTCATTTGAATGGCCTGATGTTGCTACCTCAAATGCTCCCACCAATTGTGACACCACAACTCATGTTCTTCGCTCTAATGGCAATGATCGAATGTGTACATCTGTAACTGCTTCCTCCCACTACTCTACAAGAGTCTTCTTTCTTCTCATTGTTTCTCCCTTCACAAATGTTGCAAAAGATCGACATTGATATCGATGCTAAATACAAAGATTTTTTTTGAAAAAACAAGTGGAAAGTGTCAAAATGTCTGTCGTTGTGGACATGACAAGAAATTATCGGTGCGGGAGTTGGTGTCACTGTCGGTAGCATATAGCCTCGAGTGTCGGTGTAATTATTGGTGTATAATGACATTGTAGTGCCAGTAGTAGATGCATCGGTATATACCGACATGGGTAGGATGGGGCTTGTTTCAGTCCCATCCTACCCCATAGATTTTTTTTTCATTAGAATCATGATTAAATGTTACAAATGAGGAGGTGTAGATGTTACAATCTTGCAAAGAAGGTCTAGAAAGTAATGGCAAATCTGCCGAAGTAATGCACTACAAAATGGAAAGAGTGCCAAACTCAAAAATGGCAAATTTGCCGAAGTAATGTGCTAATGCACTACAAAATGGCAAAAGTTCCGAACTCCAAAATGGCAAATCTGCCGAGGTAATGTGCTACAAAAGGGCAGAAGTGCTGAAATACTAAACGACTAAATTTCCTATCCTACTATTGCTCCTCCTTGCCCTCCTCATCCTCCTCATCCTCATCGCCCTCCTTGCCCTCGGTGTCTCTGCGTGCATTTGATCCCTCGCCATCCACTTTTGCGAGCCCAACTACATCTTCTTCAGATCTAGTCTCTCCATTTGGATCTTTGGATGGGTTGAATGTGACTCCCTAAGAATGTTCAACAAGTTAGAAAAATTGAGAGCGTCAATTGTAAGACAACGATGATAGTCAAATGATAACAAAGAGGAATAGGGTCTACTCACATGATGCACCGCCACCCTTTCCTAATCAATGTGGATTGCTTCTTTCTGCTTCTCCTTAAACCAAGCCTTGGCTCCAATTCTGAATGCCCTTCTATACTCCTCATCGTCTGGAGGCCTTCCAATCACAGATTCCTATGGATCCAAATTCAATTCATTAGATATGGAAAAAAATTTGAATGACTGAACATATTAGATATTCAGTAGGAAGATAAATATATACTTACCACCCATGCCGTCTTACCTAGTCTATCCCTGCTTTTGAGGTGCAAAGGACCTATGGTCTCCAGGCGTATCCTTGTCGCCCTCCATTGAGCCTCAAATGCATTTGGATTCTCCTTGTACTGCTTCTTCACTCTCTTCCAATCTTTCAGGTCCGCCTACCCTCGGGGGGTTCACTCATCATATGTAACCCTATCACATGAGTTCAACAGAAGGATATTTTTTATTTCTAAAATTTACAGAAATAAATATACATAAGGGACTATTTAAAATAGTTTTGGGAAAAATTTACAGATTTGTATAGACATTTTATTAATGAAAAATTTACAGATAAGGGATTTTAGAAATAGGCCTTGAACGCACGTGGTATAGAGGGTTTATACATAGTGACCCCCCCGAGTGCCTACCTTGGCTTGTGCTTACCCTCCTTAATAGCCTCCATTAAGTCATATCTATGAGACTTAAGGAGCTCCCCCATGCATGTAAGCATAGCATTTTGACCAAGCTCATACCCTTTAAGGTTTGGAAATATTCTCTTGAGGGCATTTATGAAGGCCTCCTTCGCTCTATTTTCCTATTGCTTCCAAGGTTTGGATATATCCTTTGGGAACTGGGTGCTCATCAGGCTCCTCATGTATCTTGTGACCTTCTTCCCATCATCATCCTATATGACTTCCCCAACAGTGATCACTCTATAGGATAGGTCCTCGGGCAAAACAAAGTTCGAAGGATGCGTGGTGGTCCGTGGACTAGTAGAGCTAGAGCGAGGGGTGGAGTGAGCGATTAAGGAGTGAGGAGTAGGGGAGCGAGTGGTCTCTATGGTGCTACTGCCTATGAATGGACAGGGCAACGGACTGGACTGGTACTATATCTCATGATAAAGGGGAGACATGGAACGGTGGGAGTGTGAAGACTTATCTACATCTCACATGCCACCACAACAGCTTCAACCATTACTACTCTTTCTAGACCAACGATGGGTATGCCCAGGTGATGGTCCTTAGAAAGGGGCTACAAGGTCGAGTAGGTAAAGATGTCGATGTCCATGATATACCTGTGAGGGGCATAGGAGAGGGAATAGTGGAGGTCCTCTAGGACAGGAGAGAAAAGAATCTTGCTACCATCGTGTCACTCATGGCTCCGACAGATTCATTAGGACTCCCGACAAAGCCATGGGCTGCTAGCAAAGGGGAGTAGTCCTCTAAGGAGTCGGCCTATGGGGAGTCAACCCAGGGGTAGTCCCTTGAGGAGTTGGCTGAGTGGAATTAAAGTCCTCTAGAAAGTAGAGCCCATGACGTCTCCTCCTACGAGGGGTCCCATGATCACGAGGTAAGTACTCTCTGGACGTGCGACGTGATGACTTGCCTAATTTGGATGGATTGAACAAACACAGACATAAACAGAAAATAAACACAAACACAAGAGCGGGTAAGAAGTGAAAAAAGCATTAAATACTTACACTTTTGTTAAAAAATAATTTACTACTTAAAACTCAAGTTCAATTTACTAAAACTATTAAAAATTTGTATTGATAACAACATTGGCGTCCATAAAAGGGCTTTATCATATATTATCATATATATCCATAAAATACATTACCATATGTATCTAAAAAGAGAATTCATGCAGATGGATCTAGGGAAGAGGATGAAGATGACAAGATGGGGGGCAAAGAAGGTGACAATAATGACACTGTAATCGAGGAAGGTGGAGATCATTAATTCAGGAAAGAAGAGGAAGAACTAGAAGCCAGTGAGCTAGAGGATCAAGTCTTAGGTAGACATACAATAGGGGATGATGATGTAGATGATCAATTGTATGTAAACCTTGAGATAGACACATTTGGTGCACAAGACTTGGCTCAAGACAAATCCATCGATGTAAATGCTGATGATTCATTATTTTGACATCGATGATACTTCCTATGTGTAATTTGGCCCTCACATTTTTATAGTGACATTTTGTACATTAATTTGTATCTTACTTAAGTTCACTATCAATATATGAGTGTTTTGATCCCAATTTTGGTGTACAGGTCCAAAATTATTTTGGGACCCTTGGAAATGATGTTCTATAAAAACATCAGTATGGAAAATTGTACCCCGAAGTGCATCGGTGGAAGGGTTGGTAGTAGTCGATATGTATGTCGGTATAGGGGTCAGTATATATAGACTCCTATACCTACATACATACGGACTACCATGCCAAATGATATTTTGATGTCTACAACAACACCTTCCATGCCCCCCAACTATACTGATGATCTTCGTGCTTGGACCCATGACGTGTTGATAGATAGCATCGAAAAGAGGCCCGTGTATTAATATAGTGTCTCTTCTCTATTTAAACATTTTAAGTTGGTGAATATTACGAGTGCCATTGTTCTCTATGCTGAATTTTAAGTGTTTTTTCATGGATTTATATCAACACTTCAAAATTTTTTTAAATATAAATAGGATTCTTAAAAATAAGAAATACAAAACTAGGATTTAATACTAGTTTTTGCATTGTTAGTGCAACATTATAGACAGATATTGAAAATTTATTGATAGTGCAAGAAAGTAAACTTTTAATTCTTGAATAATATTTTCATAAAGTAAACCTTCCATTTGGGAAGGATTTTTAAGATTTGTCCAAAAACCAAAAAAAGACCAAAACTAATGAAATATGTGTTTTATACATACATACATATATATATATATGTGTGTGTGTGTGTGTGTGTGTGTGTGTACACACACACACACACACACACACGCACACACACACACACACACACTTCCTATTCACTTTTTACCTTACATTTACTTTACCTTTTCTCCTTTCCCTTTACCCCCCCCTCCCCCTCCTTTCTCTCTCAAAATTCCTTCCCCCCTTACATTTACACTCCTTGTCATTTTCTCTCGTTTAGACTCCCCAACCCTTAATTTCCCCAAAATTCCTAAACCCCCTATTAATGAAAATTTTCCTATCTTTTTTTCCTATTTTCTTGGTTTTTTCCCCTTTTTTATTTCTCTTATTGCCCATTTTTTCCTAGTTTCTTATTTGTCCCTAATTTTCCTTTTTCCCTAATCTCCCTAAACCTTTTCTCTAAATTCCCTATTTTTTCCTTTTTTCTCTCATTTGCACTCCCTTCTCCCTCATTTACACTACGCCCCCCTATCTCCCTAATTTCTCTCCTCTTTTATTGACTCCTAGATCACTATGTGCACCGTCCCTTTGACTCCCCTTTCACTGTCCTCGCTGGGCGAGCAGTGCAGCCTAAGCACCTCGCAGATCGCACCGCTCCCACTTCCTCTCAGCATTCCATGCGCCTCGCAATGTGCACCTCCTCCACTTCCTCTAACCATTAGACCTCTCACCTCCCCGACTCCCCTAACCTGACTAAATCCTCTCCTTTAAATACCCCCTCACATCACTCACTTCCCCTCACATCACTTACTGCCCCATACTCTTCTCTCCCATGCTTGTGCTTCCACACTCCTCCTACTTTTGGCCACTGTGTTGCACTGACAACACACTCATCTAAGCCCACTTCTATGTCACGGAACAAGCTCCCTAACTGTCCTATCCTACTACACCCAATTACTTCCTTGTCTCCTACATACTCCCTGACTATCCTATCCCTGCTTTAAGTCTCCTACAACTAAAGGCGATTGCTGCTGCAACCACTACTCCCGCCACTGTGCCAGATTGCCACGCCTCCACACTTCGCTACTCCTACCCGCTATGGACAAGACACTACGCTTATGGTTTTTGAAATCCGACCATCTCTCAAAGCCTCTTAATGGACTCTCAGGTTGCTATCACTCTCCTTCATGCCTTTCTTACGGTTTTTTTTCCTCTTCTCATTTCACGTGCTTTATTTCTCTCTTAAAACCACCCCCTCTCTCCCTACTAGTGAAAACCAAACCCCTCTCCTCTATTCCCTCTTCTCTTTCCTTCCCCCCCTCTCTAAAACCTCTTATGCCTTGTGTGCCCCCCCCTTTTTTTTTGCTTTATTTACTTCACGTTTTTTTTTCCATTTAATCTTTGTTACACCTTTATGATCCCCCCTCTAAATATTAAGTACTTTAACTTATATCCCCCCCCAATAAAGTCATTACTTTATCTCTCCCTGGTTTTTTTCAGGTCCCTCATTCTCTAACCGTTCCCCCTTAAGCTATAGTTTTTATTTTCTAGTCCCCCCCCGCCCCGCCCTCTCTTTTATTACCCTTCTTTTATTACCCTTTCCCCCCCCCTTTATTACCCTTTATTGATTTTATGTTGTGAACCTTTAAAAGAAAAACCTTTTTAAAAAAGAGTAAGGAAAAGGTGAATTTCCTTTTAGTCTATCTCTTCACAATTTTTTCCTTATTAATTTCTTTACCTTGTGTTACAAACAATTTATGCATGTAAAATCTAATTCGTCCTCTCAAAGACGTTTTAGTTGTATTTTGCTAAATCTCTTACACTCTCCTCTATATTCTTAATGTTTTCAATCCACTTCCTTTCATTATGACTTTTACCTTCTTGTTCCCCCTTTAAAGCATAAATTCAAAATTTAGCTTTTTAAGTCTGTTGTGTGTGCATTTATTTTTATTGTGATCCTGATAACAAGGGAGAGGTGTCTATGACACCTGTCTTCCCAACCAAGTTAAATCATGATTCTTATCATTTTTCTTGTTGGATGGTGGCAGGTAGGCAGATTCTCCTCTTCAATAAAAGTGTTGCTGCCAATGACTTTTCAAAGCATTACTACTCGCTTTATCTCTTTTGGGGAAAAAATTGTTCTTCCTTTAATGATGTCTATTCCTTTTTTGTGGATATTTATTGCAAAGTACTTCTATTAAAACATTTCTCTTTTTTCACTCCAAATTTGTCTACTTTTCACTATGAAAGGGGTGTTGTTAATGTCTACTTACACACACACACACACACACACTTTTTTTTAGTGAAATAACACACACACACACACACACACACACACACTTTTTTATAGTGAAATAACACACACACACACACTTTTTAGCCCACTCATAACACCGCACACACATACACACTGGTTTACAACACACTAGCATACCCAAATCTTCTATGACACTCGTACTAAGTCCTAATCCATCCTGTACGTTGATTTAACGAGCAAAAGTTTTTTCAAAGTGTATGTATTAGAAGGAGTAAAAAATGCATATGATTTCTTTACTCCCTCTCCCCTCGGTTACCGTTCTACAATAATATTTGAAACTCTATGGACTTATGGATGAACATTTGGGTATCTAAGAATGAATAGATTTATACCTTACTTAAGTATTTCACGGCTAGATAAGAAGATGGATTAGTTGGCATCTTAGGCCTACTTTGCAGTGCATCTGATGGAAATTTATGAGGAGAAAGATGCTCCCTATTTTATAACGCTTCCCTCCCCTTCTAAATGTCTAATTCCTCCCCACTCTTCATCTCGCTCCTTACTGTTTTGCCTATAGTTCCTACTCTTTCCCTAGCACTCATGGCCTCCTCTCAGGTTGGTTTGGCTGACCTGTCTTACTGTCTCATGGGTTGCTTGCTACATGAATTGCATGGTTTGCGGGCCTCTTGTGCCTTCTCCCTATTGCTGCGACAAAATGTATGCTGCTCCCTTCTTCTCCCACCTTTCCACATACCACCGCTATTCTTGGTCTTACCTATTTTCATATGCTACAACGTTGCTATGTGTACTTTCCTAGGCTGGTCACGCTGTGTACTCACCCTTGCTACGTTCTTGCATGGTGTTGTGTCGTGCCTACTCCCTGGGTGTGGTGCATCCCAGAGGTGGAATAGAATTGCTAAAGCTAGCTCTATAGTTGCCTTTGGTTGCTAGCCTCTCTTGCATGAGCATCTTACTTGCCGTCTTGCTTCTCGTCGTCTCGTATGCTAGCTATGGGCCAATTCTCCACGATAGTCTTGGATTCCTGCTCGACATTGCCTGTGTACTATTCGGGTTCTTTGACCCTCCTAATCCCTTCTACCTTTGCTACTTTTGTTTCAAATGATGGCGTAGTCTTATGAATTGGTGCCGCTCTCCCTCTCCATGAAGACTCTTTTGTCATAGTGGATTGTCCCCCTCATAAGACTCCGAGCTTTGTGCACTCTCTGTGTTTACGATAGGCTTTATTAAGCAACAAGTGCCACTCTTTGAATTGCCTTTTTTGTGTCTTTAGTCTTACTGTTGTTAATTCGTTGGGTGATCGTATGCTGCACATATTTTTGTGTGTAGTCTTAGATAATCGTTTAAACGTTTATTATTACTTGCAGCTTTGCTTTTAATGTTACTCCTCTTGGTAGCGTTATTTTTAGGGTTAGTTCTATGTGTTGTCTTAGTCCTTTTAGTAGCGTTTTTTTTTTTGGGTGGTAGTTTTAAGTGCTACTTCTAGTGCTTCGTCTTTTTCTTAGTTTTATAGGTTAGGTGTTCTAAAGGTTCTAGTAGTGTTTGGTTCAATTTCTTTAAGGGTGAATCTTTAGATTTGGGTGACTTGTACTTTAGTACATTTTTTTTGGTAAGTTCTTAGTCGTTAAGTAGGCTTTTTACTATACATCTTCCTTTTTTGGGTATCTAATTGCTTTTGCCGCTCAAAAAAATTTCCCATTTCAAAATTTTCATGGGTTTTTGCTTCATCATGTTTTCAACCCTTTAATTGTGCACTTATTAGGGATTTTGGAGGCTTCTCATGTACGTACTTGATTTGCTAGAATACAATACTACATCAGCATGTTTTTCCTATATATATATTGGATAGTTCTATGTAATGTCATATTTTTCCTTATAGTAGTAAGATAAGGGGCACTCTATAGATATCATATAGTTTCTGTTGTCTACTTAACGTTTGTACTGACCAATGGATGTCTCCTTTTAGGACACATTTAGCACCTATACCCCTCAAAAGACGGCCCGTATGTTTGTTCACTTGGATCCTGTCTCTATTTCCTTCATCAATAAAAAATTACAGGAGGCTGGAAAAGATGGATTGACTTCACATCATGCTTATACAAATGCTAGAACATGACCCTATCTTCCGCAAAAAACCAAGAAAATGTGAAAATGAGATTCCACTAGTCTTGACCTAACTTGGACTTATCTCTTCCATGATATTTTGAGATACCCTTTTGGCCTACCCTATTTGAAGCACCCTCTGGTGCAACATGCACTTATCATTTATTTTTATTTTTTTTGAGGTGTCTCGCTCTAAGTTATTCCCACCTTCGTATGGGTCAAGTAGTATATTTTGCATGTGTAGGCAGCTATTCTTGATTTGATACTTTTTAATGATTTCTTAACACAGTGTTAGAGATAATTGCTTCATGCCTCCTCTATGGAAGGTTAGATGTTTGTGTTTTAATACAATTTTCCCTTTTACTGTCTCCCTTTTGCTAAGCTAATTTTGCCTCCTCTATGGAAGGCTATGTCTTTCCCTATTTCTTAGTTCTAGATTCCTCCTACATGAAGGCTTAAAAATCTCTCATGCCTCCTCTATGGAAGGTCAGGAATTTTCTAATGTTGTTCTATGCCTCCTATATGGAAGGCTAGGTAATTTGTCTTCAAAATTATTGCCCTTCCTAATGCCTCCTATATGGCAGGCCAATACTTTTGTCTCCAACATTTCATGATGTCCCCCTAACATTTTTACTTTGTAATATGCAAATTACAAATCTGGATGGGGCTCTATATCCTAGGTAAAGCAATAACAAGCCAAGGTGTGCAAGCATTACCTGTCTAACCATTTAAAACTCCGTTGTTCTAACAAGTGGTTTTTTTTGGATGGTGGTAGGTAAGTGGACCCCGACCGTGGAGTATTGGACACCTGAAAGATCCAACTTTGATTTCTAGATATATTGGAAAGATTTACATACTATTGGAATATAATTTAGAGATCCCTTGTTATAAGCTTTTAAGGTCTTTGAGTGCCATGTTCTTGGGGTGTTTTTGTCTACACACACACACACACACACACACACACATACATACATACATGTACGTACGTACGTATGTATGTATGTATGTATGTATGTGTGTGTGTGTATGTGTGTGTGTGTGTGTGTGTGTGTGTGTGTGTGTGTGGCTATGAGTACTTCAGGGAAAAGACCATATATTGGTAGAGCCCTTATCCATACTAGTAGACAATCAAATATATGCTTCATGGTTTTGCATCATCATCTATTCATGCTATCCCCATTGTTCATGCTACTAGTATTGCTATCGCTAAAGGAGAATCATGTACATATATGTATGTATGTATGTATGTATGGGATTTGGGGGTAAAAAATCATTTTGTTGTAATCAAACAAATTGATTTTTTGAGAATGTAACCAATCCTCTTTTTGAATGGACATTCTTGATGGTGAGGGAGTGCTTGGGAATTCAATTATGGTGAATGCAAGATCGGAGGATGAGAGTACCATGAAACATTTGGGTACATTTGGTGTTATCAAAGAAAAAATACCTCGGCTTCGCTTTCGCAAAAGTGCTAATGTGGGGTGGGCACCATTAACTTGGTAATAAAAGCAAATACAACATTACAAAGCAGCTAAAGACGTGTTTGATAGATGCACAAAATAGCGGGCGCATCTATACGCGTAGATAAAATTAACAAAAATACGGGCATGTCTATTAGCTTGGTTATTAATGCATCTATCAGTGTGGTTATACATGCGTTTAATAGCGTGTCTACACTGTATATTAAATGCACATTTAAATGCATTTATAAATGTATAGCAGATTTTGAAATCGTGCGACAGGCTGATAAATGTGCATCACTACTTTCCAAACATTGCCCATGATTACCAAAGCACATAATTTAAAAAAAATATCAATGCCATGCACGTGTCACACACGATAATATGTTTTTTGCCAAACGCACATATACAAAAATTAAGTGAGGTGAGGAGGATGAGACAATATATAAAATAGTCTTGCCAATATAAAAATGTGAGAAATTTGGATGTGAAAATGACGGCGATCTCATCCTCAATGAGCTCAACCCTTTCCAAACTATCTACTTCAATATCCAAACCAATGTGGAGACCTACAAATACATTCAGCCCACTACTACTTGTGCTACTGTGCTCATGGAAATCAGCATCACCAATGGTAGGCTCGTCCTCATGGTTTGTGGTAGTACTAGTGTGTCCTTCTTGCTTTGCCAAAACTTTGTGGAGTCAATAGTTACAAAGCGAGTTGCATGGCGTTTGATTGTTGCATTAGGGACTCTTTCCACCACGTCCTTAAACCACTTTACATAAAAAACATACACAAAGAAGCACCGAAAGTGAAGCTTAATAATATCTTGGATTATGCCACAATAATCATCCATGGCTCCATTGGCTCCCTCAAAGCTAGCAATGATGCCGCAATCTTGTGTGTCTCTCTTATCATCAATCCGTTGTGTCCAAAAATGCTTGCCCTCACACGATATAGCATTGAACAAGTACACACACCAAGACAAAATCAATTGAATAAGTAGTCTAAATTATTGAAATCTCCTAATTTATGCATAACATTCTATATATCGACCCTTTGCATGCATCCTCTAGCATACTCCCATTCTTCCATTGTGATATGCATCCCCTCATATCTCTGTGCTCTCCCCATTTTGTCAAGTAGCCAATCGACATGAGTATCCTTTGAAAGTGCTCTTAGATGCTCAATCAGGGTATGGCACATGAGATCCATGGTGTGTACAAAAGAGGGGCCCTTTATCCTTGTCTTCTTGCCTTTGCATCCTCATATCTTGTCACTTTCATCACATCATTATTAAGCATGCAATAGAGTTTTAGATTATTAAGCAACTCCTTGTCCATTACTTTGCTCCGTCTTTTCCCTTGAGGCACAATAGAGGTCATCCTTAGGTCTTCTTCATCTCTCCATAGTTGTGGGAGAGAGCTATCCACATCAACAAGAAACTCAGAAATATATACAAGTGACTCTTGTACCAACCAACCCTCGGCCATGCTACCTTCATGCCTTGCATTTTGCCTCACGAAACCCTTCAAGGTCTTCATGAAGCACTCGAGGAAGAACAACCATCATGCATGTACAATGCCACATATAGCAATCTCATCCACCAAATGCACTATGAGATGTAGTTGTCTTGTGAGAATAGAACGTGGAAAGGTCTCCTCCACTAAAGAAACCACCTCCATTGACATAACTCGAGCATCCTCAAGCATGGTGGGATATATTTCCTTTGAGCTCACATACCTGGAAAGAAGAAAGTGCACCATATTAGCAGTATGAAAACCTTGCATCACGCATTGATACGCTTCACATTTTGTATAGTGTGAAGTACCTCACAAGCTCGCCCATCTTGTAAATACAATCCTTCACGTTCTTCGATGCACTATGAGAAATACTAGTAGGTAGTATGAAATGAACACATGAGTGATGGTTGATTAGTTGCTTCTACACTAACAAATTTGGAAGGAAAAAGAGATCATGCCAAGTCATACTTACTTGGAATATCTTGTGCCCATCATGAGATTTCAAGCCGTATAATTGCTCTACACCTATTTTCTTGGTCTTTGTGAAGCCCCCTTCAAACACCTCATACATCTAATGGGAGTACGAATTGTAGTGTTGGCCCACTTCACCGACAACATCTCTTTCTTTGATAACGTCCAAGGTGCATGGGTTTAAAAGACACACCCATTTGGCCTTCCTTATGGCCAAGCTTCACGTATCCTCCCTGTGGTGCGTGGATCCTCCCTTATGCTCAAGAAATCTTGTGTCCCATTCAAATGTTCCCAAATGGTAGATGCCACATTCTTGAAGATATGCATGGGATCAAGCAGATGATTGATCTTGAGGTGGGACCGCCATGGTAGCCAATAAAAGATGGAGTATCTAAACAAAATATGGTGTTAGCATGAAATCTCTAAACAGGGTAGCTAGCACACAATAGTTATGAACCCTGAGTGGCTCATGCCACATGGAGGAGGAGTCGTGGAAAGGTCCCAAATTTTCTTCCAATTGTGAGTGAATGTGGGGGGACTTCATTCTAAGGGGCGACATATCTAGGATAATCAGGTGGGAGATTCTCATAGATGACCTTATTCAAGTCCTCTGGCCATGAAGCAACTAGCGAAGGACCACAAATAGGACATGCATGGTAACCCGATGTAGTGAGACCTAAACAATAGATGCGATTGCATAAGCAAGGTGGGTTCCCAATGCCACATCGATTGCCTACTCATAATTAAAAGTTCAATGCTTACCTAAACACTCGCCATAGCTTGGGAAGTCATGCATCATCCACATCAAAACTTCCTTGCATGTGAAGTCTCATGATGAGGGAGTGCCAAAAGCCGTTAGATTACTCTCTCCTCTCCAACGGATCCTCATCTTTCTTGCTTGGTTTCCTACGATTGTCACATCCATCATGCCAGTGCCGCTGTTAAACCCGTCATGACCTTCACGTCCGTCACACCTTCCCATGCCAGTGCCAGACTGGAAGAGAGAGGTCTGTGTGTGTGTGTGTGTGTGTGTGTGTGGCTCTCTCTCTCTCTCTCTCTCTCTCTCCCCCCAAACCTCCAAGTCGGGTTCTTGTGTATAGGTTTCGCACAATCTAAAACAGTCATCATGAAGGAAAGGGAGAGTTAGATAGGGAGGGAGAGGGTGACGGAGACCGAGAGGGAGAGAGATTACCAAAGAAAGCGATATGGGGGGCTAGGAAGTTTCCAACCGTCCATATCGCTTTCTTTTGTACACACTCTAGTGCGTGCACATGTGCGTGCACACACACACACACACACACCTTCCTCTCTTTTATATATAGACCCTGGCCCCATGCTAGCTCTTTCTCTCTCTCTCTCTCTCTCTCTGATACACACACACACACACAAACTCACACACACACTCTTCCTACAATTTCCACCCTTTTGGTTAGACCTTGAACCCCTTCTCTCTCTCTCTCTCTCTCTCTCCGATTTTCTTATGTTTTTCCTTAATTTCTCATTAATTTTGTTATTTATTTAATTTCCTAAATTTTCATCTTTCTATAAATATTCTACTCTTTCTTAAAATTTCCACCCCCCCTTGTTTTTTTATGTTTCTTTCCTTATTTACTTTTTCTATTTTACTATGCAATTTTACTAGGTAATGGAATCTACTATTTTACTATGTAATTTTTCTACTTAGTTCTCCTAATGTACTCTCGCTTTTATTTTAAACCATCTAAGGCTATTTAGTGTGATTAATTTTTGTCTATCCTATCCATGATAAAGACCCCTTCCCGGCACTTTCTAACCGCTCACTATTCTACACCCATCCTGTGCTTCTTCAAACGACACGCATTCTCATGCTCCAAAGCTATACGCCTCCCAAAAACACACTCCCTACACTATCTACTATCTAGTTTCCCGAATCTATGCCTACGGCCTAGCCTATATAAATGGGAGACTCTACCTTTACTATTTCCTTCTAAACCCCCCTGCTCGTCGTGCGGCTGCACGGGCCTTACTTCATTACGCCTTGCCTCTTTGCCTCCCTGGTCTGCACTTCGGCCCCCGCGCTTGGCTCTCCGCTTAACGCCACGCAGTCAACCGGCCCATTGTGGCTCCTGCAGTCCCGCCCGCTGCCCATGAGTTTTTAAGGGGTTGAGAGCTTCTTGCTCTCTGCTGCAGTCTTCGACCGCATGCTTGCCCTCTAAAGCTTCGTAGTCTGCCCTTACTGCCTAGTGCTCCACTGCACGTTGCTCTTGGCGCGTCCTCTCTTGTTGACTGACCCGCGTCTGCGCGCCTTTTTTGCCGATCTGCTCGTGCTAGGTGCCTCCCATGCTGAGTCGTACTGCTCGCCTCTGGGTGCCCGTCATTTAATCTCTGATACTGACTACTGATTGGAACATTTTGATGCCACGATGCGACGCCATGTCTACGATGGACCCTCAGGTCTTCTATACTTTTTCTTTGTTTTCGGTTTTTTAATTTTATTTCCATAGTCTTTTTAAAAACCCCTTCTTTATTAAAATATTCCATATTCTCAGTCCTTAAGATTTTTATAACCCCCCCTTTTTTTGTTTATTTTGCTTTTATGTATTTATTAAAGTTCTAAACCCTTCTCCTCCCCCCTCCCTCTCTTCTAAATCTTTAATGTTTTCCCTATAAAAACCCACCATTATAGTATGATTCCCTTCTAAACTTTGTTTAATAGCAAAACGTTAAAAAAATGGTTTACCCCCCATCCTTATCTTATTTAATACTCTAGTCTACTCACAAACCCCCTCGTGTCCATCTATATGCCTCTCTCTCTCTCTCTCTCTCTCTCTCTCTCTCTCTCTCTCTCTCTCTCTCTCTCTATCTCGCTCCCTGCCTCCCTCCCTCTCTCTCTCTCTCTCTCTCTCTCTCTCTATCTCGCTCCCTCGCAATCTCTCTCTCTCTCTCTCTTTCTCTCTCTCTCTCCCTCTCTTTCTCTCTCTAACTCTCTTTCCCTTTCTTAGTATCCCTTCTTTCTTATCCTCCCCCAAACTCTATCTCTCTTTCTCATCCTCCTCTCTCCCCAAAAAAAGAACTCTCTATCACTCCTTCGAGTCACTTGAGGTTCTTTTTTTTCTTCACCCCTCAAATTTTCACCAAAGTCCCCTTTCTTCTCTCCCTATCCCCCCTATTTTTGTTTATATAATTAAAAAAGTTATTTTGGCTTAACCTTTTTTTCTGACCACTCAACCCAATCCACATCGAAAAAAACCCACCGGAAAAATTTTATTGTGACCCCGATAACAAGGGAGGAGTGTTGATGACACCTGTCTTCCCAATTAAGTTAAGCTAGTTCTTACCATGTTTTCTTGTTGGATGGTGGCAGGTATACAGATTCTCCTCTTCAGTAAGTAAGATGCTTGTCAAGGCTGCACCGGCGCGTTATAATTTTTTACACTTTGTATGAACACCCATGTAATAAATAATTTTTTATCCACCCTTATCTGAGCTTCATGTGCCGTGTTGTTAAAAGGTTTTCTATTTTAAACACAGACACACACACACACACTTTTTTAGGGAAAATACACACACAGGGAGAGGGAAAGAGAGAGAGAGAGAGAGAGAGAGAGAGAGAGAGAGAGAGAGAGAGAAGGGGGAGGGGGGGGGAGAGAGCGAGAGAGAGAGAGGGAGAGTTAGATGGAGAGTGAGAGAGTGTACAAAATAAAGTGATATGGAGGGTTGGAAAATTTCCAACCCTCCATATTGCTTTCTTTTGTACACACTCATGTGTGTGTGTGTGTGTGTGTGTGAGAGAGAGAGAGAGAGAGAGAGAGAGCGAGAGAGAGAGAGAGGGAGAGAGGGAGGGGGAGAGAGGGAGAGAAAGGGATAGGGAGAGATTCTACAAAAGAAAGCAAAATCAAGGATTGGGAAATTTGTAACCCTCCATATCGCTTTCTTTTGTACACACTCCGTGTGTACACACACACACACACAGAGTTCCCTCCCTCTCTCTCTCTATAAATAAGAGAGAGAGAGAGAGAGAGAGAGAGAGAGAGAGAGAGAGAGAGAGAGAGAGAGAGAGAGAGAGAGAGAGAAACAATATAAAGCTTTTTGTGGAACTATATTTCCATCCCTTATCTATGACACCATTAGAAAACTCATTAGTCTTTGTGGAAGTATATTTCCATTCTTTGTCTATTATAACTTTAGAAAACACATAAGTCGTTGTCGAAGTATTTTTCCATCCCTTGTCTATCACACCATTGGAGAGAGCATAGGTCCTCCAAAGAGCCTACTATCACATTGGCTTCATGAAAATAAGAGGACTTCAAATCCGCATGCCATTCGTAACTAGGACTGGATTCTGCAATCTCGTCATCATAGACTCACCTGACAAGCGGTGTGGAGTCTTTGGCTGACTTTCAAACATACAACTCCTCTTTTTGCTCCTTCCTTTCCTCATGTTCACCTTGTCATTCAATACAGCTTCTAGCCTCCGAGTAGCCTCCCCCATATCTTGTACAAAACTTATTAGGGGAGAATTGGGGTCTCTAAAGGGACCCTAATTAGCATTTCCTAATTTCAAGGGATTAGTGAGGTATTTGAGGTGTACCAATGGGAGTGCTCCTTTTTGTGGGGCAATGCCATGTTGAGGTAGAGGGTGGGCAAACCTACAAACAGCCCCTATTGGCTACTCCTCTTACACCGGGGACCACTCAAACCATCTGCCCCCCCCTCAACCCATGCTTGACTCTTCTCCCATATGCACCTCCCCCAAACAAACCTACAAGTCATTCAAGAGGCGGTGGGCCCTTCTGGGTGAAATTTCCCCCCCTCTTAGCTTGTTACAGGCCTGCCCCCTCCTCTTCTCTGGTCCAGCTCAATTCTCCCTCCATTTTTCAAACGTGGAAACTCATTTGGCATCTTCTCTGCCCCCTCCTGCTCTGGTCCACTGTGTTTCTCCCTCTCCAGCACCTCCTGTAGCAACTGCTCATTCTCTTTCCATTCCTAGCTACATCACCTCCTACAGCAACACTGCTCATCCCCCTTTGCTCTTTCTCCCTCCATTCCTAGCTACAGTACCTCCTATAGTGGCTGCTCATCCCCCTTTGCTCTTTCTCCCTCCATTCCTAGCTACAACACCTCCTGGAGCAACTACTCATCCCCCTTTGCTCTTTCTCCCTCCATTCCTAGCTACAGCACCTCTTGGAGCTTCTCTCAACCTTCAGTTGCACCCTCTATACCTTCTCCCTCTCTCTCCCTCTATTGGAGTTGCTCTCTCCCTCCAAGATGCACTTTCTAGTCCACTATTGCTGTTGTGACCTCTGTACAAGCATGGTAAGGAGACAATACATGTACGCTATGCCCCACATGAGCAAAAATGCACTAGGTGAATGGGTGCCTTGCACCTACATTTTGAATGATTGGATAGCCATGAGAGCATCTGCCAAGGGTCCACATAAGCTTCCCAAGAGCAAAAGACGTGATCTTCTGCATGAATGGAAGGGCCGCATCATGAAGTTCAAGCTTGGGAAGAAAGGATGGCTTGCAAAGGTGCAACACATCTACATGGGGAAGGACATGCGTCTTCCTTCGTCAAGCAATCAATCGACAATACCATCACATTGTAAGTCTGCATTTTGTGTAAGATTTTGAAGTGTAATGAGTCAGTTTGAAATTGTATTTTGAAATAAAACCAGTGTAATGAGTCAGTTTGAAATTGTATTTTGAAATAGAACTTGTGCATAGCAGATGTATTTCCTTCAGACTTTGAGGAGTGGGAACCAGTCGAGTGTGAAGATAGTGGGAGAGAAGGAAGGAGTCTCACTTGCAGCTTTCTCACATACACAATGGGGGAATACACACAAAGGTGGAGGCTGAAAATAGTTTTCCTCTTCTTAGTTGTGAAAGCCAAAAGAACTCTAGTACAAAGAAATAGAAGAACCCTATATGTGGGTCTCAAACCAAACTTAGCTAACTAAGGTGGCATACTAATTGAGCCACGAACTAGAGTACATAAGGATAGCTGTCATCCAGCTATTATTCATGGGTGGTGTACCAACCGCATCTACAGCTAACAAGTCGGTGACATAAATGCACAACGGTCACCCTGGCATATCACGAGTGGAGCTCAATATCTCAACACTCCCCCTCGAGCTCAATCCCAATTTCTGCACACCAAGTAGGTCTCTGAACTTGCGCAGCTTCTCTGCACCCAATGCCTTCGTGAATATGTCAGCTACCTGATCCTCTGTGCTGACATAAATTAGATCAATAAAACCTAGTAAAACCTTCTCCCGCACGTAGTGATAATGCACCTCAATGTGCTTTGTTCTAGCATGATAGACTGGGTTATTTGCCAAGTGTATACTGCTCATGTTGTCACAATAAATGACAACTGGCCCATCTTTAGACTGATGCATATCATAAAGTAGCTTATGCAACCAAGCTACCTCATATGCAGCCATTGCTGCACCCCTATACTCAGCCTCTGTGCTCGACAAGGCAACTGTAGGCTGTTTCTTACTACTCCAAGTGACTGCAGCACTCCCAAAAGAGAACACATATCCACTGGTAGATTGTCTTTCTAAAATACTGCCAGCCCAATCAGCATCAGTGTATCCATGCAACTGTATCTGAACCCCATCCTCATAAAATAGTCCATACTGCAATGAGGACTTCACATACCTGAGTATGCGTCTAGCCGCATCCAAATGCAGTTTCCTTGGAGCCTGCATAAACTGACTTACCAATCCAACAGTATAGCTCAAATATGGCCTGGTAATAGTCATATAAATCAAACTTCCTACTATGCGTCTGTACATAGTAGGGTCTTCCAGAAGCTCACCTGCATCTGCGCTCAGCTTCACATTCTGCTCCAAAGGAACTGAAATAGGCTTACAGCCTGTCATCCCAAATTTGGACAGTATGTCCAATCCATACTGCCTGTGCAAGAGTCGTATCCCACTTGGTGATCTAATCACCTCAGTGCCCAAGAAATAACGCAGCTCTCCCAAATCCTTCATCTCACACTTCTGCTTCAATAGCATTTTCACATGAAGGATATCTTCATCACTATCACCTGTGATGATCAAATCATCAGCATAAATGACAAGCAGCATAATACCTTTCTTTGTTTTTCTCACATAAAGTGAGAAATCTGCCTTGGAAATCTGAAAGCCAATAGTGGCAAGATACTGTCCTATCTTGTCAGACCATGCTCTAGGTGCTTGCTTCAAGCCATACAAGGCTTTCTTTAACCTGCAAACAAACTCAGGATGAATAGCATGAACATAACCTGGTGGCTGCTCCATAAAGACCTCTTCTTGCAAATCACCATGCAAGAAGGCATTCTTTACATGCATCTGATGTAAAGATCTTCCCTTTGATGCAACCATAGCAATGACTGCTCTTACGGTTGCCATCCTTGCAACCGGACTGAATGTTTCTTCATAATCAATGCCATATGTCTGTGCATACCCCTTGACAACTAATCTTGCCTTTGTATCTGTTCACAGAACCATCTGCATTGTGCTTCACCTTGTAAACCCACTTACAGCCAATTGCATTCTTATCTTTAGGCAAAGGCACCAATTCCCATGTAGCATTTGCTTCCAAGGCATCCATTTCTTCATCCATGGCTTTCTCCCATTTTTCTTTTCCCATGGCTTGCTCAAAGGAAGTGGGTTCTGGTTCCTATATCACTTTGACCATATAGGCATAGTGAATGGCTGTAAATCCATCATATTTCAGCCTATCCACAGGATACCTAGCTCTGGTAGAGATGCGCAAAATAGGCTCACTTCCAGGTGCTCTCAAAACATCCCTGGTCTTCCTTACTCCAGGTGTAACAATAGAAGGAATACCCAACTCATCATCAATGCTATGTTCTAAGCCACTGGATTCACCATCCACATAAGAGTGACCTGCATTCACATCAAACATGGGTTGATCTACCTTCTTTTTTCCTTTTTGTGATACCTGCATACCACTATGTGGATTGCTTTGAGGAGATTCTCCTAATCTCAATCTGCCTGCCCATGGCGAAGTATGTGAACCACTGGTAGAGGACACTATAGGTCCACTAGTATTTTGTGATTGCTGCTGTGAATTCTGTGTAGCATTACCATCTTGTGCATCTGTATCATCAATCACATTTACTGGTTTATACCAACTGCTCATCTCATAAGAAACAACATCTCTGCTCATTATAAACTTACGAGTAGGAGGGTTATAGCATCGATACCCTTTCTGCTACAGAGAATAGCCAATAAAGATGCACTTCTCAGCTTTTGGATCCAACTTGGACCTCAACTCATCTGGCACATGAACATAGGCAATGCAACCAAAACTTTTCAAATGAGAAATATCTGGTTTCCTACCAGTATACATCTCCTCTGGCGTCATGCCATGTATTGCTACAGTGGGAGTCCTGTTCATTATGTAAACTGCTGTAGCAACTACTTCAGCCCAATAATAATCTGGTAGGTCCTTTTCATTTAGCATGGCCCGAGATACCTCTCCAATATGCCTGTTTTTCCTTTCTGCAAGTCCATTTTGCTGTGGAGTATGACTGCATGAATATTGATGCTTTATGCCATGCTCCTGCAAGAACCTTGCAAACTCTATTGAGAGATACTCTCCCCCTCCATATGACCTTAGGCATTTTATTTGCAGGCCTGTTTCTTTTTCAACCATAGCTTTAAAAGCTTTGAAATGCCCAAACACTTCACTTTTCTTTTTCATAAAATGCACCCAAACTTTTCTACTGTAGTCATCAATAAAAGTGACAAAGTAATGACAGCCTCCAATAGATGGAGCTTTAGTAGTCCACACATCAGAGTGGATTAATTCCAATGGCTTCTTACTCTCTTGAACATGTTTAGCAAATGGCTTCCTTGCCTGTTTTCCAAATTGACAGGCTTCACATACCTTATGCATTTCTGCAACCTTGAATTTAGGCAATCCTGCAACAATATTTTGGGCCTGCATTGATTTAAGTCATCGTACATTAACATGACCAATGCATTTATGCCAGATATCAATATCTGCAACTACGATATATGGATAATACAGGAAAAAGGCATTGGGAGGCAATCAAGTGCATCATGAGGTACATGGTACCAAGGAGGTGTGTATCTGCTTTGGTAGAGGAGAGATGCCGGTATTTGGGTACACAGATTTTGACTATGTAGGGCATGTGGATAGCAGAAGATCCACTTCTGGTTATGTGTTCACCTTTGCAGGTGGTGCAATGTCGTGGATGTCTCAAGCACAGAAGTGCATTGCTTTGTCTACCATAGAGGCCGAGTATGTTGCAGCCATAGAGGGTTGCAAGGAGAAAATATGGCTTGATCGACTAGTGAGAGATTTGGGGATTCATACAGGTGTACGAACAACTTGAGGACAAGCGCATAGAGCTTGTCAAGGTTCATACAGATGATAACCCTACAGATATGATGACAAAGAGTCTACCTAGTCAATGGTTTGAGTATTGTCATGTATTGATGGGCATTGGATAGTATGCTCATTGGTTGTTCTCTCTTAAAGGCACATTGGCCTTTAAGTGGGAGGTTGTGGGGGTAAAGGCCACTGTACCTTAACCCGGGTTATGTACAATACTCAAATGCATATATATATATATATATGGATGAAATAGAAGATTAGGGTATTCGGCACCCACCAAAACTTGTGTCTCTCAAGCTTTATCTCTCCCTCTCAGCTTCCGTTGTGTCCTCACATCTCCCTCTCCTTGTCCCTCTTTCTAGGGCCTCTGCCCCCCACTGTTCTAGTCCAACCTTCCATTCCCTCCATTTTTGAAATGTGATGCTTTCCTCCCTTGCATTTGCTCTCTTCCCCCTCTTTCTCTGCTCCTTCTTACTCTGGCCTACTTGCTGTACCTCCTCTCTCTCTCTCTCTCTCTCTCTCTCTCTCTCTCTCTCTCTCTCTCCCCTATGACTCTATTGGTGCTGCTCCGTCCCTCTCCTTCTCCCTCTTTTGTGCCTTTGTTGGAGCTGCATTTCCCTATGCAAGAGCCCATTCTTGCTGTTGCAATCTCTACAAGCATGGTGAGGATCAAGGCTATAAGATCATGCAATTTTGTGACGTCTTGTGTCTTCCACAACACCAAAAATGCATTGGATGAGTGGATCCCTTGCACCTACAACTTGAATGACTAGATAGTGATGAAAGGATCAGCAAAAGGCCCACATAAGCTTCCCAAGAGCAAGAGAGGTGATATCTTGTATGAGTGGAAGGGGAGAATCTTGAAGTTTTTGGGAAAAAAGGATGACTTGCAAAAGTGCAACATGTCTACATGGGAAAATATATGCAGCTTCCTCCATCATTCAATCAATCTAGGATACCATCACACTATGAGCCTTTCTTTTGATGCACCTTTTTCACCTGTAATTGTAATGAGTCCATTTGGAAATTTTGTATTTGGTTTCTAAGAGCTCTTATTCATGGGAGATGTTTTCCCTTTGGACTTTGAAGGGTTGGAACTAGTTGAGTCATTCATAGGCAAGTTCAATGTGATTCATGAGGATTTAGGTAAGCAAATGCATGTGGGGGAGAAGTTGGCCTCCTTGCAAAAGAAGATTGGTATAATGCAACATACATCACTCCAACGACATCATCAAGCTATGGCCGTCTGCAAACCATTGCACCACCACCACTTTAAGACATGGATTGTAGCATTGTGGAATTGAGGACATTGTGCAAGACAGGATATGGAAGTAGCTCAAGCATTGGTCCTACTTCAAGAGCCCCCCAGCAAGAGTAGAGCAAGCCTGTTTGCATCTACGACCACTGAACTAGAAGCAAACTGATGGTCCTTGTCCCCCCTCATCATTGATGGAGAAGAGTACATATTCCTCCATGACATTGAGGTTCCTACAAGAGGACAAGGCACTTGGAGTCATATATGGGTTCGATGTTGACACAAGTGTTAAAGATCTCGAGGTTTTAGGTTCTGAAGACCAGACATTGGAAGAGCTTCTCTTGACGATGTTGGTTTCAATGAGGGATGCAGACATGTCCATATATGATGCACAACCCTCTCATGCAGAAGCTTCCACCTCTGAGACAAGGAGAAAGATTCCACCTTCCAAATGCAACATCACATAGCACCTGGTTCCATCAATATTGCAAATGAGTAAGGGATAGAAGCCAACGACGTTGTAGTGGTAAGTTCGAAGAATATTTTGTATTTTTATGTTATTTTAGTATAATTTGTTTTGTCGGTCTTCTAATGTTTGTTGAATTGTTGCAGGAGGCATTTGAGTCTAATAAATTCTCATCTCAATGGAGTAATGTTGACAATGCATTTGGGAGAGATCATTCTTTATAAGGGCAAACCTTCATAAGGGCAAACCTTCATTATACTTTATAAGGGCAAACCTTCATATACTTTATAAGGGAAAACCTTCATATACTTTATAAGGGCAAACCTTCAATAAGAATGTGTTATAATGGAGGGCAGTAGGTTAGGGGCTAATGGTGAGAAATAATAAGGTATATTCCTTGAGAGAGAGAGAGACACACATTATAGACCCCATGTGCACACTAAAACATGCCCAAAGGCCCAACACACATATATGTGTAGACACACCATGACATATGCAGACACATAGGCACTCACAACCATAGTTGCTCATTATAATAATATATAGAGACACGGGAGGGGGAGAGAGAGAGAGAGAGAGAGAGAGAGAGAGAGAGAGAGAGAGAGAGGTGATGATGAGTAGAGGTGATGGAGAGTTTGAGAGTAGCTGCACCACAAGGAGAAACCAAAAAGAGAAGCATTTAATTCAGGGGGAGAGGAGGGGGGGAGGGATGTATGTTTGACATATTGCCATATCTTTAAAAAAATGCATGAAATGGGCAATAATGATCCACATTTCTTATAGTTTATATTTCATGTCCCGAATATCACCAAGAACTTGGTTTCTGTTGGTCAAATGGTTGAGCAGGGCTTGCAGGTCAGATTTACTCCTCATGGATGCTTTGTTGAGGATATGAAAAATAACAGTCCGGCTAATAACTCTCACTGCAAATGCAATGTCCCATCTAGTAGCTATCATAGCAGACATAAGACTCCCAACTGCTGATGCATAAGGAACCTTAGTCATCATGGCCCTCTCCTCATCTGATTTGGGACTATCTTCCTGACTCAGTTTCACATATGGAGGCAATGGAGTACTTACTGCCTTCCCCCCTCCATATTGAAACACTGCAACACTTTTGTAACATACTCCTTTTGTGAAAGCCAAAGGAGTTTCCTACTCCGGTCATGCGTGATGCACATCCCAAGAATATGACCTATAGGTCCCAAATCTTTCCTGTCAAAGGCCTCATGCAACTTGGCCTTCAATGCATCAAGCTCATAAGTGTTCTTGCTAGCCAATAACATATCATCCACATAAAGTGCCAGGAGTATCAGGCTATTATCTTGAACCCTTTTAGTGTAGAGGTAGTGATCAATCTCACTTCTTCTGAAACCTTGGGACCGAATGAAACCCTATTATCTTGATCCCTTTTGGTGTAGAGCCAGTGATCAATCTCACTTCTTCTGAAACCTTGGGACCAAATGAAAGCATCAAACTTGTGATACCATTCTCTAGGCGCTTGCTTAAGGCCATAGAGACTCTTTTTTAGCTTGCAAACCAAATGATCTTTGCCCTTTTCTTCAAAGCCTTCTGGGTGTACCATGTAAATTTCCTCATGCAAATCCCCATGCAAGAAAGCTTTCTTGACATCCATCTGCATAAGCTCCATATCCTCTATTGCCACAAGTCCAAGTACACATCTAAGTGTGGTCATCTTCACAACCGGAGAGAATATCTCATCAAAGTCCACACCCTTCTCTTGCTTGAACCCTTTAGCAACGAAATGAGCCTTGTACTTAGGCACATCATCACGTGTGACCTTCATCTTGTAGACCCATTTACATGGCAATGCTTTCTTTCCATGTGGCAAAGAAACCAAGTTCCAAGTCTTATTCTTTATGAGTGAACTCATCCCTAATTGCATAGCATACTCCCACTTGCACTGATCCTCATACATCATAGCCTCTTTGTAGCAAGAAAGCTCCCCGCAATCAGTATAAGCATCACATAGTCTACCCCTGGAACAAATCTCTCAGGCAGTCAAGACACTCTAGATGTTCTTCTCAAGGGCATTTTAGCTTGCTGTCCCACTTGCATATCAGCCACATTTGGCTCATCATTTCCATCAATAGATGATCCATCATCTTCCCTTGATTGTGTACCTATGGGAGTACCTGGTGGCACCATTTCCTGCACATTCGGTGCATGGACAGCTTGTTATCTATCAACATATGTAGGTGGATTCACATCCGGAAAGTGATTCTCCTCATTTCCACATCCCTCATGGGTGTCTTATGCATCTTCTTCTCATTGAAGGCCACATCATGGCTTCATATGATTTTCTTTGCTTCTAGATCCAAGAGACGATAGCCCATATGCATTTCATAGACTTAGGATCTAGCTTCTTCTGAAGCTCTTTTGGCACATGTGCATATGCCTCACACCCAAATATACGCAAATGAGAGTAAGAGGGCTTCTTGCCACTCCATGTATCTGAGGGCTTCTTGCCACTCCATGTATCTTCAAGAATACCACCATCACATGCACTACTGTCTTCATTGCCTCAACCCAAAAACCACAAGAAAGACTTGCATTGGAAAGCATACATTCCAACCTTTCTTGAATGGTGCGGTTCATCTGTTCTACAACTGGATTTTGCTCTAGAGTACGAGGGGACATGAGCTCCCTCTTAATCCCATGTGTATCATAGAAATGCTGAAAGTCATGAGAGATATCCTTAGATTTCAAAAAGTGGCCCCCTCCCGGGGTGAGGTGGGCTCATTTGTAGGCTTAACCCACCTAAGTTGGACTGGTTAGGCCTCTTTGGGACCCTCCAATCCCCTTGAATTAGCCCACTAAGCATTCCCTAATCCAATCCTTATGAGGCCCTTTTGAAACCCCATTTCTCCCCTAATTTCTTGGCAAAGTGCCTAATGAATCTCCTATAAATGGAGACAAGTCCAAGAAAGCCTCTTGGATTAAGTGACATTTGCAAGAGCTTCCTAGCCTATTGCTTTTGTAGCCCATCATGTGATAGTCTAGTTAACCATTGATATCCTCGATTGCAAATGGGTCTCCTATTAACCATGGGTTTCAATGTAGGTTTACAGTGTCCTCTTCAGATTCGTCCTTTGTTGCATGCAAAGAAGAATGTCTTTGGGTACTTTTGTTATTTTTGGGGATCGGTCGGTCTATCGTCATCAGTTTTGGTCGAGATTCGCCTGTCGAAGAGCATGTAACAGTGGATCAAACTATATTCTAAACTATGCAATCGCACCTATAGATACGCTATTAGTCGCGTCTATAGATGCGCTATTGGTCGCGTCTATAGATGTGCTATTAGTCGCATCTATAGATGCGCTACGATAGTTTTGCTGTTCTATCCTTCTTCTCCTTATCCTTCTCCTTCTCCTTCTCCTTCTCCTTCTCCTTCCCCTTCCCTTCCGCTTCCCCTTCGCATATCCGTTAATTCCATTCTCCCTTCTCTTTCCATTTTCTTGTCTCCCTTGTCCTTCCATTCTTCCTTCTCTTTCTTGATCCTTCCCTTCTCATGCATGTTTAAGTCAAATTTTCAATGCCTTAAGCATTCATGAGGAAATAAGGGATTGCATGCATGATGGAAATAAGGGATTGCATGAGGAAAATTGGGACTGTAGCATGAGGGCGAGATAGGGAAAGAGGGCATGCATGATGGAAATCATGGGATTGTATGAGGAAAATTGGAAAATTGGCATAATTCTTTTATATATGCACATGGAAAGAGGGCATGCATGAAACACTATATTAGGGAATTTGGGAATTTCCAAGAGGTAAAGATTTGGCCACATGGTCAAATCTCAAGCCCTTACTTGAAAGTGTAATCCGCCCTAAGCACTATAGTTAGGAATCCCTACAAGTCCCACTTTCAAATAAGGGGTTAAAATTTTAGCCACATGGTCAAATCTTCAACCCTATTGAAAATTGGGACTTGGGAAATTCCCAAATTCTCTAATATAGTGTTATGATGGAAAACACCCCTCTTGCTTCTTTCTTTCTTGTCTTCTTTTCTTAACTCTTCTTTCTTTCTTCTCTTCTCATCTCTACTCTTATTATCTTGAACCCTTCTTCTCTTCTCTTCTAATCTTCTTCTCTTCTTTTCTGCAATTCATCATGTGGCCAGGAAGCTCTTCAGGAGCCTCTCGTGACTTATTACAATAGTTATATAACGTTTTGTGACACCCTCCCAGTACTCCACAGGAGTTATATACATACATGACGAGCACTCAAAGCACCCCTCATGAGTCGAGAGTACAAACTCCAAACCACCCCACACCACCTGAGATTACTCTTGTGGAGTCGAGACATCCTAGCAGGCGGTAGAGCCGCCAGCCTTCTCCCTGACTGTCAGAGTCCCTTCTCCCCTATGGTCTAGAGGCCCTTCTAGATCGTAGAGCTACTAGCATACTCCCGTGCAGTCAGGAGTCCCTTCTCTAGAGGTGAGTGCCCATCATAGTAACACATCTCACAATAGGGCAGCAGGCCTAGTAGCAGGGAGAGCTCTGGCACAAGATGCATGGCCCAATGCTTTGGGGGTAGCAATGGGGGTGGGGAGGATTCAGATGTAGACATGTGAGAGGGTGATGGTACAATCTTCTACGATATCACTGAGATGGACGACATCTTGCAAGATGCATGGGGGAAGGACATCATGGCCTTCATGTGCTCTATAATTGATAGCAACTACAGAGATTGCTTTATTTCATTGAAAGAGCAGAAAAAAAGTTTGGCTGATGATACTATCAGCGCTATATGCAGCAGGTATACCAATCCATCCAGTGTTGAGTTCAGTGATAAATGGGCAAAGATAATTGGCAAGAGGTATTTGCTTAAGAGGCAGGCCCTAGCCAAGATTGCCAGGAGAGAGGGAGGTCAACCACCAAGGGGTCAACCACACACCGTTCATAAGCGTGAGTGGAAGAAAGTGATGAAGGTAGCAAAAGAGGACCCCAATCTGCAGCATGTGGAGGCACGGCGGATGCAGATGGATATTGTGGGCACATACTCTACTCCTGTCGAGACATTGTTGAGACAGCCTAGCATCATGGACATCACAAGCGACATACTTGGAGGCACTTCTATGATGAGGGGTTGATTACTGAGGAGTAGTATATCCTGCAGGCTATTGGAGCGCCCTTGCAAGTATTTAAAAGTACTTTAAAAATGTCAATGTTATAAATAAAGATTTCATTTTTCATACATTGATACATGTTTTCCCTCATTTATAGGCTCCTGGGGATATTGAGGAGGATGAAAGAGAGGATACTGAGGAGGAAGAAGGTGATGAAGAAGGCAATGAAGATGGGAGCGAGGACGAGGATGCCTCTGATTAGTCGTAGAAGTAGTGCTAGCTATTCTTTTTTGTACTTAAAGCCACAAGTGGCTTGGCTTCATGCTATATGTAATATTTAAGCACTTTTTGGGCTATGAATCAAAATACACTCCTCTTATTTTTTGTACTTGAAGCCACAGGTGGCTTGCAGGCTTCGTGCTATATGTATATACAAGCACTTTTTGGGCTATGAATTAATATACACTCCTCTTATTTTTTTGGCATTCAATTTCCTTGTGCAATGTTTTATCAATGAATGCTTTGTGATGTAAATGTTTTGGAGTTATAATGTTCTATCCGGAATTGTAATCTTCGGCTATAGATGTGCGTGGAATCGTGCAAATTAAAATGCTGTTGGCTACAATAATTGCATTGCACACTATAGAAATGGGGCTCTTGCAACCACACAACATCATACACAACATTCTATTCAACTACACAACATTCTTTTTAATATATATATATATATATGCAGAGCGTCTACAAGCACGTCTATAGGCATGTCTTTCTGTTTTTTTTTAAATTTTTACAGAGCATCTATTAGCGCATCTATAGGCACATCTTTCTGTTATATGGGCTCGCCTATAGACACAAATAGACGCACCCGTCACTTTTTTTTAAAATTCAATAAACACGTATGTAAACACGTCTATGGATGCATTGTATTGCTGTGAAACCCACCATATCCAGCAAGCATCTATGTTGTGTCTTATGTCCATGATTCTACTTGTTCCTTTTTCTCTCCTAAAGAAAAGATAAAAGATTAGGTGTTAAGAAATTAGCACTTATTGTTACATCACACAAAATGAAATAAAAAAACATCAGCTTGTTCACACACACAGACACACATACACATGTATACATACATACATACATACACATACGTACGCACATATATACATATATATGGATGGGATTTGAGAGCAAAAGTAACCTCTTGTTATAATCAATTAAATTGATGCTTTGAGAATGTAACCTATCCTCTCTTTTAATGGATGTTCTTGAGAGGGAGGGAGTGCTTGGGAATTCAATCATTGTGAATTTAAGATCAAAGGATGAGAACACCATCAACCATGGGGTTACAATCTAGGTTACAATATTTATAAGTAAGAATAATGGTGACTTTGGTGTTGTCAAAGAAAAAAGGTAGCTTTGGTGTTGTCAAAGAAAACCTTATGATCTCATGTGAACGTCTTATAATATTTACAAGTTACAATATTTATAAGTTAGAATAATGGTGACTTTGGTGTTGTCAAAGAAAAACTTACGATCTCATATTATTCATAAATTTGCTCGGCTTTATTTTCCAAGAAGTGCCAATTTGTGGTGGACACCATCAACTTGGTAATAAAAGCAACACCCAACATTTGCGAGAAGGATTTGTGCTATGTCTGTCCATGATTCTACTCGTTCCTTTTCTCTTGAAAAAATGATAAATTATCAGGGCTAAGAAATTAGCATTTAGTGTTCCATCACAAAAAATAAAATAAAGCAACAAATAATTGAATGCAACCAAATGCCTATTTGTAAAGTAATCCAAAACTAGAAGCCATAATAGAGCATACCTTCTCTTTGTAAAGTAATCCAACTACAAGCCATAATAGAGCCCAAAACTAGAAGCCATAATACAGCATACCTTCTCTTTGTCAAGTAATCCAACTACAAGCCATAATAGAGCATACCTTCTCTCTAGGTTTCTACTATAAGAAATCAATACCGTCTTGGAATGTACGTGAGAAGTGCCCTAGGCATTTGTGGGCCAAGCTCCAAGACCACAATTCATAAGAAGCTCCACCGGGGGATGTATAAGGTGGAGGGAACCAAGAGTTATTCATTGAGGCCTAGACCAAATAAAAAAGTATGGTTTCCCACCTTTGTCTTCTGCTCACCGTGCTTTTGCTTCCGCTCATCAACGTCCTAGCCTCCGCTACGCCGACCAACTCCGGCTTCAACTTCCCTTCAACCCCGATGAGCCTTAATGTCTCTGACGATGACCTCTTGCAGCTGTTCGAGCGCTGGATCCAGAACTTCGGCAAGAGCTATACAGACGATCCAGCCCAAAAGCAATCCCGTTTCGAGATCTTTAAGACGAACGCTCGTTACATTCTGAAGCGTAACATGGAGCAGTCTTCGTATACGTTGGGCTTGACTGCTTTTGCCGACCTTTCCGAGGAGGAGTTCAAGGCCAACCGGGTGGGGCGCCTAAAGCTTCCGGAGCGCCTTCGGCTTAGGCCGGATGCCATATTGGGAGCTGAAATAGCAACCTGTAATACTACTGCACTTCCTGCGAATTTTGACTGGAGGATGAAGGGAGTTCTGACACCAGTGAAAGATCAAGGCGACTGCGGTAATGCAAAGTTGAAATTGAAGTTTAAGTTCCAACTATTTGATGAAGGGTACTGCTGAGAGTATCAATCGTTCTTTCTATTTGTATCGTCTTTTCAAACCTCTGTTAGTACATCAAAACGCAGGTTCCTGCTGGGCGTTTGCAGCAACGGCTCCCATAGAGAGTGCATACGCTATCAAGACTGGGAAGCTCATCAGTCTTTCCGAGCAGGAGATCGTAAGCTGTGCGGTGAGCGTGAACGACACTGGATGTGCTGGGGGATATATGGATGATGCATTCGCATGGGTGATTGCCAATGGTGGCATCAATTCGGAGGTGTTCTATCCATACGAGAGTGGGCGGAAAGGAGAGGCTCTTGCATGCAAAAAACGCAAGGTTCGGTACTCACCGTTTGACACGGAAAATAAACTGCCATCCAATGACGAAAGACTTCTGCTTGGCTTGGATTCCATCGTCGCCATCTTAGAGGAGAAGAAACACATGAAGACTAAAGCAACGCTCATTAGTTTTGATTTCATCCGCACCATTTTAGCTTCGATTTTCCATTCGAAAACGCACTTTAATCGAAATGCACTTCATTGTCGTCGACCGTCGACATCTCAAGACACTAAGCTGAGACGAATTCCACTTATACATTTGCAGATACATCAGGACAAGGTGGTGACGATCACAAACTACACGGACATTCCGAAGGATAACGAGAATGCGATGCTGTGTGCAGTAGCCCAACAGCCGGTGACAGTAGGGATAAACGCAAACGCAGATTTCCACTCCTATGCGAGAGGCATATTCGATGATGGAGCTTGGAGCTGTCCGGGAGAGTTTGAAGACTTGGATCATGCGGTGGTGCTCGTGGGATGGGGATCATCCAAGGAAGGCGATGACTACTGGATTGTTAGGAACTCATGGGGGAGCTCATGGGGGATGAAGGGCTATGGCTTTGTTAAACGAAACACCCCCAGCAAGCGAGGTGTCTGCGGCATCAATTACATGCCCTCTTACCCACGACTTTAGTTCATAAAGCACATATATGACAAGACATATAACAAGAATAAGGAACCTTAAACACTAAACTATTCTAATGTTAGAAGACAATAACCCTCAAAACATATTAATACTAAGTTAATATTAAGCTAATAATCTGCGCGCTGTTCTGTTACTACAACTACAACTGCACTTTTCTATTACTACAACTGAAATTTCAAAACTCAATAAAGGACGATCTTCTTGATCGTATGAGTCAGTCGACTCATTCTTCTCTCCATCGACTGTGCACAAGACTGTCTTCCGTTCCTGTTTTTTTTTCGTCTAATCTTCGTCTTCTACAGCTTCACATGGTATCAGTTTAGCCCTCGAAATCTGCTACTCATTCGGTCTCAGTCTGTCGCCATCTTCCATTGCTTCCCTTCCCCTTCCTTCAGCTATCCGATGGCGTCAATTTCTCGCACCTACAAACTTGACAAGTTGTCAAATACAAACTATCGCATATTATGGTCTATCAAGATGCAGATGCTGCTTCTTCAGGCTGAGACCTAGGATGTTGTCAATGGCACTAATGTCGATCCTGGGGCTGATCCAACCGTCGCTGCTCAGCATGCTGTCTGGCTCTTATCCGACTCCAAGGCCCGATCTGATATAATCCTCAATTGTGGGGACCTGCAAATCCAATTAATCCATCTGCTTCCTTCTGCAAAGGCCATGTGGGACACACTCAAAGCTTCCTATGATCACGTTGATGTGGCTACCCAAATTCACACACAGAAACGCCTCATCACAATGCAGATACAGGAGGAGGACCGTGTTCCGGATTTCCTGGATCGATGGCAATCTGTTCTTGATGACACTGTTAGTGCGGGCCTAGCAATTCCAGCCCTCCAACAAGTAACTCTGTTGCTCACAGCCCTACCCTCCTCTTGGCGCTCATTCATGACAACACAGAGCTCCTTGGCAGGTCTCACCCTTTCGGCCCTTCTTGGCAAGATCCTGCAGGAGGATGCCATGCGCAATACCACTGTGCCTCGTGAGGCATTTGCACCATCCGCACTCTATGTTGCAAGTCAAGGTGCACGAGGAGGCCAACGTGGTGGAGGAGGTGGTCGCTACAGCCCCAACCGACCCATGCAACCCCCACTACTGCCCAACCCGGAGATATCAAGATCTTTCAAACAGCCTATGTCCAGGAGATCCTCAAGCGATTCAACATGGATAAAGCTACTCCAATCAACACCCCAATGGAGATCAACACTCGGCTACGAAAATTTAAGCCACCCTCTAATTCAGAGGCTCGAGCAGAAATGGCTAAAGTCCCCTATCGACAGGCTGTGGGGTCTATTCGGTATTTGGTAACGTGCACACGTCCAGATCTCACATTCTCTGCCTCACAAGTATCCCAATTCCTTCAAGATCCTGGCCAAACTCATTGGCAAGCTGTCAAGAGAATATTTCGCTACTTGGTTGGTACTCCCGATCTGGGTATTACTTACAGAAGAGCTCCTTCATCACCTTTAATCTCTTGGTGTGACTCTGATTGGGCCAGTGACCTCGACACTCGTCGATCTACAACTGGCTTTACTTACCTGATGGCAAATGGACCACTCACTTGGTACAGCAAGAAACAGGCCACAGTGGCTCTCTTTGGGAGTTAAGGGGGGGTGTTAGAAGACAATAACTCTCAAAGACATATTACTACTAAGTTAATATTAAGCTAATAATCTGCGCGCTGTGCGCGCTGTTCTGTTACTACAACTGCACTTTTCTGTTACTACAACTGAAATTTCTCAATTCAATAAAGGACAATCTTCTTGATCGTATAAGTCAGTCGACTCATTCTTCTCTCCATCGTCTGTGCACAAGACTGTGTTCCGTTCCTATTTTTTTTCATCTAATCTTCGTCTTCTACAGCTTCACATGTAACAGCGATGTGAAGCCTATTTATAAGCAGCGCTCATCAATGCAATACACACGATCATCTTGATCTCTCTTTTATATATGTTCAATTCGCCTTTTTTCCTTCTAAATTCCATTAATTGGTTCATAATCAAACATGGTATCAGAGAAATTTTGAACCTTCCTGAGCCTGACATACGTGCTGATTGAGAGATGGTTCAGATTGAAGATGGTGGATGAGCGCTCAGCTTGAAAATGTGGTGTTACGAATGCTTCGTGAATCCCTGCACGTCAGATTTGCTGAGAAAGTCAGCCGTTTGAATGGCCTCTCCATCGACTGCCTTAGAATATTATTTCCTCGATCTTTTTGATGGAACGAATTACCTCCTGTGTAACCTGCGCATCACTTCATTCCTTCAAGCAGAAGGCTTGTGGAAGACTGTGACCGGAGATGATGAAAAGCGGCCAAAAAAGAGGAGGCAGACGATCTCTCAGCGTGGGAAAAACAGGACGCAAAGGCCAGTCAAGAGATTTTCTATCAATTGGCCAATACACAACTCCTACATGTCAGTGGTGCCAAATTGTCCAAGGAAGCATGGGATCAGCTTGCGACACTGTACGAAACCAAATCAATGGTGAACAAGCCTTATTTTAGGCACTACCTGCTCAACCTCAAGGTGGATGAATCAGACTCCTCGCAATAGACATATTGAAGTTCAGGACTTTCACAGAAGAATTGGCATCAATTTTAACGACAATTGGTGAGGGTGAGGATATTGTCCTAAGTGTGTAATGCAATCTTTTTCTCAGGTTTGGGGGAGGACGATTGGAGCAATTTCAATCGTTGGATTTGATTAAAAATCTTGAGCCATTCGATGAATAGAGGAGCACTTTCAACCGTTTTTGTTGATATCCCGCACCCGATCATATCTCCCTTCTTCTTACGTACGGAACTATTCATCTGCTCCTCTTTGTGGTGCTCACCCTCCTCGCTCTCATCTTTTCGATATCACCTTGCAGTTCATGGTATAGGCTGGCTTCGAATTGTTTATTACTAGAGAAGTCGAAGAAACTGGCATCTCGTCATCAAGCATGGTCTCAAATGGCACGAAGGCTGGGGGAAGCTCTTCATCGGTGGAAAACGAAGGTAATGGTACTACGGACATCGTTATGAAAAATTGATCTGCGAGATGAGCAGAAATGTCGAAGAGAGAGAGGACGGAAATGGAAGGCGTGAAGGCACATCAGAGGCTTGAGAAGAGGAGGGAAGCCATGCATGCTTTCAACTCTTGATCTTCCACAACTGTAATCAACTCTCTTACAAGTGTGATCGCTGTCTTTCAGAAGACGAGTGAGGGTTCGCAAGACTCATTGATCAACAGAGAAGGGAAGAATCAGTGAGTAGCAAGGGAGAAGCCTCAAATGTGTTTCAACGTGTTTGATTACTTTCCTTTCACGCCAATGTTGAAAGGAACGAATTCAAGTGCGATATAAGCGACACAAAGTAGCTACTCGTCTCTATTTCAGGAGCTACAAGAAGGCAATACGAGGCATGACTTTCAATCAAGCTACGCATCTCTGTTTGAGAGGCTGAAAGTTGAGGGGAGATAATGTGAAGTAGCCATTTTACATGATGACTATATAATATGTCGCAAGGCTAGCTGCTGCTGCAAGCCGATATAGAAAGTATAGAGATGCGCATGAATACGAATGGGTGTGTATTATGATAGAACGTAAATACATTTGTAGATGTAGGTGTGTCCATCAGGAGCGGTTGCACCTCTTCAAATCACCATCAAACTTACGAAGTCTTACTTCCAATACTCCCCCGTAAGACAAAAAGTCTACGAGTAATAAAGTATGGAATTTCAAGACTGTGTACATTCACCAGTTTTGAATTGGGGGTGAGTCGCCAATTACTAGTGTCAGTTTATTGTTTAGAATTCATCCAGGATCAGTGTGTACATGAATGGTGAGCAAAAGATCCAGATTCTTCTTATTCGTACATTCACCAGTTTTGAATTGGGGGTGAGTCGCCAATTACTAGTGTCAGTTTATTGTTTAGAATTCATCGAGGATCAATGTGTACATGAATGGTGAGCAAAAGATCCAGATTCTTCTTATTCTTCTTCCTCGTAGCTTGACTACATTTGAATAAATGCAGCTGTAACGAATATACTTTTTCGTTGCATTGATCATATGTACCTTTTCTCCCCCTCAACGGGATGAAAAAGTTAACGAATTGCAGGGTTCCATTGATTTCATGAGTTTCTTCTAAAACTGCTGTGCATCGTCATGTAAACTGTGTTTGTCTCTTCCAAGACCTGGGTCTTGATTTCCTTGCTCACGGTCATCTTTGGTTGCTCCATTGTCAGGATTTTCTAAGTCAGGGTCTGCAATGACGTCTTTATCCGAGGTTGTAGAAAGATCTTCGTCACCTATTTTGGACTGAGAAGACATACTATTATTAGTTCAATTATGGGCATGTCTTACTGTAGCTTGCACGTTTGGGGGCCTGATCTCCTTGTTGATCGTTGAAATCCATTCCCCAGGGTGGATGAAACATTTGTGCAGGCGAATTAGATGAACTTCAGCCTTCATCTTCACCCGTGGACGAGGAGATGTTAAGAGCCAAGGTACAAAGGGAAAGTGATTTGGAGCGTTTGAAGAAATCAACCCGTGCGAAGAAGGATGGGCATCACAATGTCGTCGCAGATTGAATTTGGGCAGATTTTGTGCTCCGTGGATGATCTTTGTTGTAGGAACGTAAGTCTTTTGAGCATTTAAATGCTCTGCCGCTTCAGGGCCTTGGCCCGGATCTTGATTGTCGGGCTCTTGCACCCATTGTTGGGGTGCTATTTGCTTTGGTTCTGTCGTCGCAAGGTCTTTTGGTTCTGCAGCGATCAATTCTAGGTTTACTGCTTCGAGCATACTACGTAGGTCCTTGTCTGCGTTGATTGGGTCGTTGCACCCTTTTTCTCCTTGTGGCTGGAGTGAAATTTGGAGTTTGACGTCTTCTCACCTTGGCCATCGCTACGCTCAGAGGATGAGTTTGTGTCACCTTGTCGTGCGTCATGCAGATCAATTGTGTCTGCGATGAAGTCTTTGGGCAGGTCAATGGTTTCTATGCCATGAATATCCGTGCTCTTGTTTGATGCGGGCAAAGGGGTTTTGGCTCCATCGTTGAAACGTTTTCCCTGATCGATAATTGTCGATGCAGAATGAGGATCATTGTTTCCTTCATCTGAGAGATCAGTGTTTTCTCCCAGGCTGTGGCTTGCTCTCCGGATCGTGAAAAATTCTATGAGTGGCAGGCAAGAGAGAAAGAGCGAAAGGCATGGCTGGTTTGGACCCATGGAGGCTCTGATACCATATAGAAAGTACAGAGATGCTCATGGATACGAATGGGTGTGTATTATGATAGAACGTAAATACATTTATAGATGTAGGTGTGTCGATTAGGAGCGGTCAGTGTGTGTGAGTAGACTTATGAAGTCTTCTCTTATCTTCCTTAAGGCGGGGTTTACTAGACCAGCCACATGGCATGGATTTGGAGGTCTGGGAAGGAAATATAGAGGTTCGGGGAAGGAAGAGGTAGGTTTAGGGGAGGAGGAGGGAGGTTTGGGGACTCGGGGGGGTCATTCATCATATGTAACCCTATCACGTGAGTTCAACAGAAGGATATTTTTTATTTCTAAAATTTACAGAAATAAATATACATAAGGGACTATTTTAAATAGTTTTGGAAAAAATTTACAGATTTGTATAGAAAAGGGGTGCATTTTATTAATGAAAAAACTTACAGATAAGGGATTTTAAATATAGGCCTTGAACGCACGTGATATAGAGGGTTTATACATAGTGACCCCCCTGAGTTTGGGGAGGTGGAGGAAGAGGAGTCGACGAGGAAGTGTCATCTGGCACAGACGAAGAGGGCGAGCGACACGAAGAGGGCCCCCAGTCTGTGCATTGATGCATTGAAGAAGGCGGGCCGCTGGCGTGGCTGGTGGCAGAGAGTTGGAGCTTTGGAGGAGTGCAATCAACGAGGTGTGGGGAGTGGCGGCGCAATCGCAGAGGACCAAAGAGGCCAAAGTGGTGCAGTCGAACAGAGGGCCAGAGAGGACCAGAGAGGCCACGCGGCACGACAACGAGACAGGGACAGACAGCTGGACAGCGGGATAGGGACAGACACGGTGCCACGTGGAACGAGCACATGGGGCGGATAGGGATAGACAGTGCAAGAGGCCACGTGGTCGTGGCTGTGCAGCACAGTCGCTGAGGGAGGCAGAGACTGACCGTAGCGTAGCAGACACGTGGGAGACCGGGTGCAAGGGTGCCACATGGCACGAGCACGTGGGGGGGATGGGGATAGACAGTACTGTGAGAGGCCACGTGGCCGTGGTTGTGCAACAGACACGTGACAGACCTGAGGATGCTCGCAGAGTGGGGGCAGATGAGCTGGCAAAGCGGTGCGGACAACAAGTATGCTGCTCCAGAGTCCCAGCCCTCACTGGCAGAAGTAGAGTGCCAGACTTTGGCCCGTCGAATAGTGCCTACATGGCACCACAGAGGCAGAGCGCCACACAACGCTGAAGTGCCACATGGCACTGGGCAGAAACAGGTGGGAGACCAGACGAGGATGGTGCCAGAGATGTCGCAGCTGAGGTGGTGCTTGCACAGTGGGCTCTGATGGTACGGGCAATGGAACCAGAGGATAGCGTAGGGCCAGAAGAACACGTGGCGAAGGCAGAGGGTAGTCAGCGCGTGAAAATTGAAGCAGTAAATGCATGGCAGCAACTGTTGTAGGTGCACTATGCAGTAAATGCATGGCGGCAGGGTTTCGAACGAGTGCACGGTGCACCAACCCATGTGGGCACCCGCCTTCTCTCCAAAGTCGCCCCTCGCTCTGTTGAGATATCGAGCTCCACTCGCGATATGCCAGGGTGACCATTGTGTATTTATGTCACCGACTTGTTAGCTGGAGATGCGGTTGGTACACCGCCCACGAATAATAGCTGGATGATAGCTATCCTTATCTACTATAGTTTGTGGCTCAGTTAGTATGCCACCTTAGTTAGTTGAGTTTGGTTTGAGACCCACATATAGGGTTCTTCTATTTTCTTTGTACCAGAGTTCTTTTGGCTTTCACAACTAAGAAGAGGAAAACTGTTTTCAACCTCCACCTTTGTGTGTGTTCCCCCATTGTGCATGTGAGAAAGCCGCAAGTGAGACTCCTTTCCTCTCTCCCACAATCTTCACATGGTATCAGAGCCTTGTTCATGGTAAGGAGCTCAAGAAAGCAAACCAAGTTCGCAATGTCCTGGTAAGAGGACTAGTGTTGCTTTCCTTTTTTCGAGTTTGGGAGCAAATCTTTACAGGTAGCACAACCAGAAGTGCAAGAGTGCGCTGTCTCAGATTGAGACGCCCTTCGCGGTGTGGCGAGAGGGCATTCTGATTCGAGGTCATTTCGGGGCCCGTTTTGGAGGCGGAAGTTCTTCGCAGGCACTCAGAAAAAAGGCCTTGTTTTCGCTGTGCGACCACTGCGCGGCTAGTCGGTGAAAAGTTACCGCAGAAATTGCATCGTATGCCTGTGTGCATAGAATTTGGGAGTTGCAGATTCATGCTTGTTGCCTGTTGATGAAAAATCGTCACTAGGAAGTGACTGTGTGGTGAAATACCACTTTCGTCAGTTTTGCAGATCTGCCCGTGTAAGGCAAAAGCTGTGTTTTTTGCAGTGACAGAATATTTTGCAGTGCTCTGTAATGGCATCTGATTCTCTTTCACAAATTGTCACTGAAAAGCTTGACAAGAACAACTTCCAGGCATGGAAGTTTAGAATGACGAATTTCTTGATGGGAAAAGGCTATTGGGAGTTCATTACAGGAAATGAAGAAGAACCTGTTCTTCCTAATGTTCCCAGTCAACAGGAAATGCAGGCATTTAAAGGATGGCATGAGAGAGCCAGGAAAGTTATGTACTGGCTATCTATCAGTATTTCGGACTCTATGATTGTGCATATTCAGGATGCAAATATGCCAAAGGAGGCATGGGATACTTTGGCAAAAATGTACAGCACAAATACGCAAGCCAGGAAAATGCAACTCAAACAGGAGTTGCACAATGTGCAGAGAGAAAATTTGAGCATAAATGACTACCACATGAAAGTGAAGAAAATTGCAGATGCACTTGCTTCCATTGGGTCGCCAGTGGATGATGACGATTTGGTCTCTGTGACCTTGAATGGTCTAGGAAAGGATTATGCACAGTTCCGGACATCCATTGCTGTCCGTGAAAAATTTCCTGATTTTGAGGAGTTGATTGCTCTTCTAATTTCTGAAGAGCAAAGAAATGGTGGTGCATCTTCTTCAGCAGGAACCTCAAAAGAAACTGTCTTCTACTCAAATGCTGGTAGAGGTAGAGGCAGAGGTAGAGGAGGCCGATCTGCAGGCCGTGGTAGAAATCAGAATATGCAGCAAATGCAAGAAACCAGTCCTATGCAGGAGGACGTGGTAACTCTAGAGGAAGGGGGAGCCAAAGAGGTTGTGGTGGATGGCAGAGAGGCCAAAATGCAAACAGCAATGTTGAATGCTACTACTGTGGTAAAATGGGTTATATGGCTAAAGACTGCTACAAAAAGCAGAATGACATTATGAATGGAAAATTGCAGCAAGGCAATTATGCATCCTCTAGTAGATAGGGTGATGACAGAAATGAGCATTTGTTTATGGTGCAGCATATGACAAATTCTGTGACAAGTGCAGAAGAAAGCCATGATGTGTGGTATGTTGACTCAGGTGCGTCAAACCACATGACAGGTCATGCTGAATGGATGCAGGATGCAAGGAAAATGGAAAAACCAGGATTTGTGGAGACTGGTGATGATACTGCACATCCTATTGTGCAGATTGGCAAAATTCCTTTGTCTATGCAGGATGGGAAAAAGAAATACTTGTCTGATGTGTTTCATGTCCCGAACATCACCAAGAACCTGGTTTCTATTGGTCAGATGGTTGAGCAGGGCTTGCAGGTCAGATTTAATCCTCATGGATGCTTTGTTGAGGATATGAAAAATAATGGTCGCTTGATAGCAAAAGGAAAGAAGAAGGGCACGATGTTTACGTTGGATGCGGACATGCCTGAATTGAGTGCAGCAATGTTTGCACATGGGACCGGTGTAGTTGCAGATATTGATATCTGGCACAAACGCATTGGTCATGTTAATATACAACGACTTAAATCAATGCAAGCCCAAAATATTGTTGCAGGATTGCCTAAATTCAAGGTTGCAGAAATGCACAAGGTTTGTGAAGCCTGTCAATTTGGGAAACAGGCAAGGAAACCTTTTCCTAGGCATGTTCAAGAGAGTAAAAAGCCATTGGAATTAATCCACTCTGATGTGTGGACTACTAAAGCTGCATCTATTGGAGGCTGTCACTATTTTGTCACTTTTATTGATGACTTCAGCAGAAAACTGTGGGTGTATTTTATGAAAAAGAAAAGTGAAGTGTTTGGGCACTTCAAAGGTATCAAGCATGACCTTCATAAACATTTTTCCTCATATGTTTGGAGTAACACAGAGGTGCACCTTTTCTATTGGAGGAGGAGATATTACAATGAGGATGAAAGCACATGAAGCAGTTCAAAGCTATGGTTGAAAAAGAAACAGACTTGCAAATAAAATGCCTAAGGTCAGATGGAGGGAGAGAGTACCTCTCAAATGAGTTTGCAAGGTTCTTGCAGGAGCATGGTATAAAGCAGCAATATTCATGCAGTCATACCCCACAGCAAAATGGAATTGTAGAAAGGAAAAACAGGCATATTGGAGAGGTATCTCGGGCTATGCTAAATGAAAAAGATCTACCAGATTTTTATTGGGCTGAAGCAGTTGCTACAGCAGTTTATATAATGAACAGGATTCCCACTGCAGCAATACATGGCATGACGCCAGAGGAGATGTATACTGGTAGGAAACCAGATATTTCTCATTTGAAAATTTTTGGTTGCATTGCCTATGTCCATGTGCCAGATGAGTTGAGGTCCAAGTTGGATCCAAAAGCTGAGAAGTGCATCTTTATTGGTTATTCTCTGCAACAGAAAGGGTATAGATGCTATAACCCTTCTACACGAAAGTTTACAGTGAGCAGAGATGTTGTTTTTTATGAGATGAGCAGCTGGTATAAACCTGTAAATGTGATGATTGATGTAGATGCACAAAATGGTAATGCTGCACAGAATTCACAGCAGCAATCACAAAATATCAGTGGACCTGCAGTGTCGTCTAGCAGTGGTTCACATACTTTGTTATGGACAGGCAGATTGAGATCAGGAGAATCTCCTCAAAGCAATGCAGAAAGTGGTATGCAGGTATCATGAAAAGGAAAAGAGAAGGTAGATCAGCCCATGGTTGATGTGAATGCAGGTCACTCTTATGTGGATGGTGAATCCAGTGGCTCAGAACAGAGCATTGATGATGAGTTGGGTATTCCATGGATGAAGAAATGGATGCCTTGGATTCTAATGCTACATGGGAATTGGTGCCTTTGCCTAAAGGCAAGAATGCAATTGGCTGTAAGTGGGTTTATAAGATTAAGCACAATGCAGATGGTTCTGTGAATAGATACAAGGCAAGATTAGTTGTCAAGGGGTATGCATAGACATATGGCATTGATTATGAAGAAACTTTCAGCCCGGTTGCAAGGATGGCAACCGTAAGAGCAGCCATTGCTATGGCTGCATCAAAGGGATGGTCTTTACATAAGATGGATGTAAAGAATGCCTTCTTGCATGGTGATTTGCAAGAAGAGGTCTTTATGGAGCAGCCAGCAGGTTATGTTCATGCTACTCATCCTGAGTTTGTTTGCAGGTTGAAGAAATCCTTGTATGGACAGTATCTTGTCACTATTGGCTTTCAGATTTCCAAGGCAAATTTCTCACTCTATGTGAGAAAAACAGAGAAAGGAATTATGCTGCTTGTCATTTATGTTGATGATTTGATCATCACAGGTGATAGTGATGAAGATATCCTTCATGTGAAAATGCTATTGAGGCAGAAGTTTGAGATGAAGGATTTGGGAGAGCTGCGTTATTTCTTGGGCATTGAGGTGATTAGATCACCAAGTGGGATACAGCTCTTGCAGAGGCAGTATGGATTGGACATGTTGTCCAAATATGGGATGACAGGCTGTAAGCCTATTTCAGTTCCTTTGGAGCAGAATGTGAAGCTGAGCACAGATGCAGGTGAGCTTCTGGAAGACCCTACTATGTACGGACGTATAGTAGGAAGCTTGATTTACATGACTATTACCAGGCCAGATTTGAGCTATGCTGTTGGGTTGGTAAGTCAGTTTATGCAGGCTCCAAGGAAACCGCATTTGGATGCGGCTAGACGCATACTCAGGTATGTGAAGTCCACATTGCAGTATGGACTATTTTATGAGGCTCGGGTTCAGATACAGTTGCATGGATACACTAATGCTGATTGGGCTGGTAGTATTTCTGATAGACGATCTACCAGTGGATATGTGTTCTCTTTTGGGAGTGCTACAGTCACTTGGAGCAGCAAGAAACAGCCTACAGTTGCCTTGTCGAGCACACAGGCTGAGTACAGGGGTGCAGCAATGGCTGCATGTGAGGTAGCTTGGTTGCATAAGCTACTCTATGATATGCATCAGTCTACAAATGGGCCAGTTGTCATGAGCAGTATACATTTGGCAAAGAACCCAGTCTTTCATGCTAGAACAAAGCACATTGAGGTGCATTATCACTATGTGTGGAAGAAGGTTTTACTAGGTCTTATTGATCTAGTTTATGTCAGCATAGAGGATCAGGTAGCTGACATATTCACGAAAGCATTGGGTGCAGAGAAGCTGCGCAAGTTCAGAGACCTGCTTGGTGTGCAGGAATTGGGATTGAGCTCGAGGGGGAGTGTTGAGATATCGAGCTCCACTCGCGATATGCCAGGGTGACCGTTGTGTATTTATGTCACCGACTTGTTAGCTGGAGATGCGGTTGGTACACCGCCCACGAATAATAGCTGGATGACAGCTATCCTTATCTACTATAGTTTGTGGCTTACTTAGTATGCCACCTTAGTTAGTTGAGTTTGGTTTGAGACCCACATATAGGGTTCTTCTATTTTCTTTGTACCAAAGTTCTTTTGGCTTTCACAACTAAGAAGAGGAAAACTATTTTCAGCCTCCACCTTTGTGTGTATTCCCCCATTGTGCATGTGAGAAAGCCGCAAGTGAGACTCCTTCCCTCTCTCCCACAATCTTCACACGCTCCAGCCTCCTCGACTTTCGCCGGCCCCGCTCCAACCTCCTCTAAATTCCCCCGTCTGACTCTGTCCATGGCTGTTCCAACTCCCGCCTCCCCTCCATTTTGACTCCGATTCGCCTCCCCTCCATTTTGCCTCGCACCTAACAACACGCGCGCCACCTTTGTTCTTCGAACACCCGCCTACCCTCTGTTCTTCCGACGCCTGCTTGATAGCGATTTCTGGAGTCCCCTTCCACATCCTGACGGATTTTTGGAGTCTCATCCAGCAGCTCTCCCTCCAACAGACAGAATCTTGCCTGGAGCGGACGAAATCAATCAAGCTCTCCTATGTTCCATTGGAAAAAAGGCATAGTCTTTTTTTTTACATCAGTGCATGCTCTCTCTCTCTCTCTCTCTCACTCTCTACTTTTTTAGAAATGTTTTTATCCTTCAAAATGTTATCCTAAAGAATATTACTCTCTCTCTCTCTCTATGTTTTTATGCTAAAAACGTAGAGAGTGAGAGAGAGAGAGATTTTGATTTTAATATGTTAAATTTTATGGCACTTTTAGATACTAATATTTTTAGCATAATATAAACATGTCTTGAATGTGGAGAGAGAGAGAGAGAGAGAGAGAGACAGAGACAGAGAGAGAGAGAGAGCAAAAGAGAGAGAGAGAGAGAGAGAGAGAGAGAGAGATTTTAATATGTTTAACGTTTTAATAGCATTTTTTAGCATGTTAAAACATTTATGGCATTTTTTAGATACTAATATTTTCAATGCTTTAATAATATTTTTAAATAATTTTTTTAAATATATTTTATGATCATATTAGTTCCATAATCATTTAACATAATAATATTATAGTATGTTTTTTAGATAATAAATTTATAAGATACTAAATTTAATCTAAAAGAGAAATTTATTATATTTTTAAGATACTATTTTTAATATGTTTTTAATGAATCAATTTAATAATAATAATTAATATTAATGATGTTTCAACATGTTTCTCTCTCTCTCTCTCTCCACATTCAAGAACATGTTTTTGAATGTGGACATGTTCTTGAATGTGGAGAGAGAGAGAGAGAGAGAGAGAGAGAGAGAGATTTATATTTTAATATGTTTTTAAAACAAAAACATTTTTGGCATTTTTTGATACTAATATTTTTAACGTACTATAAACACTTTTAGATACTAATATTTTTAGCATAATATAAACATGTCTTGAATGAGGAGAGAGAGAGAGAGATTTTAATATATTTTATGATCATATTAGTTCCATAATCATTTAACATAATAATATTATAGTATGTTTTTTAGATAATAAATTTCTAAGATACTAAATTTAATCTAAAAGAGAAATTTATTATGTTTTTAAGATACTATTTTTTAATCAATTTGATAATAATAATTAATATTAATGATGTTTCAACATGTTTCTCTCTCTCTCTCTCTCTCTCTCTCTCCACATTCAAGAACATGTTTTTGAATGTGGACATGTTCTTGAATGTGGAGAGAGAGAGAGAGAGATTTAGATTTGAATATGTTTTCAAAACAAAAACATTTTTGGCATTTTTTGATACTAATATTTTTAATGTACTATAAACATACTATAAACACTTTTAGATACTAATATTTTCTTGAATGTGGAGAGAGAGAGAGAGAGAGAGAGAGAGAGAGAGAGAGAGAGAGAGAGATTTTAATATGTTTAACGTTTTAATAGCATGTTTTACCATGTTTTTATTGTTTTGAAAATATCTTTTGAAAACATTAATATGTGGACATGTTCTTGAATGTGGAGAGAGAGAGAGAGAGAGAAATTTAGATTTTAATATGTTTTTAAAACAAAAACATTTTTGGCATTTTTAATACTAATATTTTTAATGTACTATAAACATACTATAAACATGTCTTGAATGTGGAGAGAGAGAGAGAGAGAGAGAGAGAGAGAGAGAGAGAGAGAGAGAGAGAGAGAGAGAGAGAGAGAGAGAGATTTTAATATGTTTTTAGATACTAATATTTTTAATGTCTTTTTTTTAGCATGCTCTCTAGATTTTAATATGTTTTTAAAACAAAAACATTTATGGCATTTTTAGATACTAATATTTTTAACATCTTTTTTTCAGCATGCTCTCTCTCTCTCTCTCTCTCTCTCTCTCTCTCTCTCTTCCCTCTCTCTCCACATTTAAGAACAATATGTTTTTAAAACAAAAACATTTATGGCATTGAGATGTATAGTAAAATCGAATGTTTTTAAGATACTATTTTTTAGGATGTTAGCTCTCTCTCTCTCTCTCTCCATAGTCAAGAACATGTCCACATATTAAAAACATGTTCTTGAATGTGGAGAGAGAGAGAGAGAGAGAGAGAGAGAGAGAGATCTCCACAGTCAAGAACATGTCCACATATTAAAAACATGTTCTTGAATGTGGAGAGAGAGAGAGAGAGAGAGAGAGAGAGAGAGATTTTAATATGTTTTTAAAACAAAAATATTTATGGCATTGAGATGTATAGTAAAATCGAATGTTTTTAAGATACTATTTTTTGGGATGTTTTTAATGAAGCAATTCAATAATAATAATTATTTTTTTAATGTATGAAAACATGTTTTAAGATGAAATTTAAGACATTTTTTATGATAATATGCTAGGCCGCTCCTATTGACAGCTGCCCAGTTGAAGTGCCAGCTCTCCCTCCAGTAGACGGAATCTTGCCTCGAGTGGACGGAATCAATCGAGCTCTCCTTGGGAACAAGGCATAGTCTTTTTTTTAGCATGCTCTCTCTCTCTCTCTCTCTGTCTCTCTCTCTCCACATTCAAGAACATGTTTTTATTGTTTTAAAAACATCTTATGAAAACATTAATATGTGGACATGTTCTTGAATGTGGAGAGAGAGAGAGAGGGAGTTCCTACATTTGAAAAATGGAGGGAGAATTGAGCTCCACTTGAGAAGAGTTGCAACAAGTTGAGTGGGGGGGAAAACTCTCCCAGAAGGTCCCACAACCTCTTTAATGAATTGTAGGATTATTGTCTAGAGGCGATGCACATGGGAGGAGGGTCAAGCATGGGTTGGGAGGGGAGATGGTCCAAGAGGAGTAGCCAATAGGGGTTCTTTGCAAGTCTGCCCACCCTCCACCACAACATGGCATTGCCCCACAAAAAGGAGCACTCCCATCGGTACACCTCAAATATCTCACTAATCCCTTGAAATTAGGAAACACTGATTGGGGGCCTTTTGGAGACCCCAATTCTCCCGTAATGTAGCTACTCCTCTCACTAATTGTGCTAAAGAAAGACTCCTTTGGATGGACATGAGATGTAGAAAAGAGCTTCCAACAATTGAAGGTTGTCCTCTCCTCAGCACCCATATTATTATGCCTTTATTTCTCCCTACCATTAATCATTGAAGTAGATGCTTGTGAGAGAGGCTTTGTTGCAATCCTAAAGTAGCCACATGGAGTGATTGTCTATGATAGTAGGAAGCTAGATGCCAAGGAGCTCACTTATTATATTTATGACCACGATTTGGCAATTATGCTCCATGCCATTAAGAAGTGGCATCATTATGTTTATGGGAGCCACTTGAAGGTGAGGAATGACCATGGAACACTCAAGTATTTTATGTCCCAAACTAATCTCTCTCCCAAGAAAAGGAGGTTCTTTATCTAAGATGTGGCCATGCAATCTAAGCTCCATCATTGAAACATAGAAGGAGTGGATTCATGGAATCCTTGAAGAATAACTTTCAAACCCTGAGGTTGCTATCATTTTCTAGGACCTGCAACATCCCTCTTGTGAAGACCATCCTAATTACACACTGTATAATGGAATGATATTGTACAAAGGGAAGATTTTTATTATGGAAAAGTCCAATTATGGGATGTTGGTCCTACAAATATGCACTCCTCTCCTATGGTTGGTAATATTGGACTAAGTTTGCGACCTATGAAATGGTGACGCATAGCTTTATATGAACAGGGGTATGGAAGGATGTATACAAGTATGTTCAAAGATCTAAGCCTTGACAACAAAATAGAGAACTAAACCTCAGGCCAACAAGCATGGATGTTTTTTTCATATTAGTTTTGTTAAGAAGAGAAACCTTTATATTGGTGTCAAAAGCTTGTATTCCTTGATAAAAATAAAGGTTTGAAAAATTCGCCATGATTTGAAACTTTATGAGAAATAATTTAAAGTTTTTCAAGATTTACAAATTTTTCTTTAAAATTCAAAAGAAAATATATAAAAGTATGATATGTTCTACAAGTATTGTGAAACTAAAAAATAGCTCGATAAACTTTTACCAAGATTTTATATTAATATATAAGTATAGCTTCAATAAAAACATCCCTACTAGCAAGTTTACTTTAACCTCTTCCCATTCTAGAGGGTAAGTGGACCCACATATCAATGGACTTAATAACTAGTCTACTTGTGATAGAGTATTCTCATGGTATTTTGGTGGTTGTGGATAGGCTCACAAAGGAAGCACACTTTATACCAAAAAATACACACTATTTATCCTCTATGGTAGCTACTTAGGTCATGGAAAATGTATTCAAATTACATGGTCTACCATAGGAATTGGTAAGTAGAGATTTTTGTTTTGACACTAAGACCACATGGGGGAAATGGCTACACTTGGCTAAGTTAGAACAACACCAAGCACACCTCCATAGGTATGAGCCCATTTTAGACCATGAATGGGTACAAGGTTCATGTTCCTCTATTTTTTTAGATGGAGTCATGACTAGCCAACCAAGCATTGAAGATGTGGCACACATGCAGCCTAACTTCAGTAATGCAAGGACCAAATGGTTAAAGCCCAAGCCGGCATGAAGGCATATGAAGATGAAAATAGGAGAATATTGCTTTTGAAGAAGGAGAGTATGTCTTCCTCAAAGTCCATAAGTCCAAATATGCATAAACACTAAGCTAGACCACAGTTACTATGGACCCTACAAGGTGTTGATGAGGTGGCTATAGGCTAGAGATACCCACCTCTTCCAAGATTCGTAATGTGTTCCATATATGCCTTTTGAAGAAATACTTGGGCCCCATATATCCGATTATGGAAGAGCTACCTCCCATGGATGAGGAAGGCCATATTCAGTACATACTTGACCCATACTTGAGAGGATCATTGGATCTATAGAAGAATATCATGCACAAGATTGAAATCCATGGTAATCGCACCAAGGGCCCTTAGTTATTCACAAAACACACATTTAATTAGTTTTGGACTTTTCAATGTCCAAATTCAATTTTATAGGTACTTTTGGACAAGTTTTTGGATAAAATTTAAGAAGAAACCCCATTATTCAAAATACAAATAAAAAACGCAAAAGCAAGCAAATTTTAAGAAATTTTTAATGAAAATAAAATCAAAAATATAAATTTGACGTGACATAATTAAGTTACACCAAAAGATCAAAATCAGTTTTTAACTCTCATAATATTTACTAATGGTGTTAACAAACACCTTCAAAAAGTTACAATAAGCCTCCGGATTATAGTCACTGGAAGGCGTTAGCATTTGCTATTTCTATCTAAAATTCAACCCAATCATGTGCTACCACCATCTCTTCATGGTCAATTTAATTACAATTACAAAAGAGAAATAAGGAATTATTAGTCTTTTTTTGCATAGCACTTTCTTGGTTCTATATGGCTTGCTCTTCATATGGTGGAAATCTCCCATGATGAGTGCTACAAGCAGTAACCTCACTTAGAAACTCTACTAGTTCTCTCCTATATGGAATTGAACTATTTATTTTGGTAGTACACCTACTTATTTTATCTCTCCTCCCTCTCTAGGAACTTTTGAAGAGCAAAGTCATCTTTTTCAGCTTAGGTGAGTGAAGTGCGTTGTCTCTTTCTCTACTTCATGTTTTCCTCCTTATCCATGATCCAATCTTTATTGCTACTGAAATGAAAGACTCCATGAAAGAGATGACTTGAAAAAGACCCATGAAGTGTTGAGCTAAGGAAAGATGGAATGAGGAACAAGAGGAAGTGAGGAAGTAAGGTAAGATGGAAGAAGAATGCGAGAGTAAGGCTATGAGATGGACGAAGATCTTGTCAAGCTTTTCAGTGACAATCTGTGAAAGAGCATCAGATGCCATTACAGAACACTGCAAAATATTCTATGACTGCAAAAAAAATCACAACTTCTACCTCACAAGGGCAAATCTGCAAAATTGACGAGAGTGGTATTTGACCACACAGTTACTACCTAGTGACGATTATGCATCAACAGGAAATAGGAATGATTCTGTCACTCCCACTATGTCTATGCACAGGCATACGATGTAATTTCTGCGATAACTTTTCACTGACCTGCAGAACAGTGGTTGCACAGCAAAAACAGGGCACTTTCCTGAGTGCTTGTGGAAAATTTCCACCACCAAAACGGGCCCTGAAATGGCTTGCAAAAAACTTCGCGTAGCATATACTGCCCTCTCACCACACCGCAAAGGACGTCCCAATCTGAGACAGTGCACTCTTGCACTTTCCAGCTATGCTACCTGTAGAAATTTGCTCGCAAACTCGAAAAAAAAGGAAAGCAACACTGATCCTCTTACTTGGTTTGCTTTCTTGAGCTCCTTACCATGAACCGAGCTTTGATACCATGTGAAGAGAGTGGGAGAGAAGGAAGGAGTCTCACTTGTAGCTTTCTCACATACACATAGGGGGAATATACACAAAGGTGGAGGCTGAAAATAGTTTTCGTCTTCTTAGTTGTGAAATCCAAAAGAACTCTAAGTACAAAAGAATAGATGAACCCTATATGTGGGTCTCAAACCAAACTCAGCTAACTAAGGTGGCATACTAACTGAGCCACTAACTAGAGTACATAAAGATAGATGTCATCTAGCTATTATTCATGGGCAGTGTACCAACCGCATCTGCAGCTAACAAGTCGATGACATAAATGCACAACGTCGCACCCTGGCATATACGAGTGGAGCTTGATATCTCAACAAGTCCAACGCGACCACCCGAACCACCTCGATAAAGCTATTCCAACCTTGTGATGACAAGGAAGAGGATGAGAAAGAGTCTGATGACTTCTAGTATGCACCTCTCCCTGAGCTAGAATTCTCGCAGAAGTGGATGCACATCTTAGCCAACATAGATGTCCCAGAAAGAGAAGGGTTTCAGATCACCACCCTAGAGCTTGAGGGTCTGACCCCAATGGTTCTGCTAAGAATTTTTAACATACTAGCTGTCCTATGTGGGTGCCATGACTACTCACCATAAGTTCTACTCTAGTTGGGGAAATAGGGTAATTAGGTAACCACCCCCGTCGGCTCTATAAGTACAATGGAAGAGCCCCCTTCAAGTCCCAAATTTCTTGTATCCAAAGGCAAGGCTAAGGCCAAAAATACCACTGCTCTAGTAGAAAAAGAGGAGGAAATTGAGGATAAAGAGGACCTACGGTAGGTACCAGCCCACTACAAGGCCTATACTATTCAAGATTACAAGATCGTATACCAACAGGCCAAAAGGTCTTGGGAGGATGGTTGTTCTCAAGGGTATGATGGGTTGGCCTTGATCAAAGAGGTAAACCTAGCCCCCGAAGGGCAGGACCCACAACCTGTATTTGTCATTGATGACCTCACCCGCAATGAGGAGAATGCCTTAATAGCTCTACTATGGGAATACAAGGATTGCATTGCCTCAAAGTACACGAACATGAAAGGGGTGCCTACCGCAGTAGTGTTGCACACAATCCCATGATGGATGACGCCAAGCTGGTACGACAATGCCCCTACCCTATGAATCCTAAATACGTACTCATAGTGATGGAGAAACTTATAGATGCAGGATTCATCTATGAGATCAAGCATGTGGACTGGGTATCACCCATTGTGATAGTCCTAAAGAAAAATGGAAAAATTAGAGTATGCGTGGATTTGAAAAAAGTTAATGCGACCACGAGACGTGACCACTAGCCCTTGCCATTCACGAAACATGTTCTAGAAAGGGTAGCCGGAAAGGGAGCATATAGCTTCCTAAATGCCTTTTCAGGTTACAAAGTGTTTATCGCCCCCTAAGATCAACATAAGACTGCCTTCGCAACTGAATGGGGTGTACATGCAGCCAAGGTGATGATATTTAACCACTGCCCCTGTCACCTTCCAACATATGATGATTACAATATTCAAGGAATACATGAGGGACTTTGTGGAAGTCTTCTTGGACGACATCTGCGTAAACTCGAAATGGGATGACCACTTGAATTATCCTAGGCTCATCCTCGAGAAGTGCCGCTTATACCGCATATCCCTTAACTCCCTTAAGTGCTATTTTTGGGTCTAACATGGTGTCATCCTGGGCCACATAATATCCCGAAATGGAATCTCTATGGACCATAATAAAATTAAACTCATCTTGGAGTTACTGCCCCCCACCAATGCCAAGGGAGTCCAATGATTTACTGGCTGCATGGGCTATTACCGGATATTCATCTTGTTCTATGCAAACATAGACCGTCCATTATACAAACTGCTAGTATCCTTTGAGTGGATTGAGGAATGCCAAACATCCTTTGAAACCCTCAAACTAGCTCTATCCACCGCACCAGTGTTGAGTTCACCCAACTCGAATTTAATATTCCATGTCCATATCAATGCCTCTAACTTTGCCATTGGATGTGTGTTAGCCCAACCTGAAGAGCATAATTTAGATTACTCGGTATACTTTGTGAGCCGCCATCTAAACGAGGCCATTAAGGTTAACTACACTACCACCAAGAGTTGTAGCACACTCTCCACCCACAGGTGTGTGCACATTTTTTCTCTACAACCTCACATCTTTGTAAGTCCATTACTTCTTGCAAGTCACCATCATACTTTGTGACTTGTTTGATTGCACTTATTAACTTCAATGTAGACCTATCCATCATAACATACAATAGAACGAATATGTGCATTGTATAAGATACATACCATGAAAGTTACAAGGCATTAAGAGTACACTTACACTAAAAGATACATACCATGAAAATTACAAGGCATTAAGAGTACACTTATGCTAACACATTGCCATGATATCTTGCCATTTAATTGGTAAAATAATAGTTCTTTGCATGAAGGTCTAAGGTCACCAAAATCCAATGTGAATTGCATGGCTAATAGTTCTTTGCATGAAGGTCTAAGGTCACCAGAATCAAATGTGAATTGCATGGCTAATTAAGAATCTTTATTATTGGATTACATCTTACCTCTAGTAGAAGTAAATATAAGGTTGCAGTTCCAATTACTCCTCATGATATGGCATAATGATAACTCGTATGTCATCTATATTGAGGGATCGCAGCTAGCTACAAACATGTCCTATGGACTTTTTCTTATTATTGAGCCATGTAGAAAGCAGGGAATCTATACATATACACACTTCCCTACCACTATACAAAACCAAGATATAATTGTATTACACCAAAAAATAAGTGAACGTCAGCTCATTTGATTTAATCAAAATATAAATACTAATCCAAGATAAAGTTCATATCAGGGTGGCCATCATAGCTTTATCATTAAGCTCTTCCTCACAATATCTGAGGATTTGAATCTCTTCTTCACCAAATGATAAATATTGGGATCGCTATCCGATGAGAACCTAAAATATCAAACTTTCTTCCCATTTCTTGTAGCTTAGACAAATTAAATCTTCAAAATTCTTCAATGTGAGTTGTGCCAACCTCAAATGCTCTCAGTTCCCATATAATCCAAATGTTTGACCCTCCATGTTAGGGAAGTCTTTCGGTGATCCTATTATTGTCTCAAATATTTCCTTTTCAATTTTCCAAGCAACAATCACCATATCAATTAAACTTGAAGGGAAGACTGTGGCCTTCCATGCTATAGCAATGATTTCACATCCAAGTGCAATAATTTCTTCATCCTTCTCCTACATTGTCTAATAAAAACCACAAAAGCTTGTGAGATTGATAGGTTATTGTCAAATGCAGTGCTTGTAAAATAAAAGTAAATTGTTATAATGGGATATACGTTCATGGTTTCTTTGTATAATCTTGTGACCCATGAAGGTCATCCATGTCATCATTTGCGATCATCTCTACATCATTACCTACATCCTCTTCATCATTATCTGCATACTCTTTATCTTGGGAGCCATTAACATCATCCATGTCATCATATCCAATCCTTTTATGCTCCACCTCTTTCTCATAGCCAATAGTTAGATCAGCTTGCCATGTGAAAGTGTGCCATGCAGTACTTTCTTTCAATAATAATGGTGGAATACCCTTTTTTGAGAATATCTTCAAGAAGATATCTCGTCTGCAATAAGGCGACCTCCCAATTAGGCAGTTGCAAGTATTCCATCATAGTAATCAAAAGGTGACACTTTTTCCTGGACATTCGTAGATTTTGGAGTGCTTTAGATGATGAGAGGACCTCTGGATTTGTTGCTCTTCTAGCATGAGACACAAAATCTTGGAAGTCCCCCTTAAGTTATCCTATAGCAAGTGGTCAGGAGATGGAATCTACATGCATAACATGAATAATTCAAGGAATTGGATCTTTAATCCACATTCTCTCTTGCTTCTCTTTATTTCATACACACCATTGTAGATCTTGAGATTAGAGGCATATGCCTTTTCCAAAGTGTATACATCTCTTCCTTGTTTTATTTTATTTAAAAAAATGAAAATAGTGTAGATTCCCACTCTACAAATGGTTGTATATAGTATTCTATCAACAATGAATTGGTTAATATCATTGGAAGAAACCTCATCGTCAATGACGAAAACATGGGGCTTATCCCAACTTGATTCATCATGTAAAAAGCTTTCATCTAAAAATCCCCTACACACTACAACCTTTTTAGATTTTTAAGTGATCTTCACATTGAATTAAAAGCCATGGTTGACATCCCTTGATATTCTCATTTGGTGCTCATTCACTTCTCAAGATACGTAATCAAATGTTGTGTGATTTGGGCTCTCATGAACAACGTAAATACTTGGTGCCCATCTTCTTGGTTCTTCATCCCCTTATGTGCCCATGGCATTTAATTAGCTGTGGATAAAGTAGCTATATGCTTCACAATACTAGCATCAATATTGCATTGACCAACAAAGATTGCATTAGGGAATTTGGGAATTTCCAAGTAGTTTGGGAATTCTCAAATATGGTTAAGATTTGACCACATGGTCAAAACCATATACTTTTACTCGAAATTAGAATTCACCCTAAACACTATACTAGAAATCCTCCCAAGTACCACTTTCATACATGGGGTTAAGATTTGGCCACAGGCTCAAATCTTAACCCCTTATTTGAAAGAGGTACTTGGGAGATTCCTAAAATCTCTAATATAGTATTAACATTTCACTTGTACATTGATGCACCCTACCATGCAATGATCTTTGCCATTATTTCCAAAAAACCATTCTTTCTTGAGGAGTTTCTTTGCTGCCATGGCTAAACAGGTGTCTAGCATATATTTATCACATTGTTGGTGTCACCTTTTTTTTTTCAAACCTTGACTTTTGTGATAGAAACAAAGAATCTTCATAGGTCATGTCACCCTTCTCGTATGCATGGTAGACCACCACAACTTGCTGAAACACCTCATCGGGGACAAAAAATAATACTTGTGTAGTCTCCATATCTATCTCTCTCTACCTTGAAGATTGTGAGATCAGATTCTTCTCGTTCTTGATTTCCCCTTGGTGCAACTACACTTAAACATGTATAAAAGTTGACCAATGTGTCTCCATCTTCTTTTGTGGCAGTTCTCTTCAAATGTGTTGCTAGAGAACCAAGTGTCATCCTTTGACACCTCACTTTCATTAGGATTTTTGATGTCAAGGTTATCTTATGATTTGCAAAAATATAATGATTCAATCTTTCAAACACAATCAAATATTTTGTTAGGTGCTTAAAAATACATATTGTGGCCATATTAAATTTGCAAGGAAGAACCTTTGAAGTTTTCTTTGGAGTCAACCTTTTGGTGTCCCTTGCTTGTCTAGCGAGTTCATTGCAAGCATAATCATAATGCTAACCATCAATCGGATCAAATTTACAATGCAGCAAGAACTTTCATTGCCTCTTTAAAAAATATCATGTCTTCAAATACATTGAAATGTAGGTGTGTGCTAGGCATTTGTAGAAATGGCTCCAATAGAGTGTGCATATGCTATCAACAATTGGAAGCTCATCAATCTTTCTAAACAAGAGATCATAAGCTATGTGGTTTGCATGAATGGCAATGGATGTGCTGGGGGATACATTCGCATGGTGATTTCCAATGGCAGCATCAATTTGGACGTGTTGTATCCATATGAGAGTGGGAAAGAAGGATAGGCTCTAGCATGCAAAAAAGCAAGGTTTGGTCACCATTTGACATGAAATATTAAACATCCTCCCAATCATGAAGGACTTCTCCTTGGCTTGAATTCCATTGACTCCTTCTTAGTGGAGGAGAAAGACATGAAGACTGCATCAACACTCATTAGTTTTGATTTCATCCGCACCATTTTAGCTCCAATTTTCCATTTAAAAATGCACTTTTATCAAAATGGACTTCATTGTTGTCAACCAAAGGTCGACATCTCAAAACAGTGAGATGAGATGAATTCCACTTGTGCATTTGCAGATACATCAGGAAAAGGTGATGACGATCACAAACTACACAGACATTCCAAAGGATAATGACAATGCAATGCTATGTGCAGTAGCGCAACAACTAGTGACTGTAGGGATAAATGCAAACACAGACTTCCACTCATATGCAAGAGGCATATTTGATCATGGAGAGAGCTCTCTAAGAGTTTGAAGACTTGGAACATGCGGTGGTGCTGGTGGATCCAAGGAAGGCGACGACTATTGGATTGTTAGGGACTCATGGGGGATGAAGGGCTATGGATTTATGAAACAAAACACCCCCAATAAGTGAGGTATTTGCAGCATCAATTACATGCCCTCTTACCCATGACATTAGATCATAAAGCACATATATGACAAGATATTTTAAAAAAAAAAGGCTCCAACATCTTAAATAAGGTGGCCATGCTAATATAGACCTAACTATTGGAATAAATAAGTCTAAGCGTCGACTAAACTATTGTAACAATCACCCATTTATTTGAGCCTATTTGTAAGTAGCATTCATCAATGCAATACACATGATTGTCTTGATCTCTCTTTCAAATATGTTCAATTCACCTTGTTTCCTTCTCAATTGCCTTAATTTGTTCATAATCAAACATGATATCAAAAAATTTTTGAACCATCCTAAGCCTGACATACGTGCTGATTAAGAGATGCAGGTTCAGTTTGATGATGGTGGATGAGCGCTGAGTTTGAAAATGTGGTGCTACAAATGTCTTCATGAATCCCTGCACATTAGATTTGTTGAGAAAGTTAATCATTTTAATGGAATCTTCATTGACTACCTTAGAATCCCTTAAAAAATACAATTTCATCGATCTTTTTTATGGAACGAGTTACCTTCTGTGCAAGCTACACATCACTTCATTCCTTGAAGCAGAAGACTTGTGGAAGACTGTGACCGGAGATGATGAAAAGCTACCAAAAGAGGAGGTAGACAACCTCTCAGTGTGGGAAAAGCGAGATGTAAAGTCCAGTCAAGAGATTTTGCATCAATTGGTCAATACACAACTCCTACTTGTCAGTGGTGCCATATTATCCAAGGAAGCATGGGATCAGCTTGCATTTCTATACAAAACCAAATCAATGGTGAACAAGACATATTGAAGGAACTACCTGCTCAATCTCAAGGTGGATGAATTAGACTCCATTGCAATACACATATTGAAGTTCAAGACTTTCAAAAAACAATTTGCATCAATTGGAATGACAAATGCTAAGAATGAGGAGTGCATACTCTTTTTGACTTCATTGCTTGAATCCTATGATCACCTATGATGTTGAGTGTTGTTATAGAAGAAATGAAATTTAAAGGACACACAAGTCTTATAATGCATGAAGAGATTCGTCAAAAATAGAATCATATAGCAAAAAGACAAGACATAGGTGCACTAACAACCCACTAAGGAGGTTCAAAAAAGTTCAAGAAGAGAAGCAGTCCCTATGCATTTCATTCCAGTTCTTGGAATGTAAGCATCTCTTCCCAAGTTCACATGAGCAAGAGGGAATGCTTATACTACTAAAAATTTGGACATTTTTCTCACAACTATAGAAAGAACATGCAGGACCTAAAGACTGGGAGGATTGAAGCAAATGCAGCATCAATAGTGAAAGAATTAGCATTGAAGTTCTTGTAAAAGCTACAAAAGAGCCGACTAGTCAACCTAATCGGTGGAACCGACTAGTCATCCATGGAATATTTAAGGAATATTCCCTCTATTGTCGCCTGGGGGGCTCCTGCCCCCGAACCCCCACCAGGGGGGTGAGTGGCCCCCTTGGGACCCCCCAGCTGGCCCCCAGGCCAAGCAAGAATAAGGGGCTCCCACACAATCACCTTTCTACCATCAATAGTCTCATTGATAGACCTCATTTAACATGCAAGTTAGGATCCATCTAGTGTCCCGGGCTCACACATGGCTTCTCCTCATATGGGGGCCTTTCAACTTGAGCACCTTGGACCACTACTGGTTACTAGGAGGGTGGGGCATTGAGCATATCTAACACCAGTTCCCTCCTCATAGGGGCAGTAATCATGAGGTTCATGATCAGGATCCATTTCCTCCTAGTCATTGGGAAATTCTTCATCCAACCCTTGATTGAATGGGGCTATATGAGGTATCGGGGGCTGCGGACCCAATATGGGTGGTGGTAGCGGAGCTGGTTGAGTCATGTACTAGCTAGAGCTAAGACCCCCTTGAGAGATCTAGATGTTAGGCGGTGCCATTAGGGCTAATGAAGGTCTCATTTGATACATGGATTGGGGAAGGGAACTCGGAAATTGACATTGGGAGGTATCATGATTTGCCCACCTATGGTAGTGTGCACAGTAGAGTGCCAGCCTTGCCCTTAGGCATGGGCACTCATTGGAGGGGTTGTTGCCATTGCATACCCTACACCAGACATTGTATCTCCATGGAAACAAGTGGGGGTTGCTTGATACCTCCTTGGAGGTTCCTGTCATCCATTGCTGGCCTAGCTGATCCAATAGATTGGGGGCCAGCTCACTCATATCCAAGCCTCTAGGGGTGTTAGCCTCCTTCTTGATTGACTCTACACTCAAGGACCTAACCGATGGAGCTAATTCTGAGGGGGCTGAGGCCTTTTCCAAATTCACCTTGTCCATCATGTTGTCACATATAGAGATGGCCACCTTGCTTCATAGATCAAAGGAGGTAGGGCTCATCACCATGAGCTGGTCATGCAGCTTCGGGTCTGCCAATCCAATAAGGAAGTGAGGCAACAGTCGTTCGTCACTCATCCGCTCATATGGCTCACAACAGGCATTGAGGTGCTTGATCCTAGCAATGTAATCCCTCAAGGATTCCATTGAGGTGCTTTATCGTTTTGTTTTACCCCAATACAATCGGTTGATCAGGCTCCATTTATGGCCGTTAGGGGCGAGCCCTACAATAAAAGCCTTTCTCAATGTCTCCCAATTGATGTTTTCTTCTAGAGTGAGAGCCCTGAGCCCTATACCATTGGCCTGCCTTTCCATCCATGCTAAGGCCAAACACATTTGCCATCTCTAGGTCTCTGGGCACACCAAAAACTTCACAAATTTGTTCAAACCATTCCACGTGGGATATCGGGTCTCCTTTTCCTAGGAACTTGGTCATTAGCTTGGAGATGGCTATGGGACGGCTTCCATTTTCATGATTTTCAAATGAAGAAGATGGGGTTTTTTCATTACAAACTTGCCATAAAGCAAAACGGGGAAGCACTATCACCCATGAGATTCAAGAACTCATTATTAGGTTTTGGAACATAGAGACCTGGGTCTCTCCAAATAAAATGTTTGATGCATGTTCACATAAAATAGGTACATCTACATATGTGGAGCATCATTTTCATCTCATTGATGAGCCTCAACTATGTTAGTTTTTATTGGCATCTTGCAATAGTGGCTACTGTATAGTTATATGTTTGCATAGCTTGCTAGCTTGCATCCTTTTTGGGCTACTTTTCTTGATCTTTGATTGGTTAATCGAGAAAACTGAAAATGTAGCTTTGTTGTGTATTCAACTCATAAAAAACCTTTAAAGCATTTTTCAATGCTTCAACACACTATTGTGTGGCCTTAAAGTGATTCTTTAAGCTTTATATAGAGGACATACACATTTAAAGTGCTCACACACACACACACTTCCCTTATTTTGTTAAGAATTCCCCCCGATTTTTTATTATACCTCCTTTGAAAATTCCCATTATGTCCCTATCATAGTTGTTGTGATAAACAACCAAAAAAAAGATCCCCCCATACTTTCCTTTAGAAATATTTTATGTATCTTTAAAAAAAAAAAACCCCCTTTTTTCTTTTTACGCCTTTAAAAATATATTTCCTATTTAAACTTTTTTTCAAAATTTCCTATATTTTCATTTAATTAGTTATCTTTTCCTAATTTAACTTTCCTTTACTCCCCCCTTTTTTTTTTAATTTTCTAATTATTTTAAAACAAAAAACCAAACCCCCCTTCCCACCGCATTTTAAAATCCTCTATCTTTTGTCCAAATGGCACTTAGATTAATGCTTTCCCTAGAGCCACCTAAACTGCCTGCCTCTCTAGAATATTTATTAAACCCCCCCTCACCCCCCCTCACCTGCTACATTTTTTCCCACTTGGCACGCATATTAATGCTTTCCCTAGAGCTACCTACTTGCTTGCCTCCCTAAAACATTGATTTCACCTAAAGCCTACCTACATGCCCAACTACCTGACTACTTAGCCTATAAAAGTGCCCATGCTACCCTCCTTTCACCCCACTAACTAAGCCTTTACTTAGTCTCTACTTGCTATGCTATGCTCTTGCAATCCTACTCCCTACTCTCTGCAAATACTAAGCCTATAACTCTCTGCGTATTGCACTCCACTGCCCACTACTCTATGCTCTATACTCCCGAAACGGTGCTCCCAACTCCTTGCTCCTATGCTACCTCGCCTCCTAGATGATTTCGTCTCCCTCCCATACTTCATATTACGTGACCTCTCCCTTCATTACTTGACATGACCTCGCAGATTGTACTACCGCTCACGACTGCACCAAAAATACTATTCGCCTCGATGTCCGGACTACATTAGGCTTTTTCAAAGCTTTTAAAAAACCCCCTTTCTTTTCCATTTTTATTAACATACATGTCACCCTCATATCCCCTCTCCTCTTCCACCCTCTACATACATACCCTCCCTTGTCCCCGGTGATGCCCCCCCCCCCCCCCCCCCATTCCCTTTTCTTTATTTCTTGTTTGCTAAAATTTCCCCCTCTCTATCTACCTCGTTCTTTTAAAAGAAAAAACCCCCCCCTTTTTTTTGTAGTTAAAATTGTTTTAAACCCCCTTTTTTTCTTTTCTTTTTCTTTTTCTTTTAAATTAATAACTATTTCTTAATTAGTTACTTAAATGCTTCCTACTTTGAAATATTTTAAAGCAATTAAAACATTGATCGAGTTAGGCAAGAACAACTGTTTTTTGCATAACTCAAAACTTTTTTACATGTGTAACAAGATTGCCGAAATGATTTCTTATTGAAACTTGGATTCAAAGATGACATTTGTTCCCCTCGACATTCAGACTATACTTGCATGTTTTCAAAAGAGTGGATTCCATCAAAAGTTGATCAAATTTGAGGAAGAAGCAAAGAGAAAGGACACTCCTTCTGCTATTGGTATTGCTTCTATTAATGATTGGCTGCAATTTATCAAAACTTTTTTAAAGGATCCACACATAGCCAATGCAGCTTTTGATTCATTTTTGCGGTGGCTCATCGACGTCAACACTTCTAATGAGCAAGATTTAGAGTTCTACCCACAAGTCTCCTAGCCATTGTGAACAAACTCTTACTGGTAAATAACTTACCCTTGATTCCTTACCTACCCAAATTGCCTGTATTTCCTTGAATCCTTTGGTTGATGTTGATGGAATTGATCCAGCTGAGAAAGAAGCCTTAGCTAGCCTAACCCAAAACTTTGCCCCCTCCGAAAATTCTTCTGACAACCCTCTTTCTAAGTTTGTTTCCTTCATTCCTCTCCTTCCCCCTAGACAACTTGAGTTGGATTCTAGTGGTCTCATTCACAAATTATGGGCCTTTGAGACTATTAGCCACTGAGGGCCCTTCACCTTTGATTCCCTTATTACTTTATGTAGTCTATCTTCTGAAGCAGTTGACCAATGCAAGATATCTGTCTGGAAAGGCAAGCATTTCCTCTTAATTGACCTCAATTTTACCCTCCCCTTGTTTTCTTTCCAAACCTTTAACCAATCCAAATGTTCAAGCCATAGCGTATACTTTCATACCAAATCTATCCCTCCAGAGAAATCAGGCAATAAATACATCAAAACCCTTTGGAACATACAAAGGCCCTACATCAAGTGTCATTGTTCTACTCGCGATGGATCTGGGTGTACTTCCTCTATCATGTGGCTTGAGCAAGTACTATGGTACATGATCCACAACCTTCAAAACCTTTTAGGCTTAAAACCCCGAAAGGTCAATTTTATGCTTTTATAGCTTGGATTGTTTCTTTCCCTCTTGAAGCTAGGACAAGTTTGATTGCCTACTACCTGTTTCAAGAACAACTGCTTGAAGGAGCTTGTAACTTGACACATTCCACCCCAAGTTCCCCTCTCCTACCAAAAATCAACCACACTCCTCTTGCTCTCATTGTTGAACAAATCCTGAAGCCTAACCTCGCCATTGAGTCCTCCAAGGGATCATTTAAGAAATCAAGGTTCTCCACTCCACATGGATCCTCAACTTCCAATTCCTCCAAGCGCCCCATGCGTGGAGCCAAGAGATATAGTGACACTCCAGACATTGCCAAACAAATCTCATTTGAGTAATGGCCCTCAATGATCGTTGACGACCCAGGTTAATGGTATGAGGACACTTTTTGTGGAGAAAAAGATCTCCAAAAGGTTTATCCATGTTTGTTTTTCCTCAAAAGTTTTTGAGTTTTTTACACCCAAATGGGAATTTTGAAAGTGATTAAAAGTTTTGATCCCTCTAAGGAATACATATTTGATAGTATTGGATTTGCATGGTCATATACTCCAAATATTTCAAATTGGTTTTATCATCCTATGGACACATTTACCACTTCGCAAAACACTTCATGCATTTGTTGACAAAGCAAACTCTTTGCACCCTTTTTAAGTGATTGATTCCTAGAGGAGTCACATGTGCTTACTACAGATATATCTATATGTCATCATCCAAAGATTAAAGAATTTCTTTCGAAAGGTTTGAATCATATTCCCCCACTCCCTCCTAACCCCTTTATTGCAACTGAAGAATTATTTGGAGCTTGGGGTGAATTATGCAAAATATTAAACATCATACCCATCACCCATCATAAAGATAAGATTAGAATGATATGTCTTAAGGTTATTGATAAACGATGTCCAAACTGGAATGCTGCACAACCATGGTATAAAGATGAATGTATAATGGATGAAGTTTAATTTTTTACCACACATTTGTTTATTGTAGGATTGGATAAATCACCACAAACACCTATGTTCATATGCAAAAGGTTATGTCAACTACTAGCTATTGGCAGGATATCTGGGATAGAATTTGAAACAACTTGTTGGGATGAGGTTAACATTACTACATGTATCAAAGAAAGACTAAAATCATTTGAATAAGGGGTGACATATGTTTTTACTTTACCATATATAATGTGTAACTATAAATGTCACAAAAAGAAATTTCGATGCATTACTAATGCTCATGCATGTGTTTTTTCACATATTACTACCGTTATTAATTCTGGTCTTTCAAGCATGATTGATGGAGTAAAAGAAGTGGCTGCTGACATACATAGCGATGCATGGAAATTCTGTCATAAGAAGATTAATACCTTTTGGATGATCAATAGTTCTTCTGACTTCTTGATTAATCTTCCTTCATCCATTTATTCCATGCACACCTTTGATATTACTACTTGCTATGAAGCCATTCCACATATAGGGGAAGATAGTTTGGTGTCTTCCTTGAAATTTCACTTAGACCTACTTCGTAAAAAAGGTTATTCAGGTTTTAAAACACATAATCACAAGTTAGGGCTTACTAAGGTTAAAAAACCCATGGTTTCATTTGACAAATTTCTAAAGATTAGTCTCTATGTGTTAACGAATGCATTTGTAAAAATCGGTCACAACATTGCTAAACAAGTTATTGGGATACCCATGGGATATTCATGTTCACCTTCATGGTGCAATTTATATCTTCTCAAATTAGAGATTGCTTTTATAAAAAGACTTATGGGCCTTAATTTATGGGACATGGTAGAAGACTTCCTATACTCCTTAGGTACATAGATGATCTTAACTTTTGCAATAATAAGCTTATATTGAAGTGCCTTGATCCATCTCAAGAAAGGACACACAATAACCTGTGGTGGGTTTACCTGCTTAACATCATTTTCTTAAAACCTACTTCAAATTTCATTGGGTTTGCTACTCTCAACACTACTTTTCTTAATACTACATTTGTATTACAAAGACCTTTTATTGGAAATTATGTATCATCAATTGCATGGAAGAAAGATAAACTACCAGTCCCTAATGTATCCTTCATTCATCTACATAGCAATAGACCCAAGGACAACTGCTACAAGGTATGTTTGTCTTAGGTTGTCCCCATCATATATGCTGCATCTAACCATGAAATGGCTTGGTTAGATTTGACTAAACTCATAAAACTATTTAGCGACAATGGGTTTCTCCAACGCAAGATTGAAAATCTAATTATTAAATTTTTATATCAGAGAATCAATTTCTTGGTTATCGTATCAATACTTCTTCCCTACTAACACTTCTTGGTTTGGGGCAGGATACCATTTGATGGGTGTCCTGCCCCTATCATATGGTGTCCCTCCGGGTCAGGGTGGGTACACACACAATAATGGGTGTCCTGCCCCTATCATATGGTGTCCCTCCGGGTCAGGGTGGGTAGAAGACTTCCTATACTCCTTAGGTACATAGATGATCTTAACTTTTGCAATAATAAGCTTATATTGAAGTGCCTTGATCCATCTCAAGAAAGGACACACGATAACTTGTGGTGAGTTTACCTGCTTAACATCATTTTCTTAAAACCTACTTCAAATTTCATTGGGTCTCCTACTCTCAACACTACTTTTCTTAATACTACATTTGTATTACAAAAACCTTTTATTGGAAGTTATGTATCATCAATTGCATGGAAGAAAGATAAACTACCAGTCCCTAATGTATCCTTCATTCATCTACATAGCAATAGACCCAAGGACAGCTGCTACAAGGTATGTTTGCCTTAGGTTGTCCCCATCATATATGCTGCATCTAACCATGAAATGGCTTGGTTAGATTTGACTAAACTCATAAAACTATTTAGCGACAATGGGTTTCTCCAACGCAAGATTGAAAATCTAATTATTAAATTTATATAAGAGAATCAATTTTCTGGTTATCGTATCAATACTTCTTCCCTACTAACACTTCTTGGTTTGGGGCAGGATAGCATATGATGGGTGTCTTGCCCCTATCATATGGTGTCCCTCCGAGTTAGGGTGGGTACACACACACACACACACACTTCCCCTATTTTGTTAAGAACCCCCCTTGATTTTTTCTTGTACCTCCTTTGAAAATTCCCATTACATCCCTATCATAGTTGTTGTGATAAACGACCAAAAAAAAGATCCCCCCATACTTTCCTTTAGAAATATTTTATGTATCTTTAAAAAAAAAACACCCTTTTTTATTTTTACCCCCTTTAAAAATATATTTCCTATTTAAACTTTTTTTCAAATTTTCCTATATTTTCATTTAATTCATTATCTTGTCCTAATTTATCTTTCCTTTACTCCCCCCCTTTTTTTTAATTTCCTAATTATTTTAAAAGAAAAAACCAAACCCCCCCTCCCACCACATTTAAAAATCCTCTATCTTTTCTCCAAATGGCACTCATATTAAGGCTTTTCCTAGAGCCACCTAAACTACCCACCTCTCTAGAATATTTATTAAACCCCCCCTCGCCCGCTGCTTTTTTCCCCACTTGGCATGCACATTAATGCTTTCCCTAGAGCTGCCTACTTGCCCGCCTCCCTAAAACATTGATTTCACCTAAAGCCTACCTACATGCCCAACTACCCGACTACTTAGCCTATAAAAGTAGCTATGCTACCCTCCTCTCACCCCACTAACTAAGCCTTTACTTAGTCTCTACCTATTGCGCTATGCTCCTACAATCCTACTCCCTACTCTCTGTAAATGCTAAGCCTATAACTCTCTACGTACTGCATTGCACTGCCCACTGCTCTATGCTCTATACTCCTAGAACCGTGCTCCCAACTCCTTGCTCCTGTGCTACCTCACCTCTCGGATCATTTCACCTCCCTCTCGTACTTCGTATTACGTGACCTCTCCCTTCATTACTTGACATGACCTCATAGATTGTATTGCCGTTGATGACTGCACCAAGAATACTATTTGCCTTGACGTTGGGACTACATGGATGCTTAGGTTTTTTCAAAGTTTTTAAAAAACCCCCTTTCTTTTCCATTTTTATTAACATACGTGTCACCCCCATATCCCCTCTCCTCTTCCACCGTCTACATACACACCCTCCCTTGTCCTCGGCGATGCCCCCCCTCCCCCCTGCTATTTCTTTTCTTTATATCTTGTTTGTTGCTAAAATTCCGCCCTCTCTATCTACCTCGTTCTTTTAAAGAAAAAATCCCCCCTTTTTTTCAGTAGTTAAAACCGTTTTTAACCCCCTTTTTTTCTTTTCTTTTCTGTTTCTTTTTTCTTTTAAATTAATAACTATTTCTTGATTAGTTACTTAAATGCTTCCTACTTTGAAATATTTTAAAGCATGTACCCTAACTATGGGTTCAATTTCTAAGAATATCATGGTTAGGCCTTGTTCCTTACCTTTTTTTCTATAGCAAAAGAATTTTTTAATGTGGCGACCTTGGAATAGACCCCCATGGATTATTTGAATACAATATCAATGATTACCATGGCTTCATGGACTATAGCTGAGTTTATGTTACGTAATTACTTGCTTGGTAGTTTCCTCCTTTCAATTTAATCTTTTCTAGGTCATTTTAGGTGCCTAGATAGGGTCTTTTTTACCGGTACCATATGAAAATTTATTCAATATGCCTAATATCTTAACAATACTACCAACTTTTACTTACGAAGTCAATCATTTCTTTGCTCAAACTATTCTTTTGTTCCTATATGAGATATGTGTTCTTCCTATTGGCAAAATAATTTTTAATTAAAGCATTTTTTTTAAAAAAAATTCTAGTCATAAGGGTGTGATGCTCGCCTTGTTACTCCTTTTAAAGATGAGAAGCTAATTATCTCTTGTAAAGGAACAGGATCCCCCTTCTTGTATTTTCGAATGTGTTGATACTACATGTTTTTTTCATTTCAAAATCCTAGTAGGTGTCTTGCTCTTTGGTATACGGTGATAACCAGTTGGGGTTTACAAGCATTACCTGTCTTCCCTCACAAAACTATGATGCTTTGTGCGAGCATGAAACATTGGATTCTTTGCCACTGCAATGGCACTCTGACTATCAGTGAGAATTGGAGAAGGACCCTTCAATGACAGATGAAGATCAGCAAATAGACGACGCAGCCAGACACATTCAACTGTTGCTGTGAAAGCTACCCTGTACTCAGCTTCACATGATGAGGTAGCCACTGTAGATTGTTTCTTGCTCAGCCAGGAAATGCAAGCTTTACCCAAAAAGAAACAATTGCCACTAGTGGGCTGCCTAGTGTCATAATCACCAGCCCAATCTGGAACTGGAGGCCCAGACGGACCCTCCCTCTCCAGATGCCTACCGCGTCATCCTAACAGAGCAACAATCATCTCGGGTTCAGAAGGTTGCCAATGACTTTGCCCTTACCTCTGTTTATGGCAGAGTCATTGGACATTCCCCCTCCAGATCAGCCATCAGGGACTGCTGTCTCCAGTCCACTCTCATGCTAGAGGACGGCCATATTGAGGAGGTGGCCCTTATGGGAAGGGGCATCTTCTGGCTCAAACTCTCCAATGCAAAAGCTGCAAGCAACCTGATTGCTGGCTCCCCCACGTCAGTGGATGGAAATATTATCATGATAGTCCCGTGGTACCGTGGATTCAGCGCAGCGGATTTTCATGCTCGGTTCCGTATACCTCGCCATCCAGTGACGCTAGTTTTTCTAGGTCTTGCTGCTGAGCTGCGGCCGATTGTCAGGGACCTGGGCTAGGTTATGCACGATACTTTCGCCGATGCGGTGACTACGGCAGGAGCCCCCCGAGTCCGTGTGGCTGTGGCGGATCTGCGACTCTCCCGGCAGTGATCGAGATTGTGACAGATGCCAGCAGCATCACCCAGAGCATGGTAGTCACCGGACAGCCAGGATACCCGTCTTCTTGGGCTTACCTGCATCACCCTTAGCCTTTTGAGAAGGCTGTTCTGAACCACTGGAAGGCTGATTTGCTGATGTCTTTGCTTGTCCCTTTACTTTAGGCTTGAATTTTGAAAGCATGGCATGTTCACCTGCTCGTGAAGCCATGTTTTTTCTGGTCTGCTCTTCCTGCAATAGAAGTCCTATCAACTCGTGAAAATTGAGAGGATTTGCACCCCCCCTCAACGACAAATTCAGCGAGGTATGAAGGCTGAGATAAGACTCAGGAAGAGAATTCAGAGTAGTGGTAATCATCTCTGAATCAGGAATGATCTCATCAATATTCAGCAATGTCCCGCAGAGCTAGCTGCACCGACGGTTCCTCAGCCGAGGGCAGCCCTCGCTCCCCCTCCTCCTCCTCCGCCACTAGTCGCCCCTGAGGAGTCTGAGTTGCCTATTCCCTAGCCTCCTCCCCCTCCCCCTCCGCTGGCAGGACACCCTGAGTCTACACCACCACCGGAGCAGGCTTCTCTGTCCGCTAGCCCCTTAGTGGCAGACTCTGACGGGCCTCAGCTTCAGGAGAGAGAGCTCCCCCGTGACTTTTACAGATCTGGCCCCTGGGACTACTTGGATGTGGCCGACCTCGGGACTTTCCCTGCTTGCCTTGACATCAGTATCTTCTTGCTCCGCAAAGGGGCGGATGGGAAGATAACCGCCTTGGCCCCTAGGGATGGCCCTAGCTTTGCTTTCACGTTCCTTAGCGACGGCACCAAGACCTGGACACACGACTCGGTCTGGGAGGCTCTCAGGGAGCAGACGCATGCTCAGGTTTGCTCCTGGATAGGCCCGTCCAGTGGGCAGCTTCTCGAGACTCAGTGGTCCGAGGGTGACGTGCACCTGCAGTGGCGTTGCACTGCCAAACGCTTTAGACTGATTGTGATCCTCAGGCCCCCCCTGTCTTGGCCCCTCCCCCAAGATGTCAGAGCCTGGTCTCCTCAGAAACTCCGTGCCTTCTACGGGATGTCCACCTCAGAGATCTCGAGCTGGCTCGAGAAAGCTTTCGTTCATGGTACCAAAGGCCTCTCGCCTTTGCTGAAGGTGTTGAAGGACGGGCAGGACGACCCCGCTTCCCCCTCCAAACCTTCCCATAAGCGTCAGCGCCTCCACTCTGAAATGTCAGCTTCTTCTTCGACTTCGACCGCGAGCAGACAGTTGTTTGCAGCCTCCCAGTCCTCACCATGAGCCTACACCTCGTATCCTGGAATGTGAACGGGTTTCACTCTTCTGGCACCCGTGGTCCTAGGAAGCTCATTTTGAGATAGGAACTTCAGCCGGCAGTGATTGGTCATTTGGATGTACTTCTGCTCCAGGAGCACAAGCTTTCTGTAGATCACTCCCGTAGATGCGGGAAGATTCTCCCTGGATGCTCTCACACTTATTGGGAGCCCTCGATCGGCGCACTGGGGAAGAGTGATGGTGTCTGTACTTTCGTGGGTGAGCAGCTAGCCCAGGGAGTTTTCGGTCATGGCACATTGATACCAGGCCGTGCCCTTTGGGTAGGCCTGGAACTGGAGGGCTCCAGAGTTGGAATCCTCAACATTTATGCTCCCACAGATCTCCGTTGTAGAGCCACCTTCTGGAGGACACTTACAGGGATTCTCCCAGACATGGATTCCTGGATTGTTGGAGGTGACTTCAACAATCTGGAGACCTTGGAGGACCAGCAGGGCAGAGGACCGGAGTTTACATGTATGTCTCAGGCAGAGCAGTCCGCTTGGGACTCTTTTATCTTTGCGACAGGAGGAAGGGACAGTTGGTGAGACCCGTCCTTCCGGCGTTGGCACGGGAGCTTGGACTTCTCGTGGGGCTTCCGCAGGGAAGGAGGCAGACTCCTGGAGAGGCTGGATAGATTTTATGTTAGTGATTGAGCCATCAGCAGAGGCGGTCAGGCGGGTATAGTTCCAGGGACGACACTTTCCGACCACACGCCTGTGCTCTTATCATTAGACTCGGCAGCTCAGGCCCTTCCCCCCCGCTCATGCCGGATTCCCGACTCCATTTTCTCGAGGGAGGACGTGCGCAGCAGTATATGCAGTCTTTGGGACAGAGACTCGGGCGAGTGCGTGCATCTGGTTGATTCGGTGGCGCAGGCTTTGCACGAGTCCAGCCAGATCTGCCAGCTCGCAGCCCTACAGGTTCGACAGGATTGGTGGGGTAGAGAGAGAGCTCTTCGGAGGGACCTCGCCTCCATTCAGCGACTCCAGCAGGCATCCCCGAGCTCGGAGGAACTTCGGATCCAGGCCCTTCGAGCCAGAGCCCTTCTTGACGAGACACTCCAGCGTCGCTCAGAGTTTTCCTATCACGCCTCTCTCTCCTTCTGGGCCCGGAAGGGTGACCGGATGTGCAGGGAGTTCTTCAAGACGCATGGCCAGAGAGCTGCAGGTGATCAGATTTGGAGTCTTAGGACAGCGGAGGGACACATCGTTACAGATCCTGGAGATGTCTTGGGGTTGGCCACTGACTTCTACAGGACCCTTTTCCAGTAGGAGCCGCTTGCCCCTCGTACTCGACGTGCCCGTGAGGAGGTGTGGAGGCACATTCCATCCCTCCAGCCTAGCATGCAGGCGACGTTGTTGGCACCATTCACCACGGATGAGATGCTGGAGGCCTTGATGGCCATCGATGGACAGAAATGCCCAGGTGAGGATGGGCTATCCTGGGCATTCTTCACCTCCTTCTGGGACCAGATCCATCAGCCCCTCCTAGCAGCTCTTCAGAGGATTTTCAGCAGCGGTTATATGCCAGAGAGCCTCTCATCGGGACTGATTTGCCTCATCCCGAAGGGAGGAGATAGACAGGAGATCCGTCAGTGGCGCCCGATCACTCTCCTTACCACTACCTACAAAATCCTCGCCAAGATGATCAGCGCCAGAGTTCGGCCTCTACTTCCAGACCTCATTCATGACACTCAGACAGGCTTTGTCCAGGATCGCAGTATCCTGGATAATGTCTTCACCTTTTCAGAGGCGGCGGAGTGGGCTCAGCACAGCGGATCACACCTTGCCATCCTACTTCTCGACTTTGAGAAGGCCTAAGATCGGGAGCGGCTAGGTTTTCCAACAGGTTGGATTCAGGGTATTTCAGCTTTGTACTGGACAGCTTCTAGCAGAGTCATCATTGGAGGCAGGATGGGTGAGCGTTTTAACTTGGAGAGATCAGTGCGTCAGGGCTGCCCCCTTGCTCCTTACCTGTTTCTCTTCTTCGCCAAGGCTATGACTTACTACCTTCGGGCGAGGTCTACAGGGATCAGGGGTGTTCGCCTTCCACTCCAGGAGGACACGGAGCTCTTGGACTCGGAGTACGTGGATGACATAGCCCTGTATGTCCAGGACGATGAGATGATGCTGGAGAGGGTGAGGATGGCCCTAGAGGTCTTCTGTTCGGCTGCTGGTGCGAAAATCAACTGGAACAAATCAGTTGGTTTTCTCACAGACCCCGGGGCGTGTTCTCAGTGGGGGAGGTTTTTGGGTTTCAGGTGGATCCCACGGGGACAGACAGCTAGATACCTTGGTTTTCAGGTCGGCCTGGACAACACGCCAGCTCAGCAGTTTCTCCCGGTGCTAGATTCCATCCGACGGAAGCTGGCTTTTTGGAGCACTGCTAAGCTTTCCCTTGGAGGTCGTGCCCTGGTAGTCAACCAGGTCCTCCTAGCCACGGCTTGGTATGTGGCTTCCTATTGGTGTTTCTTGAGATCCAGTGTGGCACAGCTTAGGAGGCTGGTTCGGAACTTCCTTTGGTCCGGGGAGGATGGCCTCAGAGATACCAGAGCCAGGGTTGCTTAGCAGATAGTCATTCTTCCGCAGGCTGAGGGTGGCCTGGGGGTCATCGATCCAGAGCTTTAGAGTCAGGCCTTGTTAGGCAAGCTAGTCATCCGCGGTTTGACCCTGGGGGGGCAGACGTGGAAGATGCTACTTCAGCAGGGGGTCAGTTCTTGTGTCCCGCACCGAAGTGGAGAGTGGCTCCCGTCCCTCAGGTGGATCTTCACTTCCGCCCCGCTCACTCAGCCCCGTTCCCCACTCGTTCGTAGCCTCCTCATGGTTTGGAGGTGGCTCCGCCTCAGTCTCATTCAGTCCCCTCCTAGCTGTCAGGAGGAGATCGATCGCCAGCCGCTTATCTGGAATGATCAGGTCAGAGATGCCGAGGGCCTTCAGTTGGGGGAGAGATCACATATCAGGTGGGATGGCTGGATGAGGGGGCCTGCCCGGTCCCTTCGAGTTTGGAGGGACACGTACAGACATTTGGAGACGGCTGATCTTGCAGACGCAGCTGGAGGTGCACGTGGAGCCCAGGCGAGACGCACGGAGATTGTCGACGTGATCCCAGCTGATTGGTTGGTTCACCTGAGCCTCAGATCCTCATGCCTGGTGACGACCGTTGGCTGGGACAGTTCACCCCCCGTGGCATCCCACTGGTGGTCGCAGGACGTATGGATGACTCCTCTATTTCCTTCTTCGCGGTTATGGGGGATGGACGACTCAGGAGAGAGGATGCGCTCATCGACCCCCTACTCCCATGGCAGAGGGTTCGGGTCGTAGGCCTTTTGGGGAAGGTCTGGCGTACCGATCCTAGCATTGAGCAAGATCAGATGCAGCTTTGGCGACTCTGGCTCTGGGAGGGGCGGGCCTTGTCAGAGCTTGATTGGGACCCAGGAGAGTGGAGTTGGCTAGAGATTGTGACAGGACAGGGGCTGACCTCCTTCTTTGCCTATAGCACGACTTTGGGCAGGCGAGTTCTTGGGAGAATGCAGAGCCGCCCCCCCACCCAGCGGCCCAGCTGGTATGCACAGGGTATTTCCAGGTTCTTTTTGCAGGCCTTCTGGAAGGCCTTGTGGGAGAGCTGGCGGCCGTGGAAGATCTCCTACTTCTTGTGGCTTCTTGCCCACAAAGGTCTTCCAGTGGGGACCTGGTTGCGGCAGATAGGCCAGGACGGACGCTGTCAGATCTGCCATGAGGATGAGGAGTCACCAAAACACTGCCTGTGGAGCTGCAGGAAGTGTGGAGGTGGACTTTCAAGATTCTTACTCACGCAGCACCGGAGCTAGGTTTGATCACTTGGGGCGCGTTCTGTTGGTGCAGCACTGCACCTGGTCTTCATCACTTATTCGAGGCATGCCAGCAGGACCCCACTTTCCTTATCACACAGGGGACATGGGGGCCGCTCGAGGGTATCCCGCAGCACCTAGCAGAGGCTGATATAGGAGTTCAGGAGAGGCAGCCAGTTTAGGAGATTATTAGCAACATCGCAGGGTGGCACATTTGGACCTCGCATTGCGCACAGATCCTCGGTGGCACCTCCTTATCGACTGCCCAGATCATGACTGATATTTGGAGCGAGATTATTCATACCCTCAGAGGCCAGTGGGACCAGATTCAGGGAGATTCCCCGGCCGGTCGGGAGAAGCGGAGATGCTTCCTCCGGGCTTGGGACACACAGGGCCTCTTCTTCGAGCAGACTTCACAGGGCCTTCGGTGGCGCTACTCACCACCCCGATGGCTGTTCATTCATGCTCGCCTTATCCCTCCGTGAGAGAGTGATTTATTTTTTGTTACCTTTTAGGGCTGTGTCCGATTTGTGAACACAGCCCGTCAGCTACAAGCTGACCTTTTGTATCTTGCTCTCGAAGTAATATAATTAGCACTGTTTTTTCGGCAAAAAAAAATACAAGATCCTCGCCAAGGTCTTGAAGAGTGGATGAGTTCATTGGTATCAAGAAAGCAAAATATTTGAGAAGCAATGTCTTATCTGGAGTGGATGAATTCAAACACATTGAGAAGGTCAAAGGTTTTAAAAGTTTTGTTTTATTAGGCATGGATGAGCTCATGGATATTGATAAAATTGGTGTCAAACAAAGTTGTGGAGTTGTGAAAACCATGCAAGGTGTGTCAAACAAATTTGTGGAGTTGTGAAAACCATGCAAGGTGTGTCAAACAAAGTTGTGGAGTTGTGAAAACTATGCAAGGTGTGTCAACGAGCATTTTCTCTCAAGAGTGGATAAGGTATACTAAAATGTCAAAGGACTTAAAGAATATTCCAATGTGCCAAGTTGTGTCCCTTCAGACGTGGATGATTTCAATGTACTCAAGGGTAGAAGTGACATCTTATCAGGAGTGGATGAGTTCATTTGTACTGAATGAGAAAGTAAAAGATTTCAGAAGCATGTCTTATCTCGAGTAGGTCATGAATTCATGCACATTGAGGAGGGAAAAGACTTCAAAAGTGCTATCTTATCAATCATGGATGAGTTCATGGATGTTGATAAACTTGGTGTCAAACAAAGTTGTGAAGCTGTGAAAACCATGCAAGGTGTGTCAATGAGAAATGTTCTCTTGGGAGTGGATAAGGTATGCTACAATATCAAAGGACTTAAAGAATATGCCAACATGCCAAAATTTGTCCCTTGAGGCATGACATCTTATCAGGAGTGGATGAGTTCATTAGTACTGAGAAGGCAAAGATTTCAGAAGCAATGTATTATCTAGAGTGGACAAAATCATGCATGTTGAGAAGGGCAAATATTTCAAAAGTGTGTCTTATCAAGAAAGGATAAGTTCATAGATATTGTTAAACTTGGTGTCAAACAAAGTTGTGGACAGTAGAGTTGTGAAAACCATACTAGAGTTGTGTCAAACAACATTGTGGACACAAGAGCTATGAAAACCATACAAGGTGTGTCAATGAACGAGGGGAGAGCTACAACATCTACAACTATATGGTATGAGCTAGAAAGAAGGAAGGAGAATACGGATAATAGTTCACACTATACATTGATTATGTAAAAAAGAAATGGGTCCCAAACCATGAAGAAGCTCAAAGCTTTCCACTGAGACAATCATAGTATCTTGGAAATCAAGGACAAAGAAAACAAAGAAGCACATGGGGTATTATGTAGAAGATAAAATAAGAATACCGCAACCAATTATTTTACACATACAAGAGGTTTTAAGGATGCTCACTAAGGAGGAAGTACAAGGAGATAGCGCAAATGAAGAATGCCCATGATAACACCATCAAGAATCAATAAAAGTAAGAGATGATGTGGTCAGATGGGAGTAAATGAAGATGGCACCCAAGTGACAAGTGCTAAGTCATGTGATAAATAATATATTGATCAATCGGATGTTCAAATGAGAAAATGTCAGGATTCCCTATTTTTACTTAAAGTCATTGTAAAGGTGGAATTAAATGATTGAAAAGGCTGTGACACACTTCTTTTTACAAAGACTCATCAAGAGCAATATTTCTTGTAAACATATGGTAATGTAAAATGTCTCTTCTCTATTTAAACATTTTAAGTTGGTGAATATTACGAGTGCCATTGTTCTCTTTATTGAATTTTAAGTTCTTTTTCTTGGATTTAAATTAAAACTTCAGAAATTTTTAAATATAAATAGGATTCTTAAAAATAAGAAATACAAAAATAGGATTTAATCCTAGTTTTTGCATTGTTAGTGCAACAGTATAGAGAGATATTCCAAAATTTATTATCTAGTTCAATGACAGTGCAAGAAAGTAAACTTTTGATTCTTGAATGATATTTTCATAAAGTAAACTTTGCATTTGGGAAGGAACTTTAAGATTTTTCCAAAGACAAAAATAAGTCCAAAATTAATGAAATATGTATTTTACACACACACACACACACACACACACACACACACACACACACACACACACACGTGCACATGCACATATGTAAGTATGTGTGTGTGTGTGTGTGTAAAATACATATTTCATTAATTTTGGAAAATACATATGTATGTATGCATGTGTGTGTGTGTGTGTGTGTGTGTGTGTGTAAAATACATATTTCATTAATTTTACATACATATATGTGTATGTGTGTGTGTAAAAAACACATACACATACACACACACACACACACACACACACACACACACACACACACACATACACACACACACACACATGTGTGTGTGTGTGTGTGTGTGATAAAAACATAAAGCACCCATAGACATGCACACATACACATTTCCTTAACTAAAAAAAAACTTACGGGCGCGTCTATTTGCCGTAATCTTGTGTATTTCTCTTATCATCAATCCGTTGTGTCCGAAAATGCTCGCCCTCACACCATATAGCATTGAACATAGTACACTACACCAAGACAAAATCAATTAAATAAGCAATCTAAATTGTTGAAAGCTCCTAACTTATGCATAACATTCTATGTACCGACCTTGCTCATGCATCCTCTAGCATATTCTCATTCTTCCATTGTGATATGCATCCCTTTGTCTCTCTCTACTCTCTCCATTTCATCAGGTAGCCAATCCACATGAATATCCTTTGGAAGTGCCCTTAGATGTTGAGGGTATGGCACACGAGATTCAGTGTGTACAAAAGAGGGCCCTTTCTCCTTGTCTTCTTGCCTTTGCATCCTCGTATCTTGTCACCCATCTTTTCATTACATCACTATTAAGCATGCAATAGAGGTTGATATTATTAAGCAACTCTATGTCTATTACTTTTCTCCATCTTTTCCCTTGAGGCACAATAGAGGTCATCCTTAGGTCTTCATCATCTCTCCATAGTCCTGGGATAGAGCTATCCACATCAACAAGAAACTCAGAAATATATACAAGTGACTCTTGTACCAACCAACCCTCAGCCATGCTACATTTGGGCCTTGCATTTTGCCTCACAAAACCCTTCAAGGTCTTCATGAAGTGCTCGAGGAAGAACAACCATCGTGCATGTATAGTGCCACATATAGCAATCTCATCCACCAAATGCACTATGAGATGTAGTTGGCTTGTGAGAATAGAACGTGAAAATGTCTCCTCCACTAAAGAAACCACCTCCACTGACCTAACTCGAGCATTCTCAAGTGTGGTGGGATCTATTTCCTTTGAGCTCACATACCTAGAAAGGAAAAAGCACACCATATTAGCAATATGAAAACCTTGCATGGAGCATTGATATGCTTCACATTTTGTATCTTGTAAAGTACCTCACAAGCTCACTCATCTTGTAAATAAAATCTTTCATGTCCTTCGATATAGTACGAGAAATGCTAGTAGGTAGTATGAATTGAACACACGAGGAATGGCTGATTAGTTGATTCTAATTCGCTCACAAATTTGGAAGGAAAAAGATATTATGCACATAAAATACTTACTTGGAGCATCTTGTGCCAATCATGAGATTTCAAGCCATATAATTACTCTACATCTCTTTTCTTGCTCTTTGTGGAGGCCCCCTTCAAACACCTCATGCATCTAGTGGGAGTGCGAATTGTAGTGATAGCTTACTTCATTACCACCATCTCTAGCTTTGATAACCTCCATGGTGCACGAGGTAAAAAGACATGCCCATTTGGCCTCTCTTGTGGCCAAGCTTCACGCATCCTCCCTGTGGCGCGTGGATCCTCCCTTATACCTATGGAATCTCGTGTCCCATTCAAATGTTTCCAAATGGTAGACGCCACATTCTTGAAGATATGCATGGGATCAAGTAGGTGATTGATCCTAAGGTGGGACCAATATGGTAGTCGATAAAAGATGGAGTATCTAAACAAAAGATGGTGTTATTGTGCAATCTTTATTTCCATTCAATATAGCACACAATAGTTACAAACCCTTACTGGCTCATGTCAAGTGGTGGAGGAGTCATGGAACGGTCACAAATTCTCATCCAATCTCCCACACAGTGAGTGACTGTGGTGGGAGAAATCGATGGTGATTCTCATAGATGACCTTATTCAATGTGCCTTCTCGTGAGGAAACTAGCGAAGGACCACAAACAGGACAGTCATGGTAACCCGATGTAGTGAGACCTAAACAATAGATGCAATTAAGAGTTAAAGGTGGGTTCAGGGTGCCACATCGATTGCCTACTCATAATTAAAAGTTCAATGCTTACCTGAGCACTCGCCATAGCCTGGGAAGTCATGCATCGTCCACATCAAGACTGCTTTGTAGTTGAAGTCTCATGACAAGGGAGGCTTCACGTCATGCACCTCGATACCTCTCCAAAGTATCTCTAGCTCATCAATCAAAGGCTCCAAATAAGCATCAGGATTTTTGACTTTATGTTTTTCTCGAATTAGAAGGGATAACATAACATGTCCTTTCTTAATCGCCATAGAGGGTGGAAGATTAGAATTCATCAATATCACTGGCCATACACAGTAAGAGGTTCTTTTGAGACCAAATGGGTTCACATCGTCCATAACCAATCCAAGTCTCAAGTTCCTATGTTCTTCCTTGAAGCTTGGCCATATGCTTCCACACAGGAGTGTCTACGGGAGTTCTCCACTTGCCATCGGTTCATCATGGGAGGAATGCCATGACATGAGCTCTACAATGGATTTGCAGTTGAACATATATTGGATGTGAGGGATTATGGGAAAATGTCAGAACCTTACGAGGCACATCCAAAGTTTTGAGATCTGCTTTATATCTTGCCTCTCCACAAGTAGGACACTCTCTTACATCCTTATGTGGTCCACGAAATAGAACGCAATCATTGATGCACGCATGGATGCGCTTGTAATCTAATCCTCCAAGAGAGGTCACATGTTGCCTTGCCATATCTCTTGAGGTCGGTAATTTATTCTCCCTCGGAAGCATTTTACACAATAGCCTGCTCGTGAAGACCATAAATGAGAAAAAGCATTCGAGTAATTGACCCACTAGCATAATTTACCATGTTTACAAAATAGACTCTAAAGCTTACTTGAGTAATGCATTCAAACTTGCATTGCTCCATCCATAGATGGTCTGCAAGTTTAGTAACTCAAGGGAGGCACGTAGAATAGAGAATGTGCACCCCTCAAACAATGGAGTCAATGCTACAGCAAAAAGATCGTCCTGCTCCATGCTATCATCCCTACCTGAGGACTAATGGACATATAAATCTCGCACCATATCATCAAACACCTCCTCCTCCACAGCCTCATGAGGTAATGGTGGAGGGCTACTATCACCATCACTCCATGCATCCATAACGATCCCTCCTAAAGATCCCGCTTCATATCGCCGATGCTTCACCTCCTCACGACGAGCATAGGGCAACATATGCGGGTATGGCACTGCATCTTGTATCAAATTAAAAAAGGATCATATATTAAACAACATGAACACCCATAGGTATCTTAATCAACCTTAATGCTTTAACACTTATCATGTTTACGGTCGCATCCCATTCTCCATACTTTGAGACATGATTGAGCATAATTCTGCATGCACGATACATGTTTCCTCGACATCGATCACACATACATTTGATTTTTTGCTCCAACCACATTTTGTGATGGTAGATATGGAGGGATTTATCCTCACTCGAGCTACTTGTTAAAGATGAAGACATCCTATAGATAAATAACCCCAAAAATGTGTTCTTGCATGAGTTATAAATGTCAAAACTCTGTGTAGTGTCTAAAAGCATGTTTATACTATGGAACACATCTATAGGCACATCTAAAACACAGTTTTGATGTGTTGATAGATGTGCAGAGTGCGAACTGATTTGCGAACCTACTTTTAGCACGCTTTCTTTCCTTCACATACTTTTAGTGTCGCACGGCTTGCTTTCCTATTAACACACACAGCTTTAGGCATCCACACTCATCTCCAAGCACCCACACTCATCTCCAAGCTTACACACTCATCCCCAAGCATACAAGAGAAGAGGGTAAACAAGAAGAGAAGAAGGAGAACTAGTAGCTTTGAAGAAGGACAAGAAGCTTCCAGACCTCTATCCAAGGTAAGTCTCTTGGTGGTTGGTCTTCTTTGGAAGTTGCTGTCCTTGGATTCATCCTCTGTCGTATGTAGGGAAGGAATGTTTTTGGTACTAGTGTTATTCTTTTTGGGGTCAGGCGCATGTCCTTTTCAGCTTTTTTTATGGAGCGTGTCTACAGATGCATCTAACACCACATCTAATATTTTGAAAAACAGGCAGCCGTGCCTATAGACGCGTCTATAAACGTGCTCTGATAGTTTTCTTATGTTTTATTCCCTTTCCCCTCCCCTTCCTCTTTCCCCTTCCCCTTCCCGTTTCCCTTCCTTCTCTTTCCTTTCTCCTTTGCATGCATGTTTAAGTCGAATTTTCAATGCCTAGTTAAGTATTCGTGAGGAAATAAGGGATTGCATGAATGATGGAAATAAGTGATTGCATGAGGGCGGGTCCAAGAAAGAGGAAAATTGGACTGAAGCATGAGGGCGGGATAAAGAAAGAGGGCATGCATGATGGAGTATTCGAATGACTGCTTTTGCAGACCTTGCGGTGGGGCGCGTTAAGCTTCCGGAGCGCCTTCGGCTTAGGCCGGATGCCATATTGGGAGCTGAAATAGCGACCTGTAATGCTGCTGCACTTCCTGCGAACTTTGACTGGAGGATGAAGGGAGTTCTGACACCGGTGAACGATCAAGGCGCCTGCGGTAATGCAAAGTTGAAATTGGGGTTTCAAATGCAACTATTTGATGAAGGGTACTACTGAGAGAATCAATCGTTCTTTAATTCTAGTTGTATCGTGTTTTCAAACCTCTGTTATTACATCGAAACGCAGGTTCCTGCTGGGCGTTTGCAGCAACGGCTCCCATAGAGAGTGCATACGCTATCAAGACTGGGAAGCTCATCAGTCTTTCCGAGCAGGAGATCGTAAGCTTTGTGGTGAGCGTGAACGACACTGGATGTGCTGGGGGATACGTGGATGATGCATTCGCATGGGTGATTGCCAATGGCGGCATTAATTCGGAGGCGTTCTATCCATACGAAGGAGAGACTCTAGCATGCCAAAAAAGCAAGGTTCGGTCACCGTTTGACACGAAAAATAAACAGCCATCCAATCTCGAAAGATTTCTCCTTGGCTTGCGGGACTCCATCGTTGCCATCTAATTAGCGGAGAACAAAGACATAAAAGACTAAAGCAACGCTCTATAGTTTTCATTTCATCCGCACCATTTTAGCTTCGATTTTCCATTCGGAAATGCACTTTTGTAGAAATGCACTTCATTGTCGTCGACCAAAGGTCGACATGTCAAAACACTGAGCTGAGACGAATTCCACTTGTACATTTGCAGATACATCAGGACAAGGTGGTGACGATCACAAACTACACGGACATTCCGAGGGATAACGAGGCTGCAATGCTGTGCGCAGTAGCGCAACAGCCTGTGGCAGTAGGGATAAACGCAAACGCAGATTTCCAGTCGTATGCGACAGGCATATTCGATGGTGGAAAGAGCTGTCGAGGAGAGTTTGAAGACTTGGATCATGCGGTGGTGCTGGTGGGGTGGGGATCATCCAAGGAAGGCGGTGACTACTGGATTGTTAGGAACTCATGGGGTAGCTCATGGGGGATGGAGGGCTATGCCTTTATCAAGAGAAACACCCTCACTAAGCGAGGTGTCTGTGGCATCAATTACGCGCCCTCTTACCCACAACTTTAGTTTATAACGAGCACCTTAACCAAGGTGGCCATGCCACTAGAGACCTTAAGCTGAATTCACAAACAGGCGGTGCCCGCAGAAATTGAGGTGTCCCCGGTGGAAGAAGCATAAAGATGGAGGATGTCCGCGCTCCCTTTCACAAAGGGCGGATGCATATGTAAATATGTATTAAATGTCCACTTTCTACTATATCAATTGTGTGGTATATCAGTGATAAAACTAGCTATGGTCCCGAGTTGAAGTCTTATTCTACCTTAATTTTAGAAATTGAGCATGGACCCTCCAAACTTTTCGGTCCGCCCAAATGCTTGGGCAAACTCTTCATGCCACCCAAGACTTATACATAGGCGGACATGAGTCACGTACCATGTCACGCCCGCGTCCGCCCGTTTGTGAAATGCTGCATCCTCAATTTTCCACTTTTGTGTTGTTCCATTGGCCAAGGTTTCATCCGTGGACGCTTGTTTGTGAAACCAGCCTTACTATTCGAATACATAATTCTAAGCATCGAGTAAACTATTGTAACGATCACCCGTTGATCCGAGCCTATTTCTAAGCAGCGTTCATCAATGCAATACACATGATCCTCTTGATCTCTCTTTCGTCTGTCTTCAATTCGCCTTGTTTCCTTCGCAATTGCCTTCGTTATAATCAAACATGGTATCAGAGCAAATTTGAACCATCCTGAGCTAACATGTGTGATGATTAAGGGATGCTTCAGTTTGACGACGGTGGATGAGCACTGAGTTTGAAAATGTGGTGCTATGAATGCCTTCGCAAATCCATGGATGTCACATTTATTGAGAAAGTCAACCATTTAAATGGCCTCTTCATAGACTATCTTAGAATCCCTAAAAGAATATTGTTTCATCGATCATTTTGATGGAACGAATTGCCACTTGTGTCACTACAAGACACGGGCTGCTTTTTGACGCCGATACCGATGCTAAATACAAAGATATTTTCTTTTAACAAATGAAAAGTATCGGAATGTCCGTCAGTAAAGAGAGTGTCGGTATGGGCATTGATAAGTGATAGCTCTCATTGTCAGTATGAAAATTGGTATTAATGTCGATATATACCAACATTGTAGTGTCGGTATAGGCATTGGTATATACCGACGCTTTAACAAAATTTAAAAAAAAATTATAGGGTAGGATGGGGCTTGTTTTAGTCCCATCCTGCCACACAATTTTTATTTTTCATTAGAATCGAATCATGATTAAATGCTCATTAAATGTTACAAAATAGGTCTACAAAATCATGTTACAATGTTACAAAAAAGGTCTACAAAATGGCAAAAGTAGTGCCGAAATTGAGAATGGCAAATCTGCCGAAGTAATGCGCTACAAAATGGCAAAAGTGCTGAACTCAAAAATGACAAATCTGCCAAAGTAATGCGTTACAAAATGGCAAAAGTGCCAAAATACAAAAGGATAAAATATCCCATCCTACTACTACTCCTCGTCCTCCTCGCCCTCGTCCTACTTACCCTCCTCATCCTTCTTGGCCTCGGCCTCTTTGTGTAGGTTTGATCCCTCACCCTCCTCTAGTGCAAACCTCTCCAGTTCTTCTTCAGATCTAGTCTCTAAGTCTAGATCTCTGTATAGGTTGAAGAAGATGCCTCCCTAAGAATAAAACAAGTTAGGAAAGATAAGAGCATCGATTGTAACATAATGGATGGTGATACTCAAATGACAACTATGAGGGTTAAGCTATAGTCACATGATGCTCCGCTACCTTATGCTAATTGTTTCTATATCCTTCTCCTTAAACGAAGGGTAGGCTCCAATCTTGAACGCCCTTCTCTTCTCCTCATCATTTGGAGGCCTACCAATCATAGATTTCAGTGGATCCAAATTCAAGGAGTTAGATATGAATGACAAAACATTTGAACGACTGAACATATTGGATATTCAGTAGAAGATAAATATATACTTACCACCCATGCCTCGTTGCCTAGTCTGCCATCGCTCCTGAGGTGCGAAGGACCTATGATCTCCAAGCATCTCCTCGCCGCCCTTTGGTGGGGTGCGAATGCATCTGTATTCTCCTTGAAGTCTTTCTTTGATTTCTTCCAATCCTTTAGGTCTGTCCACCCTAGCTTGGTCTTACCTTTCTCGACAATAGTCCTTAAGTCATATCTATGAGACCTTAGGAGCTCTCCCATGTGCATCAGTATAGCATTTCACTCAAACTCATACCTGGGAGGGCTGGAAATTTTTTTCTTTAGGGCATCTATGACGGCATCCTTAGCTCTATTGTCCTGCTAACTCCAAGGTTTCAATATATCATTGGGGAAGTAGAAAATATTACAAGTTGCATCCAATATTTTATGCATGCACTCAATGCCTACATATGGTATGAGAGCAACATTTGATAGAGAGCTTTTGCATGAGGGTCCAAGTGATTGTTGTTAGAGATAGGTTATAAGGTTATCTAGGAGTCCAATGGAGTCATGAAAGAGTGAATCTACATTTTTGTAGGAGATATGGACGATATTTCAAATTCGAACAAAGTTTTTGTTGGGTTTGGCCCTATGTAGGTGGCTCACTTTTTTGGGTCGTGCCCTATGTGGGGTGACCGTTTTTAGTCTGATGTTTCTGGTATTCTTAGTCCAACCTTGTGTGGACAAGTATCTTTTACAATTGATATGTTTTGGCGATGGGATTTTTGGAATAGTTTGACTTTGTTGCATCGACACTATATAAGTATTTGGATATAGTTGGTTTCCAGATGATTATTGGGCACTCTAAGACCTTTTATGGTGCGTTGTGTGGTTTGGCTCCAAAGAGTAATCACTGTTTTTAGATAACTTGTTGTGCATATTTTTGTGGTTTGTCTCCAGAGAGTAATCACTATTTTTACAATGCTTGTTGTAAGTTATTTGGCTAATGGTTCCTTTTTATTGGCATCATATAGTCTTCTACCAATTGCTCTTCTTTCTGATTGTTTTAGCTGCTCCCCTATTCGGCTTTAGGGGGAATGTTGGGTAAAATCCATCATGGGAGGGTGCATCAAACCTTTAGAGGTCAAAGGATTTCTAGTTTGGGCACATGCAATAATATGTGGCCTTCATGAAGTTGTTTATCAAACATGATCAATGTGGTTTTTGGGAGGCTTGGAGAGTTGACCACTTGGCAACCATGGCAATTCAACATGGCAGTTTGGATATGTGAGATCAACCAATCAATGATGACTCACAAATCAAGGCATGAAGGTAGTTTTGTATTGATACTTTAATCTCATTGAGGCGAGGTTGGAGGCTTCTACAAAAAGACATGGTTGTTTTCTCTCTCCTTCTCTGTAAACTCATGTATAGGGCCTCTGTACATGTTAATAAAATTGGTAATTTTTTCTTATAAGTGGATAGTGTTAGATGCAATAAGGATTGGCACCATGTTGATGTCTATTTCTATCTAGGTAGAATATTATGATTAATAATGAGATTTAGGAGCTCTTGTTATGTGTTATTGGATTTGTACTACATGGCATTCTTTTTTTATGCTTATTTCAAAATGCTTTACATGTTACATGTATTAGAATGCTCTTTGCATTGCAACTAGCAAATCTTTGATAGAGTTTGCAAATGCAAAAATTTTTAATATAGACATCGATATATACATTGATACAGGCATCATCATATACTTCTATAAAGATGCAAGTACTGATGCAAGTATCGACTCTTATATTGATGTAAATATGGACTTGCATATTGATGCTAGCTTTCCAAAATGAAATTGCAATAAGATCCAAAATCATTTTAACCTACAACTCTTATCATTTTTAAAATAAAAATTTGAAGAACACCTACAAGTTAAGTTTGGAATCAAAATACTCTTATATCCCTGATGAACTTAATATACAAATTGACATAATGCAGTATTGACATAAAAGCCCATGAAGGATAAAAAGCCCTCTCCATGGAAAAATAATCAATTAGTAGCATTTATTCATCTTTAGCCAAGTCCATGCCAAATAAGTCTATCTCTAGTTCTATGCCCAACTCACCTACATCATCAAGGCCTATACTACCTAAGATTTGATACACTTCACCTGTAAGAAAACAATACAACATCTATGCTCAATAGATAACAGGATCTCGTACGCAAGAGAGAAAACCACATAGTTTGGAGAATCAAAAAAATTTGATTATTGTAGAACTGATACAATAGATGGCGCTGCCTCCCAGCCATGTGCTCCTATGAAAGAAGCTTCGATGGTGAGCTAGAAACAGCAGAAGACGGAGGCTAGATGCTAAGGAATCAGGGTTGCTATAGCCAGTGATGAAATGGGCTTCATAGGCTTACTCTTATATAGCCACTAGTCGTAGTCGGTTAGACCCAATTGGGTGACCGACCCAGTCTGCCCAAAACGGTCGACTAGGGGTCGATCCGAAATAGGCCACCAACCACACGATAGAACCAGTGCGCAAAATAGAGCAATTGACCTATGTCACCGTTCGGCCCAGAGCCATTCGGGATCATCTGAGGCTCCAAACGGGCCCCGCAACCCGAGAGTGGGCTGCCCTGGGAAATGCTCCATCTACCCTCAGTGCAGTCAGTCATGGGATGCCTTCTCGCACTTGCATGTAGCCTAGTTGGTGGTGTGCCAACTCTATCTAAAGCCGTCCAACCATCAGGCCACACATGGCCCCCATCTGGTGTCCAAACCAGGACCTACTAGATAACCAAGCTACTCAAATGCCTTCTCCTCATATGAGGGGCTTATAAGTAGAGTTAGCTGGTTTCCGCATAGTTACACGAGAGTGGAGCATTGATATCTAACACCCCCTCTCAATGTCCACCCGCAAGTGAACTTACTTTTTCGGCCCAATGCCAAGTCGATGAAGATGCCTCTCCAGCAAGTCTCTTCCAAGAGCCTTCGTGAAGATGTCCGCACCATTCTCTGTAGTCGAACAGTACACCAAGTCGACCTCTCCATCCATGATGAGCTCACGTACAAAGTGATATTGAATCTCAATGTGTTTTGTGCGAGCATGGAACACAGGGTTTTTTGCAATCACCATGCAACTCTGATTATCACATGATAATTGCATAGGCTTGTTCTGCACTACACCCATGTCCCCTAAAATCCTCCTCAACCACACTGCCTCGCAAGAAGCAAAGCATGCTGATTTGTACTCGGCCTCGGTAGAAGAAAGAGCAACTGTGGGTTGCTTCTTGCTGACCCATGACAGCTCCAGATCCAAGTGAAAACAGTAACCTGTCACTGATCTCCTGCTGTCCACGTCTCTTGCCCAATCCGAGTCACAGAATCCGGTCAAGATGTTGCCCTTGGTATAGGTGATGCCATAAATGTATTTCAGCACCCACATCCCTGCCCTCCAATGGTTCTCTTGGGGCTTATTGGAAAACCTGCTTAGTACACCAGTCGCAAAGCTGATGTCCAGCCACGTGTTGCACAAGTAAATCAAGCTGCCCACAAGCCTTCTGTACTTTGCTTCGTCCACTAGTGGTGATGAATCCTCGTTTGAGAGCTTCACGTCAACCTCCATAGGGGTACCAACTGTCTTGCACTCAGCCATGCCAAATGCTTTTAGTATCTCTCCAGCATACTTCAGCTGTGAAATGAAGATCTATTTCGGCTCTTGCTAAACTTAAATCCCCAAACAAAAATGCATCCTGTCATTTCAAACTCTCTTTCTAGCAAATGCTTTGTCTCTGAGATCTTCTCTTCATGGTTCCCTGTTATGACAAGGTCGTCCACATAAAGGACCACGATCATACACCTGCCTCTTTCTCTGAAGATATATAAGTTTGCATCAAATGGGCTCCTCCTGAACCCGTTTTGCAGAAAGTAGGCATCAATTCGGTGGTACCACGCTCGTGGGGCCTGTTTCAACCCGTAAAGTACCTTCTTCAGTTTGCAGACTTTACCTTCTGAACTGAGGATCTCAAAACCTGGTGGTTGTTCCACGTATACCTCCTCCTTGAGATCTCCCTTCAGAAACGCCAAAACACTGCGAATTGTGGTTAGTCGAGCTGTGGGAGCAAAAGTATCCTGATAATCAAAACCATGTACCTGTGCGAATCCTTTTGCCATGAGCCGATCCTTGTGCTTATCCAACATGCCGTCGGACTTGTACTTGGTCTTGTACACCCACTTGGTTCCGATTACCTTGCGTTTTGGTGGTCGATCCACAAGGTCCCAAGTGTTGTTCTTCATTATGGAGCCATACTCCGACTGCATAGCCTCCATCCACCTATCATCACCCTATGCCTCTTCAGGACACTTGGGTTCTTCAGCATGGATCACCTCTCTGTCATCAACGCGTAGTTGACCAAGTGATCCTGTGCCCTTCTTTGCTCCTCTAATCTCTTGGACCGGCGGTATTCGGATGGTTTCTCCTCAATGGCTGGAGGTTCTCTATCATCCAAAAGCTGCTTTACCCACTTCGGGAATGGCCATTGCCATTGTGGTTCTACAGGCTCTTCTTCCTCTTCTTTATCTTGAATCCTCCCAAGCACCATTGGGGGAGTTCGGTCTACTGTTGGTGGTTGTACTGGATGGATATCCTGGTCCTGGTTGTCTGGGAAGGAAGCATCCTCCTCCAATTAATGCGGCTGTTCTGAGAAGACCACATCGCGACTTATAATTACCTTCTTGGTAATAGGGTTATAGAGATGGTAACCCTTCGCCTCTTCACTGTAGCCCAAGAAAATACACTTCCGGCTCTTCGTTTCCCATTTTATCCTATTACCATGCATCATGCAGAAGGAAGAAATGTTGCACAAATAATGTATAATCGACCTTATCATCCGATATATAGTAACTTGAGTACTCTTCTTGACTTCACCTAAAGAAGAGAAACATTACCTGATATGCATAAAAATAATGACTTGGGTAGACCACCAATGCATTGCTTGAATCTTATTATACTCCTTGAAAGTATTGTTCTTAGCAAAATCAACAAGACTGAAACAATTACGTCATCGAGAAAGTAGAAGACACATAATTTAAACAAAGAAGGCAAGATGCTATTTGAAGATACTGAGCAAATCCCTGCAAAGCATCCTCTTTTATAGAAGTTCTTTTCTTCTCTTCTTTTTTCCTAAAAAATTAGATAGCCGCTAACAATTTGTTATCTTTGTCCTCCAATGAATGATACACCAAATTTTGCACATTGCATTCTGAACACGCTTAAAATAGGCATGCAAATTTGTGAAACATATATCCACATATTTTTGCATAAAGTATACCCTCCTATATATTTGTCACACTCTTGCTTTTGTATAATAGACTTCATCTTCTCGCTCCCTATTAAGGGAAACCTTGCTTTAAATCTGGTGCAACAAATCAGCCAAAAACTCATAAATTTCATATTCTAATGCATGCATGTTTTTATGATGGTGTCAAAAAGACATGATATTCATCTAAATCATGCCTTTCATTTGATTTGATATGTAAATTATGCCATTTGGATTTGGCAATCAAAAGATGTAGTGATGTCAAAAAATCATCTTTTGGTCCAAAATCAACCAAATTTTGATAGCTTGCAAAGATACACGGATGTGAAAATGCTAGATCTTTTGAGCCAAAACAGTATTTTGGCCTAAAAGATGCCATTTTCACATCCTTGTATCTTTTGATTTACAAGTCCAAATGAGGTCATGTTACATATCAAATCAAATGGCAAGACATGATTTAGATGATTAGCGTGTCTTTTTGCACCATCTAGTAAAATTTCATGCACCAAAATATGAATTTGTGGTCAATTAGTTGCACTAGTTGGAGTAGTGGGATGTAAGAGTGAATCCATTGGGGAGGGATGTTTTCGTAGTAACAAAGAAACATGTTTTTGTTCCAAGATTGAATAGAGTTAAACAAGCTAAGGATTTACATACGCATGGAATGTAGACTAATCCATTCAAGGAGTCCTTGGGAATGCCCTACTTGTGTGAAAGGTTGCATTGATGATCTCAATGACTATGGTGAAAAGAGAGAGCTTGATTGCAGCAGGATTTATCTTTGATACTAATGATGACTTGGCAATGAAATATACCAACTCTCTTATGGGGGATGTGAAACTAGTGTTAGTGGCTTTAAAATTCTATGCATATTTAAACTTCTAGCATTGAGGAAACATATGGACTGGTAAGAGCTAATCCGCTGACCATTGCGATATATCTATCCCACCAACCGGTGCTATAGAGCTATCCTGCCGATTGTCGTGATACCTCTGGGGTAGTGAAAGAATTTAAAAAATTCTAGAACCTTAGTCCAGCCTCAGTAAGCTTAGCTAGAGGCCTCCCACATGCACTTGAGGTCCGGAAGAATTTTGCTGAAGGATCATGTGTCGGAAGAGAGCGCTTCGAGCTATGCTCAACCTACCTTCCGCCCTAGCTGGGGATCTGGGAGCTTGATCCCTTGCCTCCACTCGTTAGTAGGCCCTCGACCAAAAACTCTATCTAGCTCCGACAAAACAGAGAGCTTGAACGAAGTAATGCAAGACCCCTCGGGTCCAAGGGCATCTGAGGCCCCCTTTATAAGTGTAGCTTCTCCTTACTCCCGTGCACCTTCAATTGCATCCACGCTTAGAGGAACATTCTCCAACATGTTCGGGCGCTTAGGCCAAATAGAATCGACAGACAGGGAGAACCCCTTTGCCAACATGTCTGCAGGAGGGAAGGTCAGAAACATCCAGCTCCCAACCGGCACAAAAACCACCCTTCGTCGATCTAGGACCCTCTGTCTATGCAAGACCTTCCAAGTGGGAACACGTGGATGATGAAGATCCATGGATGAGGGAATTTCGAAGGCAAGACCCCAGCCGAGGGGATACTAGGAACTTCCAAGGCGGACTGCCAATAGCCTACGTGCCACCAACTTTCTCAAATATGGGACACCATAGTTTCCACCCTACTGCCCATTGCATGGGACTAACGTTCCCATGCCCCAGGACCCACCTCCTCCGGGAGTACGTCCCTTCTCATCCATGCTAGTTGCACCAATGAATGCAGGCCTTGGCACTTCTGTTCCAATGCCAATACCAGCAAGTGTTGGCTCAGAGCCTTGTAGCTCATCCTTCTGGGGAGGCCTCTAGAGTCCTAATGTTCTTGGAGCATCATATGATTGGCTGGGTGGCGCAAATGTAGCAATGGGATTGGCCCATGCAATCAAGTTTGCTTGATTGGTCGTTTTTAGCATGCAACAATACGTGGCGGATTCTACACGTGGTCGTGACCTCTGAAGTGTCTCATGGGTTCTTTCTTATATATTACTTACCTCTTGCCTGTGCGCTGCGGCCATTCAACCAATCTATTGATCATCTAGGATAGCATGAGAGTCGGTTTGTGTGTCAGTGATAGTATAGAGTAGGATAGATGCTTTGGAGCATAGCAGTAAACTCCTACGAGGAGTATATAGTATAGGTTTGTGTGTCGTGATCATTCATCAAGCCTTTGTGGCTAATTATTTTGTGTTGTATGCTGCAACATACCGGCCCGGCAGGGGTGCGCAATCTTTTACTTAAAGATTTCTATATTGCTTGTAATCTTTTATCTCAAGATATCTTTTGTTATCTCAGATTGTTTCTTCAATTACCATCAGTGGTACCAGGGCAGCATTCTGGTCTTGTTGGAGAGAGTTCCCTTTGCGAATGATTGTCTTGAAAACCATGTTCATGATTTAGTTTTTCTCTCACACAAAGCTTTGGTTTTGAACGAAAGTGAGTCTTCAGTTACTGTGGTGTTCGAATTGCATAGCGCAACAGAGTTGAATTACAGAAAGGAGGATGTGTCATGGACTGCGCATGCAATGTATTCTTTAAAAGCTGTAATGAAATGGGATGAAGAGGTTTTGGACGCTGATACGATCTGAATTGAAGATGTTCAAAATCTTGTTCCCCGTAGCACCCATGTTGAAATCTGGGACTGCGATAATGTTGAAGATTCATGGCTTGTTTTGGATTATTATGAAATGGCAACTAATGCAAACTATGCGGTAAATTTTCGGCGTTATTGGACATGAGTATCCATAGTTGGGGGAGGATTGGAGCCTATCTACGTCATCAGATTTCATGACTTTTGTAGATGGTGTTTGTAGTTGTTTTTGCAAGCGATGTTTCATGATAGCATGATTTTGAAGCTTTGTCTGCAACTAGGTTCTCGACAAAATTTGAAGGAATGAGCAGTGCATTTCAGGATTGATATGGCTCTTTGTGGGTGTTCAATCTAGTTGGTATGGTTTGGCTCTTTGTGAGCAATCATTGTGTTTGATACAGTCGGGCCCTTTTTGAGCAAACACACTGTTTTTTTGTGAGCGTGATGAGATACTCTTCAAGGTTCTTTGTGAACAAAAGGTTTCAGTTTACAAAATTCGCTTTGTGAGCGAGTTATCTTGCTATTGTAGTGTCGTAGCTATTTGTGAGCATTAGTGATCATATTATGGCTAGTTTGTAAGCTCTTTGTGAGTTACATGTTGTTTTTTATGCTTGTTATTCTCTCCCCATTTTTGCCGGGGGGGGGGGGGGGGGGTATGTTGGCTTAGAGCCTTGTAGCTCATCCTCATGGGGAAGCCTCTACAGTCCTAAGGTTCCTAGAGCATCATATGATTGACTGCATGGCACAAACGTAGGAATGGGATTGGCCCATGCAATCAAGTTTGCTCATTGGTCATTTTTAGCTTGCAACAATACGTGGCGGGTTCTACACGTGGTCATGACATCTAAAGTGTCTCGTGGGTTCTTTCTTCTATATTGCTTACCTCTTGCTTCTGCGCTGTGGCCATTCAACTGACCTATTGATCATCTAGGATAGCATGAGAGTCGGTTTGTGTGTGAGTGATAGTTTAGAGTAGGATAGATGCTTTGGCGCATGGCAGTAAACTCGTACGAGGAGTATATAGTATAGGTGTGTGGAGGAAACAATAACACTGTGTGTGTTGTGATCACGACTGTGTGTCATGATCATTCATCAAGCCTTTGTGGCTAATTATTTTGTGTTATATGTTGCAATAAACCCGATAGGGGTGCACAGTCTTTTACTTAAAGATTTCTATATTGCTTGTAATCTTTTGTCTCAAGATATCTTTTATTATCTCAGATTGTTTCTTCGATTACCATCAGCAACTATGTGGGTACCACCACTTGGGCCAGGCTTAAGGCCAGCCCTTTGTCTCGTAAGGGCCATAGCAACACCGCCTCTTTTAGCAACCTAAACAGTGTTAACTGATGAGATAATGCACATTTTGGTGAATGCCCTAGGAAGGGGGCCCACACCACCCCCACCTGGCCCAATGTTTCCCGCAGGGATTGCAAATCCCTCGAGGAGCCGATCCATAGCCATCCCCAAGCTAATGACCAAGTTCCTTGGGCATGGAGACCTAGTCTCCAGCCACGTGGAGTGGTTTGAATAGATTTGCGAAGCTTTTGGTTTCCCGGAGACCTAGAGATGACCAATGTGTTTGGTCTTAGCCTGGATGGCAAAGCAGGCCAATGGTATAGGGCTCTCACCCCAAAAGAAAAGATCAACTGGGAGACATTAAGAAAGGCCTTTATTGTGGGGTTCGCCCCCCAGTGGCCATAAATGGAGCCCAATCAACCAATTGTATGGTGTAAAGCAAAACGATAAGGAGTCCCTAAGGGATTACATCGCCAAGATCAAGCACCTCAATGCCCGTTGTGAACCATACAAGCAGATGAGCAACAAATGACCGTTGCCGTGCTTCCTTATCGAATTGGCAGACCCAAACCTGCACGACTACCTCATGGTGATGAACCCTACCTCCTTTGATTTATGAAGCAAGGTGGGCATCCCCATATGTGATAACATGATGGACAAGGCAAATTTAGATAAAGCCCCGGACCCCTTAGAAATAGCTCCATCAGTTAGGTCTTTGAGTGTAGAATCGATCAAGAAGGAGACTAACAAGCCCAAGGCCTTGGACATGAGTGAGCTAGCCTCCAATTTATTAGATCAGCTAGGCCAGCAATGGAAAATAGGAACCTCTAAGAAGGTGCCGAGCAACCCCCACTTGTTTTTACGGAGAGACAATGTTTGGTGTGGGGTATGCAATGGCAACCACCCCTCCAATGAGTGCCCACACCTAAGGGCAAGATCAGCACTCTACTACACATATTGCCATAGGTGGAGAAATCATGATACCTAGCAATGTCAATTTCCTAGGTCCCTTCCCCCACCCATGTATCAAATGAGACCCCCATTAGCCTTAATGGTGCCGCCTAGCCCCCTGATCACTCAAGGTGGTCCCATGGCTAGTTCTAGCTAGTATAGAACTCAACCCACTCCATTACCATCACCCATATTGGGTCTGCATCCCCCGCTACCTCATATAGCCCCAAACAATCAAGTGTTGGTAGAAGAAGTGCCCAACATCCATTAGCCTTAACGGCCCCGCATAACCCCACCTAGATCCCTTCCCCCACCCATGTATCAAATGGGACCCCCATTACCCTTAACGGCCTTGCCTAATGCCTTGATCACTCAAGGTGGTCTCGTGGCTAGTTCTAGCTAGTACAGAACTTAGCTCGCTTCGTTACCACCACCCATATTGGGTCCGCATCCCCCACTGCCTCATATAGCCCTAGACAATCAAGTGTTGGTAGAAGAAGTGCCCAACGACTGGGAGGAGATGGTGGATCTTGATCACGGACCTCATGATTACCACCCCTGTGAGGAGGAAAGTGGCACCCTTATCCACAACAGGTTGTCGTATTCCAAACCGCCCTCATGAACGCAAGGGTAAGACACCTAAATTCAATTGCTCGGAGGCCCCCGCTCCAATGTTACACCTTCCAGGGTTGCCATAGAGCAAGTGAATGCCCTACCGAGTACTTCACACCCTCCGGCATCCTATTTCAAATGCCAGGGCCCACACTTCTTGAAGGACTATACATGCAGGGATTGGACCCCCAACCATGACCAAGCCCACCCCCTTGTGTATGGGGTGTGAAACCGAGTATCTATTCTAGGACTTTCCCACGAGGAGACCAACCACCCCAATCATCGCGCCAAAGAGTACCAGCCTTAATCTGCTTAGCATCAAGCAGGGCCATGTGGCTGTAGTACCCCTACAAGTCATTACTCGGATGCAATCCAAGGCATTAGGCAAAGCAATGAAGAAGCTTAAAAGGAAAGGTAAAGGGTCCCTACTGCTTGGCCTCGAGATTCCCCCACATCCCCTAACCTGGTCCAAGAAGGCCATTCGAGTAGGTGATGGCTCTAGCCAGCAGGTGCTCATCCAGGACGGTACTAATGAGGAGACAACTACTCTTTCCACCTACTCTGCTTTTGAACAATCTTCCATCCATGGTGACCTTGAAGTGCCCTTGATCCTAGAGGTGAACAATCCACTGCAGGCTCAAGGCCTAGCACCCGCACCCTCCTATAAGGACACCTATCCTGCGACCCGGTCCTAGAAAAGCAATACATAAAGCACACTATTCAAAATTTTTGGACTTTCTCTCCTAGTTTGGACTTTTTTTTGGAGCATATCCTCTCCACTCAACTTCACTTAGTGAGCTCAAAAATTGGGTTTTTTAGAGCACTAAATGGGTCACTTATATACAAATATAGCCTTATTAAGCTAAAAAGTCAAGTGGTGACCCCTAGTTTTAAAAAAAAAGGCTTCCCTAAACCCTCTAATTCCAAAACTTGTGCATGGTGCCCCCATGCAATAACTATAATAATAATAATAGTAGTCTCCTAACTCTAGTTCAATTTTAACACTATGAAGTGAAAATATGACACCATATGAAAAGAGTTTGTTGAATTCAACATATAAGTGGTGTGTAGATACACCATTTTTTTGAGAATTCAATATATAAGTGGTGTATAAATACACCCTTTTTTTTAAAAACAAAGCATACAATACATTATCTTATCGGTGGTGTATAGATACACCATTTGTATGGAAAAAAGCATACAAAACATTATCTTATGCATCTGAATCTCATTCAAAGTCATCAGATTCATGTAATGTATTTGCGCTTGATGGGTCAAGTCTTGCCAAATGATGTTTAATATGGACACGACTTGGATCAGGGATTGTGATACATTTTTCAACATTATATCCATGCTTCTTTTTCAAACTTCGTGTCCTCGAATAATGAATTATGCTACTAACTTCCACCTCTGTTAATCCCTCATTATTTGAAACTCATTCACGTTTCTTTTGCAAGCATCCCTCATAGAGTTGTTTTATAATCTTCTCGTGAGATTTTTCAATGGCTTTGGTTCATACCATAAAGCTATGAATGTTATAGGAGTTCCCTTGTCATCCCTTTCTATCTTAACAACCTTTGCAACCCAAATTGGGCCACCTTGGTCATCCAACTCTGCACTTGGATCAGATGCACAAACTGTAACAAATAGACCCGCTTCAATCTCATTAGATGGTATAAACTCTGCTAAGGGTTTGTCTCCCTTCCTGCCACAATATTTTTGAGGTAAAAGGCATTCCTCTGCTTTCTCCATACCTACTAACATATTTATATCCAAAGGAAATCTTGGTGACCTAGCTTGTTCTGGCCAAAAGCATTCACAGTATTCATTGCTCATTAAGTTTTCTTGTCTTTCTAAAGATTGAATAAGTACTTCAGTTGATTTAATTGCCTCCAAATTCTTAGTTGATTGCTCAGGATATTTTTGCATCATACTTTGAAGATATTTAATGAAGGCTTTCAAGCCTTTCATTTCTTCTATGTCAAGTGATTTGTTTTTTGCAAGAATGAATCTAGTTTCCTCCAATGGAATTATTCGTTGTAATAAAGCATATGACTCACTCCATAAATGATCTCCATCTACTGAGTAGTGCTTCCATTGAATCACTGGAACATTGTTATGCATGTGAAACTGAAAGTAGTGTGGATTTGTGTGTCCTATTAGGGCATCATCTCCTGTTTGTAAATGTGGCTCTATGAATGCTCTCCAATCTACCATCCTCTTTAAGATAGCCACTTTTGATTCTTCCTTGTGAGACCCTCCAATTTTTTTCCCAATTCGAAATAGCATATCCTCCATTGTCAAAACATCCATTGACTTCAACTCACCAGAGATAACACTGAAGATTTGATCTATGTCTTCATGTGTATGGCCGATAAGAAGAAAGCCAACTTCCACTTCTTCAAATATTGATTCTACATTACTTTGATGGTTTAGCACATAGATTTTTACTAGTTACATGCTATCCTATCCATCTACATTTAGCTAGTATCATTTTTTCATATCTAGTCTATGAAACTAGGGTTAAACTAGCATGGGGTAGGCTAGTTTAGCTATAGTTTTGGAGCCCCTAGTTTTGGAAACATGTTTTTGTGAAACCATGGTTTTGGGAGCATAGAACTGGATGGGCTTAGTTACCATGCAACCCAAATAGAAGGATGTATTACCATGTAGCTAAAATAGATAATATAGATTACCATTTAGTTGAATTAGAGAGGTCTAACTATCCCATTTAATGAACTAGACAAACTTGGTTACCATGTAACCAAACTTGCTGAGCTTAGCTCCAATGTAATTGAACTAGTAAAATTTAGGTCCTAATGCCTATTTTTCCCCAATCAAAGGGTCTTGTCTTCACTTCATGATCTAAGGAAAATTTTGTCTTCATTATTCATTAATGTTTATGAATTATCAACATGGGAAATTTTATCTTCATTATTCATATATGTTTACGAATGATCAACATATCCCATTTCTCATAAGTGTGTCGATTGGCGTAGGAAAGAGGCAACCCTATTTCCCCTTAGTCTAGGGGGAATCTAGGAAAGAGATATATACCAATGAATTATTATTATGTGAAGACTAATGGAGTCTCCAAAATCCTTATTGCATGTGCAAATTTTAGAATATACCTCTTTAATTGCCCTTTCTAGGGTAGTTTAGGTCTTTGGACATCATATACCTTTTCCACAAGTGATGGGTAAAGTATATCTTGTCATGGACTATGCATTTCCCATGGCCTCAAGTTAAAACTTCAACTTAACAATCTTGGTCTTCACATTCTAGAAACCTAAAAGAGTTTGTAGGATCAACCCTAAAGGTACAACCAATATACCCTTTAGCCCACTCAATCTGGATAGTTTTCTACCTATGCCCATCATCATTTTCCTCGAAGAGTTAGAAAACACTATGTATGATAGCAGATGATTTCAAAAGAAGGGGTTTTATTTTCTTCTTGAATTATAGGAAATATACATAGATAAGGTTTATCTAAAACCACTTCTATTGAAGGCATGTGATATAGGAGGATTACCAAAAAGCGAGCGGAGAAAAGCGAGCAGCCCAAATAAGCGAGCAAGATTAAATAGGTTTCAAGCGAGCGAGAACCTCATCCAGCATCTTATTCCTCTCAATATCATTGGAACAATTGATGTGATCATAAGCAAATTAAACATATTACAACAATGAAGGCATGCCTGAAACTCACAATTAACTTCTGTTTCATCCCCATACTATCAATTTGAGTCATTGTGGAGAGGTAGAGACACAACAATACATAAAATTTGCGATAAAAAAAGCAAACACTACTCAGATTGAACATCCACACAGCAAGATAATGATAGATCACAATGTAGAATATATGACTGAAAATATGTAAACATGATCATGTGCTACATATACATATCTTGTCTTTTATGCTTGCAGAAGATCATCCATACATTTGATCCAAAAACATGGAAACAGAACTAACTATGTCAAAAGAAAAAAAACACATTTTCATCATAAGGATTAATTTTGCTTAGTGGAAATACCTATGTAATCTGGACAATACCATGCTTTAAAAAATTTAGAGAGCCAAAAAAGGATTTTAGCCCTCCGTATTTCTATTATGACCAATGTTTGAATGATAGTTCTATTGGAACTAGAAATGAATGCATCTAACCACTATGTTGAGTGCTCATCCAGTATCTTGTAGACTATTATGTTAAACTCAATACGTGACCACAAACTCAAGCATAAGAGGAGCATGATTCACATGAAATAATTGGCAAAGACACTCGGTAACTGGTATCCTACTGCATCTAACGAAAAATATGCACCAGGCATTAACAAGCTTTTATTTCCACCCGTATAAGCAAACTCGTATCTTGTAGTATGAAAAAATTTAAGGAAAACATTGCACTTAATGCATCAGTTAAGCCAGTGACTACTCATCATGCACAATCAAACAATCATCAAGGAAAGTCTAGTCAAGCAAGTTGAAGCAAAAAACCAAATATCTATTCGGATCTATGCCGTGGTGTATCCGCCAACCATGAGTAGCAAAAGAACCTATGAAAAAAGCAAAATAGGGATTATGCCACTCTACCATGATCACTTCCATGCTACAAATAAGGGAATACATAGTCATTTTAGGGTACTTTTAGGGTTCATTCCCAACCACTAAAAAGAGAGCCAATGCTATCTATTTGTATTCATAAAATCTTTATAACATTATCATGTTCAATATAAGGATAGGAGCCAACTCAATGGGTAGTCTTAAACAAATATAAATACTATTCGAATTTTAACCTTATGCAAAAGCTTTTTTTTTAACACAAAGTAAAACTTGATTATACATATAGATGGGAATTAGGTCACCATTGTAAGTATGTATTTAGTAATTAAGTTGAAAATATTCCCTTAGAAAAATAGCTCAATCGACATAGTACCCATATTATATATCCAAAATTTACAAGATCTCATTCATACCATTAGATTGTTTTCATCACTTGTCATCAGTACTAACCTCAATTGGCATTATGTATTTGGGTCAAAATAGTTTTTAGTATAGGATATAATGGAGCAATACATTTATGTAATATCTAGTGATCATAGTTTCTAATATAGAATAAAATGGAGCATAGAGTAATGTTGTCATTCAAAAATGATAATATACCTTCCTTGACCATATACAAGTATCATGCATTCATAAAAAAAGTTAGTCATAAACTGCAATATAATGTGCCCATAATGCATGTACATTAAATCTTCACATGTTAGAATGTGAGAAATGGAATAATTTAACTATGAAATCAGGGATCAATGTAGGAAATGGTCTTCTATGCACACATATATGCTAAGGGTCCATCTAATACAATATTGGAAATTGATGTGAGCATAAATGTATGCATCCATCGGTGATGTATATGAGTGTATGCATCCATTTGTGATGTATATTGTTGTACTAATCCATGGTGCTTTACGGCTTGAGTTGCTTGTAGCGGAATTAATCACAACAATTTTGTATTTTTTAAAAGAAAAATGCCATAAAAATTTCATGCTACAAAACACACACAAAAAAATGGCATTTGTAGCATTAATCCAAGCATTTCCTACAAGCAATCTCCATCCCTTCCTTTCCTGCTTACTCTTTCGGCCACCTCCACCCTCTTGTTGCCCTTCAAAACTGCCTCTTGCCTCCTCGCCTCCTTGCTTCCTCACCTCCTCACCTCCTTGCTTCTTTGCCTTCTCACCTCCTTGCATTATGCTTGTTGTTGACAATTCCAAGGCTGTCCCTCCCCTCATTGGCCAGCTCCTCTACTCCTCACGTCATCCTTATTCTCATTTTGGTGTCTCCAATGAATAGCTTGAGGATCTTGTTTTTGAAGGGGGGAAGCATAAGAATGGCAACACCTTAATGCGTTGTCATTTTTCGTGCTTTTGCCACCCAAAAACAAGACCTGCAAAGCCCTTGCTTAAGCCTGAATGAGCCTCTTGATTTTGGGCGTGTTAAGCCATTTTTGACCATTATACCCCCAAAATCAAGAGGCTCATTCAAGCTTAAGCAAGGGCTTTGCAAGCATTGCAAGTCTAGTGAATGAAATCAATCAGATTAGGAATTGGCAAACTCAATTTGGGAATGGTCAGAAATACTTTGTCTTTAAATAATGCCTTGGATCATGGGATGGGGTCCCATGAACCTGCTGCCTATGATGACGAATGGTTCTACCCTCGGCTAAAGGTGATGTGTGTAGTAGTAAAAGGATAGCCCTCATGGAATCTCGAAGGGGTCTTGATTTTGGCCATGATTTGCACATTCTAGCACTTGAGCCATACATCAATTTCCAACACTTGAGGCATATAGTGGCTTTGCCCATGCAACGTTTCCAGCTGCAATCCAAGCATCAAGCAATCTCATATTCTGTATCCAGAGACATCATGAGGGGTAGACCCTCTTTTTGGTAGTCTCACTAGCAATATGTATTGAAAAAAAAATGTATTCAATTATTATATTCTTCCTTGCTATATGAATGCTCTTAATGCATCCAAATTGTAGAACTACTTCAATACTACTTCTTAGTTATATTGTATAATAACCTCCATATGTATGCTTGTGAGACAACAAAAAAGAGACCTGGTAACCCAAAAATGATAGTGCATTAATGCGCTGCCATTTTTGGGCCACTAGGCCTCTTTTTTAATGTCTCCTGAACATAAGAACAAGCACTTGTGTTCCTTACCTTTCTTTCCAATGGGGGTCTTGATTTTGGGGGTGTATGCCAAAAATTGATAAACAACATTATTTGATGCATATAGTTTTATTAAATCGATAAAATAGGCATGAAAATATCTAAATTGGCTCTTGCCATTTGATTTGATGTATGACATGACCCCATTTGGATTTGTAGTTCCAAAGATATGGGGTCTTACTTTTAGGGCTTGAATGCCTAAAATAGGCAGCACACCAATGCGCTGCCTATTTCATACATTTAGGCCTTAAAAGTAGGACCCCATGTAGGACCAAATGAGGTCCTACTTTTGAGGCCTAAATGCATGAAATAGGTAGCACATTGACAAGCTACCTATTTCAAGAATACAGGTCCTAAAAGTAGGACCCCGTATCTTTGGACTTACAAATCCCAATGGGATCATGTCCTATATCAAATCGAACGGCAAGAGCCAATTTAGATGGTTTTCATGCCTATTTTCTCCATCAATCAAAACTGTATGCATAAATATATACATCAAGATATGCATCAATATATGCATCAATATATACATATGTATGTATGCATATATATATATATATATAGATACATACATACATACATGTGTGTGTGTATACACACACACACACACACATATATATATATATATACATATAGATATATATGTATGTATATACATACATATATACATACTTACATACATACAACAAAATGGGGGTCTTGATTTTGGGGGGGGTATGACAAAAATTGATAAACAATATTATTTGATGAATATAGTTTTAGTTGATGGAGAAAATGGACATGAAAACCATCTAAATTGGATCTTACCATCAATTTGATATATGACATGACCCCATTTGGATATGCAAGTCCAAAGATACGGGGTGCTACTTTTAGGGTCTGAATGCCTGAGGAATGCCTAAAATAGGCAATGCGTTAATGTGCTGCCTATTTCATGCATTTAGGCCTCAAAAGTAGGACCCCATTGGCAACACAATGGGGTCCTACTTTTGAGGCCTAAATGCATGAAATAGGCAGCGCGTTAACGCACTTTCTATTTCAAGCATTCAGGCCCTAAAAGTAGGACCCCGTATCTTTGGACTTACAAATCCAAATGGGGTCATGTCATATATCAAATCAAATGGCAAGAGCCAATTTAGATGATTTTCATGTCCATTTTCTCCATATATTAAAATTGTATGCATCAATATATACATCAATATATATAAATATGCATCAACATATACGTACATACATACATATATATATATATATATATATATATGTATGTATGTATGTATGTATGTATGTATGTATGTATGTATGTATGTATGTATGTATGTATGTATGTATGTACATGCATATATATACATACATACATACATACAAACATCAAAAGTAAGACCCCATTAGATTCCCATGTCATGTATTTTGTTGTCTCTTGAGCATAACAACAAGCACTTGTGTTCTTTACCTTTCTTTGCGACAGGGGTCTTGATTTTGGGGGGGGTATGCCAAAAATTGATCAACAACATTATTTGATGAATATAGTTTTATTTGATTTAAAAAATGGACATGAAAACCATCTAAATTGGATCTTGCCATTTGATTTGATATATGACATGACCCCATTTGGATATGCAAGTCCAAAGATACGGGGTACTACTTTTAGGGCCTGAATGCCTAAAATAGGCAGCGCAGTAACGCGCTGCCTATTTTAGGCATTCAGGCCCTAAAAGTAGGACCCCATATCTTTGGACTTAGAAACAAATATCAAAATTGTATGCATCAATATATACATCAATATATACATATATGCATCAACATATACATATACATACATACATATATATATATGTATATATATAGATACATACATACACACACACACACACACACACACACACACACATATACACATATAGATATAAATGTATGTATATACATACATATATACATACTTACATACATACAGTAAAATTAGGACCCCGTTGGTTACCTTTTTCATGCATTTTGTTGTCTCATGAGCATAAGAACAAGCACTTGTGTTCCTTACCTTTCTTTGCAATGGGGGTCTTGATTTTGGGGGGGTATGCTAAAAATTTATAAACAACATTATTTGATGAATATAGTTTTAGTTGATGGAGAAAATGGACATGAAAACCATCTAAATTGGATCTTGCCATTCGATTTGATATATGACATGACCCCATTCGGATATGCAAGTCCAAAGATACGGGGTGCTACTTTTAGGGCCTGAATGCCTAAAATAGGCACTGCGTTAATGCGTTGCCTATTTCATGCATTTACACCTCAAAAGTAGGACCCCATTGTGTTGCCAATGGGGTCCTACTTTTGAGGCCTAAATGCATGAAATAGGTAGTGCGTTAACACGCTGCCTATTTTAGGCATTCAGGCCCTAAAAGTAGGACCCCGTATCTTTGGACTTACAAATCCAAATGGGGTCATGTCATATATCAAATCAAACGGCAAGAGCCAATTTAGATGATTTTCATGTCCATTTTCTCCATATATCAAAATTGTATGCATCAACATATACATCAATATATACATATATGCATCAACATATACATACATACATATATATATATGTATGTATGTATGTATGTATGTACATGCATATATATACATACATACATACATAAAAACATCAAAAGTAAGACCCCATTGGTTTCCCATGTCATGCATTTTGTTGTCTCATGAGCATAAGAACAAGCACTTGTGTTCTTTACCTTTCTTTGCAATGGGGGTCTTGATTTTGGGGGGGTATGCCAAAACTTGATCAACAACATTATTTGATGAATATAGTTTTAGTTGATGGAGAAAATGGACATGAAAACCATCTAAATTGGATCTTGCCATTCGATTTGATATATGACATGACCCCATTTGGATATGCAAGTCTAAAGATACGGGGTCCTACTTTTAGGGCCTGAATGCCTGAAATAGGCAGTGCATTAACGCGTTGCGTATTTCATGCATTTAGGCCTCAAAAGTAGGACCCCATTGGTGTTGCCAATGGGGTCCTACTTTTGCAGTTACTAAATGGCAATTTGTTATCATGAAGTTTGGAATTTTCAGTTATATATTATGTATGTACTATTATCTGTCTCCCTTCCCCATCATCACCTCCGACACTACTTGTGCTTCCATCAGCAAAAAATGACAGAGTATTTGATTTTGAATATCAGGATCTGGATAATCCAATTCATACTCCCATGCCAAGTTCCAATGATGGGTATGATTTTGATGAGATACCACTTCCCAGTAACCCCATCAAGGAATTTTGGAGCAAATATCCTGATATGAAAACTCGAGGTGGATGGACCCTATGTTGAGATATCGAGCTCCACTCGTGATATGCCAGGGTGACCGTTGTGCATTTATGTCACTGACTTGTTAGCTACAAATGTGGTTGGTACACCACCCATGAATAATAGCTGGATGACATCTATCTTTATGTACTCTAGTTAGTGGCTCAGTTAATATGCCACCTTAGTTAGTTGAGTTTGGTTTGAGACCCACATATAGGGTTCACCTATTCTTTTGTACTTAGAGTTCTTTTGGCTTTCACAACTAAGAAGAGGAAAAATATTTTCAGCCTCCACCTTTGTGTGTATTCCCCCATTGTGTATGTGAGGAAGCTACAAGTGAGGCAGAAGTTCTCCACAAGCACTAAGAAGAAGGCCCTGTTTTTGCTGTGCGACCATTGGTTTTTTTTTTAAGATGAAAAACCTGTAATGCAATGGCAACAGTATTCTCATGATACAAAATGGGAACCTGAAGAACCTTACAGTCTCTTAACTTCAATTCCCAACATGGGCTCCTATACAAGAATTCAATGAGAGGTCTAACTGTGAAATAGAAGGATTAAAAGCATTTATTACATACAAAGAGGAAATGCTCCGGAGATATCCTGATTCGAAGCCTACTTGGAGAGAACACACTACCACTGTAATTAACAAGACACGAAATTTAATAAAGGACCTTGAGAGAATGCAAGGCTCAAAGGATGTCAAGGAAGAATGCAATATGTTTTGGCCAAATGTTCATAACGATTTGCGCCCAGCTCTAGTCTTTGAAAATGAATTTGTATCATTACTCCCATGTCCATATTGTGGACCGAAGAAGAGAGAGTTTATGCAACAAGTAGATATAGAGGTCGATTGTTTTGTTGTGGTTCGGCCATCGGATGATGAATATGAGAATGTGAAGTTTTGGGTTGCAAAAGTAGTTGATGTGCAAAGAGATGACCAAGGGAGAGCTACAACATTTACAGTGGTATGGTATGAGCCAAAGGGCAGGAAGGAGAATATGGATAACAACACATTGTATACTAATTGTATAATGAAGGAGTGGGTCCCAAATGATGAAGCGGTCTCTCAAGTTTCAACGGAGACAATCATAGTGTCTTGGCATTCAAGGGCAAAGAAATCAAAGAAGCGCATGGGATATGAGGTAGAAGGAAAAATAAAAATACCACAGCAAACTATTTTGCATATACATGAAGTTTTAAGGATGCTCGCCATGGAGGAAGTAGAAGGAGACAGCGCAAATGAAGAATGTCCATGATTAAAGCTTTGTATTAAAGTCCATTGAAGGATTTTATTTGGGTACTAGGCAAGAAGCCAATCCAAGACAATTATAATCAGAGTCATCACCTCCTATGTCAAATGAGAGTCAAAATATGCACTGGATGTCACCCAAGGGTACCTGCTTGCCAAGACAATAGGGAGTTAATGCAGATGGCACCTGGCAAGGGACTATCACATTGAGCAATAAGACAATGGGGAGTCAATGCACCCAAGGGGCAAGGCTTGGCAAGACAACTTGTGGGAGTTAATGCAGATGGCACCTGTATTTTGCACTGGATGTCACCCAAGGGTCAAGGCTTGGCAAGACAATAGGGAGTTAATGCAGATGGCACCTGGCAAGGGACTATCGCATTCACCTAGCTTCTTCCCCTCCCTTGCTAATCTTACCCTTGAGGATTATCGCAATCTGCTCAAACCATTTGCCCAGTTCTTTCCCCCCTCCCCTTTGCTCCCCCTTCCACAAGTAACACTCTTCCATATTTCAGAGGCGGGGGGGGGGGGGAGGGATGGGGATGCATCTGGAACTGGGGATGAGAAGGAGGGGGAGAAGACTGATGAGGACGAGGAGGGGGCTGAAGCTACGGGTCGGGAGAAATAGGCCTCTGTGCTCGTTGACAAGGCAACTGTAGGTTGTTTCTTGCTGCTCCAGGTGACTACAGCACTCCCAAAATGCATTTAGGCCTCAAAAGTAGGACCCCATTGGTGTTTCGTGAAGTCCATATAAACCAATGTGTGTGAGCTCGGACATTTGACCAGCCCCTGATTGAACTTTCATTGAATCGCCTAATTGTTGTTGGCTGGCCAGGAACATGGCTGCTACCGTCAATGCCATACCTTGAAAATTGGTTCCAAAGGTGGAAGAAATCCTAAATAGGGCTCCTATAGCCACTTAGTTGCATGCATCAATATATACATATATGCATCAACATATACATAAATACATACATACATATATATATATATATATATATATATGTATGTATGTATGTATGTACATGCATATAATACATACATACATACATACAAACATCAAAAGTAAGACCCCATTGGTTTCTGATGTCATGCATTTTGTTGTCTCATGAGCATAAGAACAAGCACTTGTGTTCTTTACCTTTCTTTGCAATGGGGGTCTTGATTTTGGGGGGGTATGCCAAAAATTGATCAACAACATTATTTGATGAATATAGTTTTAGTTGATGGAGAAAATGGACATGAAAACCATCTAAATTGGATCTTGTCGTTTGATTTGATATATGACATGACCCCATTTGGATATGCAAGTCCAAAGATACGGGGTACTACTTTTAGGGCCTGAATGCCTAAAATAGGTAGCACATTAACGCGCTGTCTATTTCATGCATTTAGGCCTCAAAACTAGGACCCCATTGTGTTGCCAATGGGGTCCTACTTTTGAGGCCTAAATGCATGAAATAGGTAGCGCGTTAATGGGCTGCCTATTTTAGGCATTCAGGTCCTAAAAGTAGGACCCCATATCTTTGGACTTACAAATCCAAATAGGATCATGTCATATATCAAATCGAACGACAAGAACCAATTTAGATGGTTTTCATGTGCATTTTCTCCATATATCAAAATTGTATGCATCAATATATACATCAATATATACATATATGCATCAACATATACATATACATATATATATATATATATATATATATATATATATACATACATACATACATACATACATACATACATATATACACACACACACATACATACATACATACATACATTTATACATATATACATACATACATACATACATACATATATATATATATATATATATACATATATATATACACACACACACACACACACACACACACACACACATATATATATATGTATGTATGTATGTACATACATATATATATACATACACACATACAAACATCAAAAGTAAGACCCCATTGGTTGCCTATGCCATGCATTTTGTTGTCTCATGAGCATAAGAACAAGCATTTGTGTTCCTTACCTTTCTTTGCAATGGGGGTCTTGATTTTGGTGGGGTATGCCAAAAATTGATCAACAACATTATTTGATGCATATAGTTTTAGTAGTTTTAGTACACATACATACATACATACATACATATGTGTGTGTGTGTGTACATACATACATGGATGCATGCATGCATGCATACATACATACATACATACATACATATTGATGCATATAGTTTTACTAGATGGGGAAAATAGGCCCTACTCCGATTTTTGTGGAGAGACACAACTAGACAAATAGAGCAAGTCCAAGGTGTTGCTGGGGACACCCCCCGAAAAATGGAGATGCCCAGTATGCAATTTTAGCACCAATTTTGGGATGTAAGCTGCATAGTCATGTCCAAAAAAAGTTGTCAATTCTTGCATTAAATGTAGGGTGGTGAATATATCCTATTTCGTCATGGGGCCAGAGAAGACAGAGGCAAAAAATTGGACCTCCAAAAAGACTTCTTGTACCGATCTATGGGGACCACGGCTCTTACTAGTGTTGAGAGTGGACAAGACAGCTACCGTTGGTGTGATATGGGAATCTCCCAATCTGCAATTTTAGCACCAATTTTGGGATGTAAACTACATAGTCAGGTCCAAAAAAGTTGTGTCAATTCTTGCATTAAATGTAGGGTGATGAATATATCCTATTTCATCAAGGGGCCTGTAGAAGACGGAGGGAAAAAATTGAACCTCCAAAAAGACTTCTTTTACCGATCTATGGGGCCTAGCTCTTACTAGCATTGAGAGTGGACAAGATAGCTACCGCTGGTGTGATATGGGAATCTCCAAGTCTCAAGTTTTGGGGCACATGAAATTAGGTCATGCTAATGGTAACTCTAAGAGGTTCCAAAGGCAGGCAACATTCTTCATCATAGCTAACTCAAATGCAAGGTAGTGAAAATGCCAGGAGAGTTGCTAGGTAGCATTGATTTTGGGAAGGGATATGATGATACTTTGTTGTGTTATGTAGGATATTAATTTCCATTAAATTTGGGACATGTTAGATATAACTTTATAAAATCCCAAGTCATGAAATTAATACATTACAAGTTCAAGCATAAATAATAGTTGTGAAGTTAATGCATTAAATATTCAAGCCTAAAGAAGAATTAATCAAGACCTAATGCACTGTACCAGAGACTTTGGCCTTACCCTCATTCCATAGACTTGCCAACATAAGGCCAAAATTTTCATTCTTAAGAATATGTGGAAAGACCTTACATTTGGCCCACTTTTGGCAAAAAAATTTCATTCTAAAGAATAGGTGGAGTGAAATTGTGTTTGATAAATACAAATCAATGCTCAAGTTTGGACATAAATAAAGGTATCCTTTTGAAGATATTGGAACACATGAGAGAAATAATATTGAAGATACATGAATTTTTAGACATACTATTAAAGACAAATGAACATATAATGGATGAAATCCTATTGATGATACATGAATTTTCAATAGAATTGTTATTCAAAAGATTTGATGGATTGAATGTAGCTTTAATACATTATCCCTTTTACAAGGGTGTTTGAGTTTGAGGCTTGAAACCTCCTTGAAACATAAGAATGAATTTGTGTTGAAGCCTAGTGGTTTGTTAAGGATATGTGAAACTTGAAGTAAAAGTACTTACAATGGAAGGGATTATATCGAGATCCTATTAAGGACATGTGAACATATAGTAGAATAATTCTACATAAAACCAGTGGATCAAACTTAATGGCTCAAAAGCAAAAAAGGATGATGGTGCAACCTAGGGGCTACTCTACGGCACTATGGCAGCAATCTTTGTAGTTACTATCAAAGGTAGTGTAACTTTTTTGTCAAGGAAAGAGACGCGAATCACTCCACATGACCTAGATCTGTATGACCTAGGTTGCACCGACTTGTTTCTTTCATGGATAAAAAGTGACCCTTAGGTGATGCTATAGCACTCCCTTTTTTGGTCCATTATTACAGCACAATTGGGGCCTTTTGACCTAATACTAGCTACCCATCAAATATTTGTTGTAGATGTTAGGGGTAATTACCAAACTACTAGTGGTAGTTTTATCACCACCATTAGTAATTTTATTTGAGTGTTCCTTAATGGTAGTTCTCCTACTACTACATACAATATTACCAATAGTAGTCCTAATCCCAATGATAGTACACATAATATTATTATGAGCGTCCAACTTTAATCATCATTATATCTATGAATGCATATATATAGGTCTATCTATATCTATACCTATTTATTCGTCATCCAATACGTTTGCATTTATTTTTGGTGCTTTGCTTACTTTGAAACTAAAGATAATGTGATTTCATTATTGTTTGCATTCTTGTAAAACATGAGGAGCTGGAATGCATAAGAGTTGGGAGGCACATTATAATTTCTGTGCAGATTTGAGCCATTGAATAGCCTATTGATTCTGACTGTTTTCTTTCTTATTAAATCCTTAATTTGGTTATTTCACACCGAACATCGCCATATCAATTCATTTTCTTTTTGTTCTAGTAATGTCATATCACAGCATAGTCTAGGGTTGATCAAACAAGATAAATAGGTGCTCACATTTAATATATTTTTGAGAGTCAAAGGATAGTGGCTGTAGACTACAAAATCATCACTTTGAATAAATTTGGCAAGATTCTTCTGATAGAAGGAATAATTTCTATTGCACTAAAGATGAAAGAAAATTATCAAAAGGCTGATACAAGGCTCAAAATCACACTGGTGCTACTAGGCTTAATAGTCATAGGCTAGTAGTAGTACTAGTGTATTTACTAAGTAGTGTGCATGCCTCTCCTCATTAAAATTCATAGTCTTCAAAAATATATAATACATAAGTCAAAATATTCTAATTAGTTTTATCATCCTAATGTTGAAACTAACTTAAATTCATAGTCTTCAAAAAGGTATAATACATAAGTCAAAATATTTCAATTAGTTTTATTGTCCTCATGTTGAAACTGACTTTCTCTTCCTTCGTCTCCTATGAGCTTCAAACCTTTAATCCATTAATCTCTCAAATAGTAAGAATGGTCTTGTATTAAGAGGCGATGATATCTAAAGTGATCTACAAATACTAAGAAGAGGTGATGATATCTCAAGTGTTATACAAACCGTAAGAATGGTTTTGTATTAAAAGGTGATCTCAAGTGTTCTACAAATAGTAAGAATGGTTCAAGTGTTCTACAAAAGTATTAGGTACCTCTTAGTGGCTTAAGGGAAGGAGTGATGATATCTCAAGTGTTCTACAAATAGTAAGAATGGTCTTGTATATTAAGAGGTGATGATATCTCAAGTGTTCTACAAATAGTAATAATGGTTTTGTATTAGGAGGTGATGATATCTCAAGTGTTCTATAAAACTATTAGATACCTATTAGTGGTTGAAGGGAAGGGGTTGGAAGTATGGGCAAAATCTCTAGGAACTACAGGATGGTTGCAAGAACAATTTTGAATGTCATAAATGACACTTGGGTTTTTCAACATATGGGTGAACTATTTTTAAACATTTTCTTTCATGGTTGATAACACTTTTAATAAGAAGAACCATTTTGAATGTCATAAGTGTTGATGCAATCCCATGCTTGAAGTCTACAGATAGTTTTTTTTCCCCACATATGGGTGAAGTGATGTTTATGTTACTAAGTTCAACATATCAAGCAACGCATTTGTTTTGATTATTGAAGGATTTTGATAATAAGACCCATTTCAAATGCAAAAGAATTGTTGTATCAGTAATGGAATCCACTTTGGAGTGGAAATTTGGTTTCTTTCAAACCACATACTATTGTTGCATAATGTATGGCTCCAATTGGAAGTTAAGGTAGACTATAATTCGCAATATTGGTATAGTTACACATAGTAACATAAGTTTTATTTTCGACAATCTTCCCAAATAGTGGTTTCCACAAAGCTATGTTGAGTACCTCGATAAGGAAATTGTGGAAAAGCTCTCTCGCTTTTTTGGGCCCGCTCGCTTTTCCTCGCTCGCTCTATCGACTGCCTCATGATATAGGGGGGTTTACATAATGAACAAGCTAGATTTATTACCTAACATGAATCTCCATGGCAACATTTTTGTTGCTCACAAAGATGTACAAACCAGTTCCTATTCACTTGTGGGTGGACATTGAGGGGGGGTGTTAGATATCAATGCTCCACTCTCGTGTAACTACACAGAAACCAACTAACTCTACTTGTAAGCCCCCCATATGAGGAGAAGGCATTTGAGTAGCTCGGTTATCCGGTAGGTCCTGGTTTGGAAACCAGATGGGGGCCATGTGTGGCCTGATGGCTGGATGGCTTCAGATAGAGTTGGCACACTGCCAACTAGGCTACATGCAAGTTCAGGAAGGCATCCCATGATTGACCGCACTGAGGGTAGATGGAGCATTTCCCTGGGCAGCCCACTCTTGGGTTGTGGGGCCCGTTTGGAGTCCTAGATGATCCCGGATGGCTCTGGGCCGAATGATAACTGTAGGTTAGTTGCTCTATTTTGCGCCACAGCTCTATCGTGTGGTCGGTGGCCTATTTCGGGACCATGACCCCCAGTCTTCCATTTTGGGCAGACTAGGTCAGTCACCCAATTGGGTCTAACTGCTATAAGAGCAAGCCCGTGAAGCCCATATTCATCACTGGCTATAGCAACCCTGATTCCTTAGCATCTAGCCTTCGTCCTCTACTATTTCCAGCATGCCATTGAAGCTTCTCACACAAGAGCGCACGGCTGGAGGCAGGGCCATCTATTGTATCAATTTTACAGTTATGAAATTTTTGATTCTCCATACTATCTACTTTTCTCTCTTGCATACGAGATCCTATTATCTGTTGAGCACAAACGTTGTATTATTTTCTTACAAGTTAGACCAGCCAACCCAGTCAGTTTTTGATAGACCAGGTCGGCCAAATTAGGCCTGGCTATAAAGAGAGAGAGAGAGTGTATTATTCTTGAGGATTTGACATGTCATGGATGTTTAGATAGATTCACAAACATTAGCATGTATGCATACATAATGTAATAAATCAAGCATTCACGTAAACACTTACACAATGCTTATGCATTTCCAAACATCCATGATTTTGACATGTCATGGAAGTTTAGATAGATTCACAAACATTAGCATGTATGCATACATAATGTAATAAATCATGAATTCATGTAAACACTTACACAATGCTTATGTATTTTTATTTGAATATGTTTATTCATATAGACATCATTTCCATTCATATGTTCATTCAATGTTGAGTTTTTAGATACATCAGCTTTCATATTTGTATGCTATTTTTGTTTCATTTAATTGTCATTTTTTGTGACATGGATTTCTTATTTGTTGCCACCTATGCAAAAGAGGAGGTGAAGAGAGAGAGAGAGAGAGATAGATAGATAGATAGATATATATTAACGTCTCTAAAAGGTGGAATGGCCTATGAGACTAAAACAATTGATACATCTACTAGTGTTGTCTCATCAAAGAGAACAACAAAATAAATAAGCTAAAAGCTAAGAGCTAATAAAGGTTCTTAACAGTCACAGGGATTACAAGTGACCCAAAACTAATGAAATACCAAGCAAGTATTACTAAAAAGTACCAATTGATCAACATACGTAGAAAGATAATCAATAGAAAGGTTGCACTCTTCTCATGTAAAAAATCCTAATCATGGGCGGCTCTAGGATCTCATAACTCGGTGCCACATGTTTTTGGTGTTTGGCAATGATAGCATAGATCTGATGAAGATATGGGTGCCAGGTGCGGGGTCTTGGGGGCTTAGCCTCCGTGACCTAGATATGGCGATGGCTCGATCCAAAATCACACCACTAGAGTGTGCCAATCTGGCTAGTGGTGGCACCAGGGGTTTTTGATGGTGGGGAGGGCATAAAACTAGCTAAGGTGCTGGCAGTGAAGTAGTCTCTGAGTGTACTTTGTCTGGGTGGGGCTGGCCTCGGCTGTCTATCTCCCAACAAAGTCTCTCTATGTCGCTTGAGCTTTGATAAAAACAAACCCAAGCATTTTTTTTCTTCGTACTCCATCACCCTACAGAGTGGGCTAAATCCCTCTTTGAATAGACAATGGTATCTTCCTTGGATTTCATAAGATACCGTGCATCTACATACGTAATGCTCCTTTGTCTCCTCCTCTTGCTGGCATAACTGACATATCCGATCCTGATGGCTGTGTGGCTGTATGTCCCTATCTCTATCCTCAACTGATGTGATGAGGTTTGAATTTGGCCAATAATACTATGTAGCCCGTGAGATAGGTGTGTTTCCATGTATGTTGGCCTGGCTATAAGTTCATCTAGAGATAAATGAAGAAAATAGCTTTGGTAGTCCATGAGATAGGTGTGTGTCCATGTATGCTGGCCTGGTTATAAGTTCATCTAGAGAGATAAATGAAGAAAATGTCTCCCAACGAAGTCTCTCTACATCACTTGAGCTCTGATAAAAACAAACCCAAGCATTTTTTATCTTCGTACTCCATAACCCTACGTAGCAGGCCAAATCCCTCTCTGAAGTGCCTAGATGATATCCGGGCCAAATCCCTCTCTGAAGTGCCTAGATGATATCATAGCCAACCGTGCATATCTGGAGCTAGGTAGATCCCACAATCTATGTATGCAAGTTACTACCTAGAACAGAGCCTCAGTCACTAGTGGAGTAGCTACTAATTCAGTTCGTATTCTTCGCACATAGGTTCCCAATAGGGAAGAAAATAGAAGAGATCAACTCGGGCATTAGCTCTGTGAGGATCAATGGGGTCTACAGACATGAGGATAAGGGGGAGCGATGCGGAAGGCGGAGGGCACATGGAAATGTCATGAACGATGACCTCATGATACCATGTTGAGATGTGGGGATTGTTCAGACAAGAACAAGACGGAATGTAGGAGAGAAAGCATGAGACAAAAAGTGTGCACATAGTACACAAAAGAAAAGAGAGAGTGCTTTGTATTCTAGATGAATGGAAATATATGGACGACTGCATCGTCATTTGAGCAGTTATTCACTTATGTAGTGGAGGCATACATGTGCACTCCATGTTACATATTACTAGTATGTAACACACGCTATGCTACGGATGTAGAAGGGAGTTTCTCCATGAGGAACTCATCCCACTCTGCTATTGGAAGTACGAGTAGCCTGACCCATCTACGACAGGTTGGAGACCTGCTCTGCTAGGTCTTAAGGTGGGATCTTTAATTTCAAAAGAGAAATTCTGAAGTTCCAACACTAGAACCGCTTGGCTTGGCTCACTTAGTGTAATTTTGTCCAACAGCTTTCCTAAAACCCCCTTTTTGCTTTCATACATAAAATTTTGCAAGATTACGTGCATAAAATTCATGAATTTGTTTGAATTAAACATGTTTGTATGCATATCCCCTCTCTGCTTTCATACATGGAATTTTGCAAGATTACATGCGTAATGCATTGTATGCCAATGTAGTGCTAGATTGCAACACAATCAATTTTGGTTTATGGGATACATTAGTTTCAGTGTATATAAATAAAATTCATGAATTTATTTGAATTAAACACGTTTGTATGCATATCCTCTCTCTGCTTTCATACATGGAACTTTGGAAGATTACGTGCGTAATGCATTGTATGCCAATGTAGTGCTAGATTGCAACACAATCAATCTTGGTTTATGGGATACATTAGTTTAAGTATAAATAAATAAAATTCATGAATTTATTTGGAATTAAACATGTTTGTATGCATATCCCCTCTTTGCTTTCATATATGAAAATTTGCAAGATTACGTGCATAATGCATTGTATGCCAATGTAGTGCTAGATTGTAACACAATAAATCTTGGTCTATGGGGATACATTAGTTTGAGTATAAATAAATAGAATTCATAAATAAACGTGTTTGAGTATAAATAAATAGAATTTATGAACTTGTTTGAGTATAAACGTATATGTGCATGCTTCAATAAACACAACAAAAGAAGATTTACTTAAAATTAGCATACCTAACAAAATATATGCTCCATAAAAGAGTACTACAAAATCTTACAAATTCATATATCTACATACAGAGTGTCTATATCAGCTCCCCTAAGAAAACAGACTACATCTATGTCCCACCCCATTCACCACCACACGTGTGCGGTGTCGACCTATGCAAGGCAAAAAGATCATTTAAGAATTATAATCATTAAATCAAGAAAAATTTAGAATTGTGTCTTAATAATACTCAACACATTAATTAGAATGCTTACGCTGGCGCACAGGAGTATGTATGTGGTACATAAATGCATATACAAAGTCTCCGTTTTCCCCTCGATAAAATACATCTATTCCCATAGGCTCCAGGTACCTAATGAAGCGCACATAGATGGTTTGGGGACTATTATTCCCAGAAAGACGTTGAGAACTCACGGCAAAATATCCAAGATTGAGATGTTCCACCCCATCATACGCTCGACCGAGGAGATTCATTGCAAAACTTGAGTTAGGAACCGCCCCAAAGGAAAATAATATCATGTTTATTCACTTATATATGTAACCTAAGTAGCTTTCACCTATATGAAAAAAACAAAATAAAAAAATATATAGGTTATCTACCCGATAAATCTCTCCAACTCCAAGATGTCAACCAATAGCTGGGCGTGCACCCCAGCTCTCCAACCATCGGGATCTATATATTCCTAAAGGTAAATGACTATACTATTAAATAAGTCAACTTAGCAACTGACTACTACACAATTATGTACTTGCAACTACCCGTACAGTTGTCTCAGTGGTGAATGTAAATGATGCTGCCATCCTATCATATCATATTACAATAAAAATACATATCATATTACAGTAACAATAGATGTGTCAACGTATATATAGAGAAGAAATTAAAAGGCTTCACCAAGCCACAAATTAAAAAGAACATTAGTCATAGTACATTTGATAATCCATAATTTGAAGAAAAAATAACAATGTGCGAACCCATAAAACTCACAAAAATCATACATTGTCAAAATTCTAGAGACGACATTGTTTGAATAGAATATGGAATGAGCTCATGAAAATTATACAAAAATAGTCATCACCAATTTTTAATCCACACTTCAAAGGCTTACAATTGATAGACCTTTGATCACCTAAAAGAACACAACGATACAAAAAAGACTCTGAAAATTTCACCCAACAAAGTCTGAAGAGGCTTTCAAAAAGCATTGGCATACTACTAGGTTCTTCTTGATGCCAATTGTAAAACCTCTTTGTATACAATATTTGTGGTACAACTCATTTCAGCATCCTCATCACTAACCCGATCCACACTCTCTAGAAGGAATACTTTGACTGCATTTGATGATCGGACATGCGAGAAAGCCACGTATAATTGCCCATGACTAAACACCGGTGTCACCAAGTATAAGCCTAGGATAGACATTGTTTGGCCCAGTGCCTTGTTTATCATCATGCCAAATGCTAGCCGAATAGGAAATTGCCTTCTTCTCATATCGAATGGAAGTTTCAAGTTACTGGGAATGAAAGTTACTCTTGGAATGAACATCCTATCTCTAGCATTGGTACTAGTGATAATCTCAAGTTCCAATACCTTCGTGTGGAACTCTTTGCATATCAGCTGAGTCCCATTGCATAATCCTTGTCGAGGATTTAGATTGCACAACAAAATGAGGGGAGCATTTTGTTTCAAAACCAGCCGATGAGGTGGGTATCCACCACCAAGATCGAGCGTGTTAAGATACTCTATTGCATACAAAAAAGAATCTCCACATGAGCTCTCTACTGAGTTTGCACTTAGATACTCCTTTTCCTCACCGGGCATTGCCTTTAGTGCAGTAGCATTGACTGCATCAACTTCAAGGTCTTGAGGTGCGAGAATAGTGCGGTCTCAAAAATACGATGCATAATCCACAACCCTTGCAAGTCCTATATACACCCACTCAATCAGACCTTCCATAGAGTTTGTCCTTAAAAGCATCTTTGATGGGATTACAACAGTGTCTTCTCTTATACGCCTGCTAGTTCCATTTCCAATATCTAACAACCATTGTATGAATTCCTGCTCTATTGAATTATCACCTTCCTAAATAACCCGCATATTTTGTACCAGTTTCAATACCTTGATGCATCTCCAAATCCTTGAGTGGCACAATGTAGAGTTAACAATATCTTCTCGTCTTGCCTTGGGAATAACTATGAAGACCTACATAAAATCCGCCCCTAACAACACCACCTTTCCACCAAACAGTTGGTCATTTGACATGATATCTTACAGCGTCCTATCCAGTACCTTAAATGTGAATCGATGAGTCATAGGTGCCTCATCCCATATTATCAACTTTGCTATCTTTAGCGTTGACAATGATTTAAGGTACTTTCGATCTGTTGACCAAGTCGTGCCTCACTCTCAAAATCAAACATTCATTCTTCTTGCAATAGAGCATTTGTAGCTGCCAATACACATGATCTATCCAAGGTAGGCAATCCATCACACTCTACCAACCTTTTCCCATGTTGTTGGAGAATATGCTCCAAGTGCCATAGAGCCTCCTTCCATGCCAATCCACGACGGTCAACCATACTTGATTCGAATGCATGGAAGAAATCATCCGATAGATCATCTGAGAATCTTTCCCACAAAATTTTTGGAGATGTTGGCTCACAAAAAATCAAAATTGCAACAAAAAGTTGCCTCAACTATGTGCTATTTTGATGTAAATGGCCTCTTGCATGCAGATAAACAATTCCTCATCACTTTCCAATAACCAACTTGCTGGACTCTTTCTTCAATCTATTCTTCTCATCTGCAATCTTCTTCTGGCACTCATTCTCCTTGTGCCCTGCCTTGTTGCAATAGAAGCACTTGATCTTCTTCTTTCTCTTTTTATCATCAGAAGAAGATGGGTTACCAGAGTCCTTACCCTTAGCTTTCTTTGATTCAGTCGAGAAAGCCGACAGTCCTCATCTTTTGATGCATCTCATCCTCCAGAAGCATCGCACTGAAATCCTTAATGTTGAGGGGCAGATTTCTATTCTGCATATTCAATGCCGTAACAAGACCATCGTACTTTGGTGGGAGAATCCATATGCACCTTCGTGCTAGATTCTCACTGGTAATGGTGATGCCAATCGCAGTCATCTGATCGCGCAGATTCTTCACCCTGGTGATGAACTTCTCTACCATTTCAGACTCAAACACTTTCTTGTTCACGAGTTGAGTCTCCAGATTCTGAATCCGCGTCTGATTCGTGGTCTCATACTGATTTTTCAAGACCGTCCATGCCTCCTCTGCTGTGGTGACATGTTGAATTAATGCCATGACAGAATCACTTACACTGCAGACAATAGAACACATCGTATCTGCATTTCTTCTTGTCCATGCAAGAATATGATCCGCAGTTGGTACTATCTATTGTCCTGCATTGGTCTCGCAACCGGCTTCACGTCCACCCTAGGAGCAGTATCCCAAAGCTCGTATGCGCTTAGGATGGTCTTTATCTTGAACTTCCAGAGTGGATAGTTAGTGCCGTCCAACTTTTCGCTTTCGCCAAACGGTGGGATTCGCAGCCTTGTGGGATGGGCCATCTCTCACAATCTGCTCGCAAACAGAAACACACTACCAAATCTTCTTGTTAGAGCCCCAAGCTCTGATACCATGTAAGAAAACAATACAATGTCTCTGCTCAATAGATAACAGGATCTCGTATGCAAGAGAGAAAAGCAGATAGTATGGAGAATACAAAATTTGATTACTATAAAACTGATATAATAGATGGCGCTGCCTCCCAGCCATGCACTCCTGTGTGCAAAGCTTCGATGGTATGCTGGAAACAGTAGAGGATGGAGGCTGAATGCTAAGGAATCAGGGTTGCTGTAGCCAGTGATTATGATGGGCTTCACGAGCTTGCTCTTATATAGCCACCAGTCATAGTCAATTAGGCCCAATTGGGAGATTGACCCAGTCTGCCCAAAACGGCCGACTGGAGGTCGGTCCCAAAATAGGCCACCAACCACACACGTTAGAACCATGGCGTAGAATAGAGCAACTAACCTACGGGCTCCGTTCGGCCCAGAGCCATCCAAGATCATCTGGGGCTCCAAACAGCCCCGCAGCTCGGAGGCAGCTCGAGAGTGGGCTGCCCCGAGAAATGCTCCGTCTACACTCAGTTGGCAATGTGCCAACTCTATCTGAAGTCGTCCAGCCATCAGGCCACACATGGCCCCCATCTGGTGTCCAAACTAGGACCTACCGGTTAACCAAGCTACTCAAATGCCTTCTCCTCATATGGGGGGCTTACGTAGAGTTAGCTGGTTCCTGTGTAGTGTGTAGTTATACGTGTGTAGTTATACGAGAGTGGAGCATTGATATCTAACACCTCCCAAGCCACTCACTCCTCCGCCGTGCCATGTCGCACATGCAATTCTGCAATTTCCAAAAAAATTTATGAATTTTGGAATCTATAATTGACTCAAAATAGTGTTAACATTATTCATCAAACATTTTACATTTGGGGCTCTCTTAGGACCCAACGCCTCCCCTGTCTGACTCTACATTGCAACCAAAGTGCAACCCCTTAGCTCCCTGTGGAGGACTTCCAAGCAGCACATCTGGTTGTCTTCTTAACATGTTGAACTACTTTTGTGAGACTTGAGACCTCTACCTTATTGCGCTTGAGAGTCCTGGCCTCTAGACATCTATAAAACCAATCGAACATTTCGTATAGTGCATTGCTTCACGCGATACCACCACCATGCCTTGTATTCTTGAAGTATGCTGCCATTGCTTTGTAGTGTGATTTCTCCATTCCTTGAGTATTCCAAATGGACAGAGGGCCCCATTGCTCCACAAACCATGGTGCACGTGCCTAAAGAATATGCTGTAAAGAAAAACATTGTATTAGAAACATAAACTGACTCAAGTTTAAAGCACGAAATTTCAACCTAAGGAGGATTACCATGTAATGTGTAATATGTTACTCCCCCCATGCTTCTACCATCAATGATATGAATTCTCCCAATGCTCTCCTGAATCTCTCATAATAAAGCTCATATGTTTGACCTTGTCTAAGCAACTTTATAAATGCATCAAGCTTTGTCGACAGTTTTGCTCTCAAAGAGCGATTCGTGGATGTGAAGCTTGATTTGTAGTGCACTCAGACAAAGCTTTCCAATACTCCTAACCTAGGGTGCTTTGAGCCAATGTATGTTTTTCTTTATCAGCATTGTGGTTGGACAAGAACCTCCTTGCCTTTCCTCCACCCATGGACACTTTAGCAGGAAGATTTTGTGTTTTTCTTGATTGTTCCTTGTCCTACTTAAGCTTCACATTGCCTCTGTGAAGTCCCATTAGTGAGAGTAGTTCTTCAGCTTTTGCAATGCATTGTGCAAATACTTGTTGTGGCCTCAAATTCCAAGCATAACCAAGATGGAGATAGAGTAACTTATCAAGTATACGTAGTTCAGCATGCAAAGTACACACATGTACTTGCTCCAATGGAATTGGTAGAATGGGATCCACTTAGGATTCTTTTTGTGATGATCAAGAGCTACACCTTGGTTGCAAGAAAGGATGCCATTTTCCCATTATAGGCTTCCCTTTTGCATCTTCTGAGAGTGGGTGTAATACAAGCATGTCCATTTTGCATCTGCACCTGTATCACAACCATACAAGCACTTGAGGGTCTTCAAATCACCACCTAGATGCCATTCAACTTGAAACGTTCCATGCCATCCATTATTAGCCCTGCCTCTTGTCGTCCTTCTCAAATTGGACTGAGAAACCCTGCTCAACTTCCTCATCCCCTTGAGCAAAATGCAAGGCGTCATTCATAATACAAATGCTCACCCTCTCTAGCTTGTGCTCTTTTACCAACTGAGCTTCATCCATTTTTATAACAAATACTAGCTTGCCATCTGTACAATGAAAGAGAAATATAGTAAGGATATAGAAATGAGAAGAAATAAAGTTGAATGCGAAGAGGGAATTTCTCTTACCTTCTTCTCTCATCCCATAGAATTTGACCATGGCTCTTTGCAAATTCTCTACATCCATGTAAACATTATTGAAAGCATTCATCTCAAACGTTTGGATGCCAGATTTCTTTTTACTCTTCCAAGTCATTGTGCCACTTACACAATGGTATCCTCCAAGCTTTTCTCTAGCACATTGGTTTGTTTCTTGATGTGCAAGCCTTATAGACCACGATGTTGGCAATGGCATTGTAGATATCTTATACTTTTCCTCCATAGCAGACTTGAAAATTTTGAAAACAGAGTTGTAAGCTTCACGACTTACACCAGCAGCATCACAAGCTCCAAGCACCTCCTTTGCCTGCATGAGGCCCTTGAAATCCTTCATTACATCTCTAGCAACTTGTTTACATAGCCCTTTTTGTCTAGGGTCCTTCAACACTTCCATGACATCACTATCATCAATTTCCATTGTTCCCATCACATCTTCCATGAAATTCCTAAAGTAGAGTACAAATGAGTCTTAGTGGAAACAATGTAACACCACATATTTTGGAGTAAGAAATTTCATTGAAAATTTGGGGAACTAACCTTGTAGCCCGTATTCTCCTCTTTCGGGCACCACTATTGGTTGACAATGCATCCATAGATTGCAATTGTCTTTTCCTCTCCTTCAGTCCCAAAGGTGTTCCCTTCAACTTTTGTACTCATTCTATCAACTTCTCTCATTCCTTCACCACAGCACGTTGAACTTGGCCATAGATAGACCTTTCCAAATCTTGTTTGCTTTTAGCAAGCTTCTGGATTGATTCTTCCAATTCATGTCACTCCAAGTTCAGTGCATGTGCTTTGTCACTAAGTTCTTTGTTTTGCAATTGGAGATCTTGCATACTATTATGCATTGCCACAATAGTAATATTTCCCAAATGTGCAAGTTCTTCTGCTTGGGCTCTTTGCACCTTGCTTGCTTGCATAGCCAATGTCTAAGAATGGTTCAATCGATTGCAATAATTGAGCAATCCAGCATGTCCCTTGCCAAAAAACCGAATAACATCATGCACTATATGAAAAGGAGGACTCTTTTGGGTGGCAGGGTCTAAAGGATACAAGTTTCCATCCACCCAAAGGTTAAGATGCTGCTTCCCTTGCAATCAAAGACTATGGAGCACACTTTGAGGAGTTCCACTATATCCCAAAGAGCGTGTGCTTGCATATTCTACCTCCAGTTGTAGGTTCACATCGTACTTGTTGGATATGTCCTCGAATGGTGCCATGAGTACTCAAAGAGACGTATCAGTGATGCAAGCTAAAATGTAGGGGAGAGCTGGCAAAGATGGAGCAGTGAGAGGGAGAGAGTAGCAAGGAAGAGGGAGGAGTAGAAGCAGATGAGGGCAAGAGGAAGAGGAGGAGGAGAGTAGGGTGACAGGTGTAGAAGGGAGGGAAGGAGCTACTGTAAAAGGGAGGAGGAGGGGAGAGATGCTACAGGAGAGAGGAGGGGAGAGATTCTGCAGGAGGGAGGAGCAAAGGAGAGTGAGCTTGGGCGGATAGAGAAGGAGGGGAGAGGAAGGAGGGAGGAAGAGCCAGAAGGAGGAGGAGGAGGGGACAGGAAGGAGGGAGGAGGAGGAGCAAGATGGAGGAGGGGAAAGGAGGAGGGCGGGGGAGGGAGGGAGAGGGAGAGGGAGGAGGGAGGGAGGGAGGGAGGGAGGGAGGAGGGAGGGAGAGAGAGGGAGGGAGGGAGGGAGGGAGAAAGAGAGAGGGAGGGAGGGAGATTAAAAAATTGAAATTCAAATTTCAAAAAGTGGCCCCCTCCCCTCATTGATGGGGGGAAAGGTGGACTCAAATGTGGGCTTAACCCACGTAGGTTGGGCTGGTTAGGCCTCTTTGGGACCCTCGAAGCCCCTTGCATTAGCCCACTAAGCATTCCCTAATCCATTCCTTATGAGGCACTTTTGAGACCCCATTCTCCCCTAATGTGACTCACTTTCTTTCAATTCCAACACTCACTTTTTTTCAAGATATGGACATCAATCCTTTCCAATTTTTGCAGATCTCCCTCCCAATTTTTTTGCAGAGAGATAGATAGATAGAGAGAGAGAGAGAAAGAGAGAGAGAGAGAGAGAGAAGAGAAGATAGATAGATAGATAGATAGATAGAGAGAGAGAGAGAGAGAGAGAGAGAGAGAGAGAGAGAGAGAGAGAGATAGAGAGACACAGAGACAGAGAGACAAGGAGAGAAAAGCAGAGAGAAAGAGAGAGAGAGAGAGAGAGAGAGAGAGAGAGAGAGAGAGAGAGAGAGAGAGAAGTAGAGGGAGAGAGAGAGGGAGAAAGAGGAAGAGCAGGAATTTGGCTCATTTGGTCCAATTCGTCTCGCTCAGGTTTGATCAAGTGAAGGTGGCTCCTCTCTTCTCTAATGACAACTGTAAATTCTCACAAGGGTCGAATTGAAGACATAAATGTTAGCAAATTGAAGACATCAATGTGAGAAAATTGGCTAGAGCTCTTGGCTAGAGCTCTAGGGGTTCACAAGTGATGTGTGTGCAAGGGTGTTTTTTAATACCAAGTGAGGTGTATATGTACACCACTTACACATAAAAGGATTTATGTACACTACCTGTCTAAGGGGTTTATGTACACCACCTTTCTAAAAGAAATGGTCATAAAGGTGTGTGCACACCACTTATACATAAAAGTGTTTATTTACACCACCTTTTTAAGAGAATTGGTCATCTATTGATGTTTTTAGGTGATAGTAGCTCAATTCATAAGAAGTTATGAAGATGTTTATGTAGACCACCTTTGTAAGAGATTTGGTTATGCATTGATGTTCTTAATACTTAATCACCAAATCTTTTGTTTTGAGTTGTCAAATCTAGTTCAAAAAACAACATTACTAGTATATTCAAAAATTTTGGACTGTTTTTTAGTCCATTTCTCAAATTGGACTTTACACAAGTCCAAAATTTTGAATATGTGTTTAAAGAACTATAAAGTACGATCATTATCCATCGCCGTCACCATAGAATAAGACACCGAAACATAAGATCTCCAAGTCACATCATTATCATAGAATGAGCATAGAATAAGCCACCAAAACATAGAAGTAGTCCACCATACAAAAACCATGTTGGAAGCTTGTCACAATGATATACTACAAAACAAGCTTGCTTATGATCGACAACCCACTGCCTGAGATGATGGTAGCAAAGGCTAGGCAGTAAGTGCTCGCCGTATCCACAAGATATAGCAAATTTGTTGTAGGGGAGGCGAGCTCAAAATCATGAGCCGAATTGCTTGAAAGCCAAAGAAGCCATTCGAGAAATCCCAAGGATAACTAGCCAAGATCCAAGGGCAACTCTACAAGGCCCGTTGTAGGAGGAAAGCAATTGCACAAGCCCATATAGGTTAACTAACTAGAAGCCACAAAGTAATCAGAACAATAGAATGGGTAGCCACCAAATAATCAGAGTAGCGAGGAGTACCCCCTCACAAAGAATAATAACAGAGAAGCGAGGAGTACCAGGAAAAGACAACAGAGGAGTGAGAAGTGACAAACTCAGAATGGTTGAGGAGTAGCAAATGCTAAACGAGTGGGCACAAGGAGCTGCAAAATAGCGTAAGTTAACGACCATGTAATCACGCGTCAAAGTTGTGTAAAATGAGACCGAGAGGATGGTGAGGAGTCGTGAGCAGAGGCACTACAACTTAGCTTACATTTAATATAGGGAAGGGAGAAAATTCCTAGGATCAGTAATAGGCTACCTTGTCATGTACATAAAACACCTACATTTATAAACACCTACATGTCATCATAGTGTAGACACTATGTTTATAAGGGAAGCGACAAATTTCCTAGGATTAGTCTTAGGTTATATTGTCCTGAACATGATACACCTACATTTATAAACACCTACGTGTCATCGCAGTGTAGACAATATTGAATATACAATTATCCCTTATCATAAGGAAAAATCTACCAATCCTAGTAAACAACATTTATTAGAAATATGGGGAGATCTATGTTGAGATATCGAGCTCCACTCATGATATGCCAAGGTGATCGTTGTGCATTTATGTCACCGACTTGTTAGCTACAGATGCGGTTGGTACACCACCCATGAATAATAGCTGGATGATAGCTATCCTTATGTACTCTAGTTCATGGCTCAGTTAGCATGCCACCTTAGTTAGCTGAGTTTGGTTTGAGACCCACATATAGGGTTCTCCTATTTCTTTGTACTTGAGTTCTTTTGGCTTTCACAACTAAGAAGAGGAAAACTGTTTTCAGCCTCCACCTTTGTGTGTATTCTCCCATTGTGTATGTGAGAAAGCCGCAAGTGAGACTCCTTCCCTCTCTCCCACTATCTTCACATGGTATCAAAGCCTGGTTTGTGGTAAGGAGCTCAAGAAAGCAAACCACGTTCGCAGTGTCCTAGTAAGAGGACCAGTGTTGCTTTCCTTTTTCGAGTTTAGGAGCAAATCTTTGTAGGTATCACAGCCGGAAGTGCAAGAGTGCACTGTCTCAGATTGAGACGCCCTTCGCGGTGTGGCAAGAGGGCAGTATATGGTACGAGCGAGGGCAAAGCCTATGGTGACTTTATTTTTCTGATTCGAGGCCATTTTAGGGCCCGTTTTGAAGGTGGAAGTTCTTCACAGGCACTCAAAAAAAGGCCCTATTTTTTTCTGTGCGACCACTACTCTGTAGGTCGGTGAAAAGTTGCCGCAGAAATTGCATCGTATGCCTGTGCATAGAGATATTAGGATTTACAGAATCATCCTTGTTGCCTGTTGATGCAAAATCATCACTGGGAAGTGACTATGTGGTCAAATACCACTTTCGTCAGTTTTGCAAATCCGCCCGTGTGAGGCAAAAGCTGTGTTTTTTGCAGTGATAGAATATTTTGCAGTGTTCTGTAATGGCATCTGATTCTCTTTCACAGATTGTCCTTGAAAAGCTTGACAAGAACAACTTCTAGGCATGGAAGTTTAGAATGACAAATTTCCTTATGGGAAAAGGCTATTGGGAGTTCATTATAGGAAATGAAGAAGAAGCAGTTCTTCCTAATGTTCCCAATCAACAAGAAATGCAAGCATTTAAAGGATGGCATGAGAGAGCCAGAAAAGTTATGTACTGGCTTTCTATCAGTATTTTAGATTCTATGATTATGTATATTCAGGATGCAAGTATGCCAAAGGAGGCATGGGATACTTTGGTAAAAATGTACAGCACAAATATGCAAGCCAGGAAAATGTAGCTCAAGCAAGAGTTGCACAATGTGCAGAGAGAAAATATGCGCATCAATGACTACCACATGAAGGTGAAGAAAATTGCAGATGCACTTGCTTCCATTGGGTCGCCAGTGGAAGATGATGATCTAGTTTTTGTGACCTTGAATGGTCTAGGAAAGGATTATGCACAGTTCTGGACATCCATTGCCGTCCGTGAAAAATTTCCTAATTTTGAGGAGTTGTTTGCTCTTCTAATTTTTGAAGAGCAGAGAAATGGTGGTGCATCTTCTTCAGGAGGAACTTCAAAAGAAAATGTCTTCTACTCAAATGCTGGAAGAGGTAGAGGCAGAGGTAGAGGAGGCCGATCTGGAGGCCATGGTAGAAATTAGAATATGCAGCAAACTCAAGAAGACCAGTCCTTTGGAGGAGGACGTGGTAACTCTAGAGGCAGGGGGAGCCAAAGAGGTCATGGTGGATGGCAGAGAGGCCAAAATGCAAATAGCAATGTTGAATGCTACTATTGTGGTAAAATGGGTCATATGGCTAAAGACTGCTACAAAAAGCAGAATGACATTATGAATGGAAAATTGTAGCAAGGCAATTATGCATCTTCTAGTAGAAATGGTGATGACAGAAATGAGCATTTGTTTATGGTGCAGCACATGACCAATTCTATGACAAGTGCAAAAGAAAGAAATGATGTGTGGTATGTTGACTCAGGTGCATCAAACCACATGACAGGTCATGTAGAATGGATGCAGGATGCAAGGAAAATGGAAAGACTAGGATTTGTGGAGACTGGTGATGATACTGCACATCCTATTGTGCAGATTGGTAAAATTCCTTTGTCTATCCAGGATGGGAAAAAGAAATACCTGTCTGATGTATTTCATGTCTCGAACATCACCAAGAACCTGGTTTCTATTGGTCAAATGGTTGAGCAGGGCTTGTAGGTCAGATTTAATCCTCATGGATGCTTTGTTGAGGATATGAAAAATAACGGTCGCTTGATAGCAAAAGGAAAGAAGAAGGGCAGGATGTTTACGTTGGATGCAGACATGCCTGAATTGAGTGCAACAATGTTTGCACATGGGACCGGTGTAGTTGCAGATATTGATATCTAGCATAAACGCATTGGTCATGTTAATGTATAGTGATTTAAATCAATGCAGGCCCAAAATATTATTGTAGGATTGCCTAAATTCAAGGTTGTAGAAATGCATAAGGTATGTGAAGCCTGTCAATTTGGAAAACAGGCAAGAAAACAATTTCCTAGGCATGTTCAAGAGAGTAAGAAGCCATTGGAATTAATCCACTCTGATGTGTGGACTACTAAAGCTACATCTATTGGAGGCTATGATTATTTTGTCACTTTTATTGATGACTACAACAGAAAAGTTTGGGTGTATTTTATGAAAAAGAAAAGTGAAGTATTTGGGCACTTCAAAGCTTTTAAAGCTATGGTTGAAAAAAAACATGCTTGCAAATAAAATGCCTAAGGTCAGATGGAAGGGGGGAGTACCTCTCAAATGAGTTTGCAAGGTTCTTGCAGGAGCATGGCATAAAGCAGCAATATTCATGTAGTCATACCCCACAGCAAAATGGACTTGCAAAAAGGAAAAACAGGCATATTGGAGAGGTATCTCGGGCCATGCTAAATGAAAAAGACCTACCAGATTATTATTGGGCTGAAGCAGTTGCTACAACAGTTTACATAATGAACAGGACTCCCATTGTAGCAATACATGGCATGACGCCAAAGGAGATGTATACTGGTAGGAAACCATATATTTCTCATTTGAAAATTTTTAATTGCATTGCCTATGTTCATGTGCCAGATGAGTTGAGGTCCAAGTTGGATCCAAAAGCTGAGAAGTGCATCTTTATTGGTTATTCTCTGCAGCAGAAAGGGTATAGATGCTATAACCCTTCTACTCATCAGTTTACAGTGAGCAGAGATGTTGTTTTTTATGAGATGAGTAGCTGGTATAAAGTAGTAAATGTGATTGATGATGTAGATGCACAAAATGGTAATGTTGCATAGAATTCACAGTAGCAATCACAAAATATTAGTGGACCTACAGTGTCCTCTAGTAGTGGTTCACATACTTCGCCATGGACAGGCAGATTGAGATCAGGAGAATCTCTTCAAAGCAATGCAGATAGTGGTACGCAGGTATCATAAAAAGGAAAAGAGAAGGTAGATCAGCCCATGTTTGATGTGAATGCAGGTCACTCTTATGTGGATGGTGAATCCAGTGGCTCAGAACAGCTCAGCATTGATGATGAGTTGGGTATCCCTTCTGTTGTTACACCTGAAATAAGGAAGACCAGGGACGTCTTGAGAGCACCTGGAAGTGAGCCTATTTTGTCCATGTCTACTAGAGCTAGATATCCTATGAATAGGCTGAAATATGATGGATTTACAGCCATTCACTATGCCTATATGGTCAAGGTGATACAGGAACCAGAACCCACTTCTTTTGAGCAAGCCATGGGAAAAGAAAAATGGGAGAAAGCGATGGATGAAGAAATGGATGCCTTGGAAGCAAATGCTACATGGGAATTGGTGCCTTTGCCTAAAGACAAGAATGCAATTGGCTATAAGTGGGTTTATAAGGTCAAGCACAATGCAGATGGTTTCGTGAATAGATACAAGGCAAGATTAGTAGTCAAGGAGTATGCACAGACATATGGCATTGATTATGAAGAAACATTCAGTCCGGTTGCAAGGATGGCAACTGTAAGAGCAGTCATTGCTATGGCTGCATCAAAGGGATGGTCTTTACATCAGATGGATGTAAAGAATGCCTTCTTGCATGGTGATTTACAAGAAGAGGTCTTTATGGAGCAGCCACCAGGTTATGTTCATGCTGTTCATCCTGAGTTTGTTTACAGGTTGAAGAAAGCCTTGTATGGCTTGAAGTAAGCACCTAGAGCATGGTCTGACAAGATAGGACAATATCTTGTCACTATTGGCTTTCAGATTTTCAAGGCAGATTTCTCACTTTATGTGAGAAAAACAGAGAAAGGTATTATGTTGCTTGTCATTTATGTTGATGATTTGATCATCACAGGTGCTAGTGATGAAGATATCCTTCATGTGAAAATGCTATTGAAGCAGAAGTTTGAGATGAAGGATTTGGGAGAGCTGCATTATTTCTTGGGCATTGAGGTGATTAGATCACCAAGTGGGATACAGCTCTTGCACAGGTAGTATGGATTGGACATGCTGTCTAAATATGGGATGACAGGCTGTAAGCCTATTTCAGTTCCTTTGGAGCAGAATGTGAAGCTGAGCGCAGATGTTGGTGAGCTTCTGGAAGACCCTACTATGTACAGATGCATAGTAGAAAGTTTGATTTATATGACTATTACTAGGCTAGATTTGAGCTATGTTGTTGGACTGGTAAGACAATTTATGCAGGCTCCAAGGAAATTGCATTTGGATGTGACTAGACGCATACTCAGGTATGTGAAGTCCACATTGCAGTATGGACTATTTTATGAGGCTGGGGTTTAGATACAGTTGCATGGATACACTGATGCTGATTGGGCTGGTAGTATCTCTGATAGGCAATCTACCAGTGGATATGTGTTCTCTTTTGGGAGTGCTGCAGTCACTTGGAGCAGCAAGAAACAGCCTACAATTGCCTTGTCGAGCACAGAGGCTGAGTACAGGGGTGCAGCAATGGCTGCATGTGAGGTAGCTTGGTTGCATAAGCTACTCTATGATATGCATCAATCTACAGATGGGCCACTTGTCATTTATTGTGACAACATGAGTAGTATACACTTGGCAAATAACCCAGTCTATCATGCTAGAACAAAGCACATTGAGGTGCATTATCACTATGTGCGGGAGAAGGTTTTACTAGGTCTTATTGATCTAGTTTATGTCAGCACAGAGGATCAGGTAGCTGACATATTCATGAAGGCATTGGGGATAGAGAAGCTGCGCAAGTTCAGAGACCTGCTTGGTGTGCAGGAATTGGGATTGAGCTTGAGGGGGGCTGTTGAGATATCGAGCTCCACTCGTGATATGCTAGGGTGACTGTTGTGCATTTATTTCACCGACTTGTTAGCTGCAGATGCGGTTGGTACACCACCCACGAATAATAGCTGGATGACAACTATCCTTATGTACTCTAGTTCGTGGCTCAGTTAGTATGCCACCTTAGTTAGCTGAGTTTGGTTTGAGACCCACATATAGGGTTCTCCTATTTCTTTGTACTTGAGTTCTTTTGGCTTTCACAACTAAGAAGAGGAAAACTGTTTTCAGCCTCCACCTTTGTGTGTATTCCCCCATTGTGTATGTGAGAAAGTCGCAAGTAGGAGTCCTTCCCTCTCTCCCACTATCTTCACAATCTATGGGCTACTACAGGTGTTAAAGAACGAGGCCATATTCACACAAAAAAGAGGAATTTTACACCAACACTTTTTTGCAAAGATCATCCCAGGTTTTTTCAAAGTTGCATCCATCTTGGACCCAGGCACGAAGTTGCATATAGTAAATAAAGGAATACTGCATGGTAGGGTGTGTATGTGTGGTTGAGAGAGAGAAAGAGAGAGAGAGAGAGAGTAGAGAAAATGGGGGGGTGTGTGTGTGTGTGCTCTGTGTGTGTGTATGTGTGTGTGTGTGTTTTTGTGAACACCATAGAGTGTACAAAAAAAAGCGATATGGAGATTTGGGGATTTCCCAACCCTCCAAATTGCTTTCTTTTGTACAAAAGTTACTTTGATCTCTCCCTCCCTCTCTCTCTCTCTCTCTCTCTCTCTCTCTCTCTAAACACTATAGAGTGTACAACAGAAAGAGAAATGGAGGTTTGGGAATTTCCCAACCCTCCAAATTGGTTTCTTTTGTACAAAAGTTACTTTGATCTCTCTCTCTCTCTCTCTCTCTCTCTCTCTCTCTCTCTCTCTCTCTCTCTCTCTCTCTCTCTCTCTCTCTCTATCTATCTATCTATCTATCTATCTATCTATCTCTGTGTGTGTGTGTTTAAAATATAAACCTCTAAACAACACGGCACACGATACTTAGAAAAGGGTGGAAAAATCTTTATTTTCAAAAATTATTTGATGTTTGGATACTAATAAGTACAAAGTGTTGAATCCATCCAATAATCTCCACATTGAGATTGGGGTCCACTTACCTGCCACCATCTAAACAAAACAAAAAATGGGCTTCACGGGCTTGCTCTTATATAGCCACCAATCGTAGTCGGTTAGGCTCAATTGGGTGACCGACCCAGTCTGCCCAAAACGGTCAACTGGGGGTCGGTCTTGAAATAGGCCACCGACCATACGATAGAACCGGTGCGCAAAACAGAGCAACTAACCTACGGTCTCCATTCGCATCCAAGAAACTATAGCTTCAGAATCCCAATTGCCATATTCTGATTCCTAAGATACAAGTACTTGAAGTTGACATGACCATAGCTCTTGTACCATTTTGCAGATAGTGGCATCTGTTGTGCTTGAGATGACATGGCATGCTTATCTAGTACTATAGCTAGCATTTTGTATAAGCGTCCTTCCTTGACACCTTTTGCACAAGCTCCAGAGAGCCTTGACTACACGGCTCCAATGCAGCCTCCGACCATGCTCCTCTACTCCATAGTAGCACCAAGAGCAAGGGCGATGCCTTCGACTTACCGCGGTTCCAACTCCATCACTTAGACAAGTGTGTACCAGAAGGCCTTCTCTAGCAGAAAAACAAGGCTTCTTCCATCTATGATGTGCCTCACGACGGAGCCTACATGGGCGCCTCCTATGAATTGCATCTCTAGTAGATCTACACAAGTAACAGCCCTGAACAACCACAACGACTCCACAGCGCATCTTAAGTACCTTCCTGCACAAGGTGGCAACTCAAATGATGCGCTTGTTCTGCAACAAGGAACAACGGACTCGATGAAAATAAAGACGGAATCTTCATAGATTTCATCAAAATCATCAAGATTCTGGTGCTCTATAGCACAACACGTGGCACAAGCCACCAACCCTATCACAAGGGTTACCACACACACCAGTGTGGTCTCAAGGTTGACATGTGTCAACGCCAATCTGCCATGTGGCACCCTTATCTCCAACTAACACGTCATCTGCCACGGTGGTAGCCATGTCATCATTACCACATCATCTGCTGACATCATCATTTGTGCCACCTCAGTAGTGCCACCTCAACTATCTAGTCAGCATTAATTCTCTGCAGGCACACACAGTGCTCTACAGTCACTTCATGTGACCACTCCTGCCACCTTAGCATAGGGCTCCACTCGCACACCTCTTGCTAGGCATAATGCCACATCATCACTAAATGTGACCCACAATGACACATCATCATGGAGCACCATTTGCACTCCTTTTGCCCCTCCACCTAGATCAAGTCATATCTTTGGATCCCAGAAGAATTTGAGGGCGCCTCGTTTTTTTGTGCTCTACGAGGTCATCACATCACATGCACATTTTGGTGCAAGTTACACTCACATTTAAGCCTCGTCCACAAAACCACTTCTTTCATGCACATTCGCCTCTACATCGATGCATCTGACCCAACACTTAAAAAGAACAAAAGAAAAGGAATTATTTGCTATTCTTTCATCGATCGACAGTTGGTATAGAAAAGATCACCGACAGTTTAGAGATTTCACTTGGCATAGTCAGTGTATTTGTAGTTCTATCTTCACCAACGGTTCAAAAATTTCACTTGGCATAGTCACTATATTTGTAGTTGATTCATACAGAGATTTTCATGACACTTTTGAGTACATTTCTTGCACCATGTCTATGACTAGCAACCTCAATCTGGAGGCATCTGCTAAGTTAGGGCTGCTTCACTTTTATTTGGGGATCTAGTTCTCTCAAGAGAGACGTGGCACTGTTATGTCTTAATCCAAGTATGTGCAGAAACTCTTGGATAGATTTAACATGCATGATTGTAAGCCCATAGCCACTCCCATGGATCCGGGGCTGAAACTCACAATGCATGATGCACGAGAATCAGTTGATGCCACATTTTACAGTCAGGCTGTTGGATGCCTCATTTATCTCTGCAACACTAGACCTGATATTCAGTTTGCAGTATCTCAGGTGAGCACGTATATGCACAACCCAAAAACTATGCATTGGCTGGCAATTAAGCGCATCTTCCGTTATTTGCAGGGCACGAAATCTTTTGGCTTGTTATTTCCCGGGGGGGTGACTTGCAGATGCATGAGTGAGGGGTGAGGGCGGAGGGGCTGCGGTGAGGGGGGGGGTGAGACGGAGGTGCGAGGGGGTGAGCGGAGGTGCGAGGGGGGGGTGAGGTCAGAGGGCAGGGGTGAGGCGGAGGTGAGGCAGGGGTGGCGAGGGAGGGCGCGGCGGCAGCGGCGGGTGAGGGGAGGTGAGGGCGGAGAGGTAGGGGCGGGAGAGGTCGAGGTGAGGAGGAGGGGCTAGGGGAGGTAGAGGTACAGAGGGGGAGGGGGAAGCTCGCAGGAGCTGCAGGGATCCAACTGATCTCGCGAGGATCTTGTATGCATTATCAAGCAAAGTGATCAGCCTCCACTATCGGATATCTGACCTATCCTCGGGGGGGTCATTCATCATATGTAACCCTATCACGTGAGTTCAACAGAAGGATATTTTTTATTTCTAAAATTTACAGAAATAAATATACATAAGGGACTATTTTAAATAGTTTTGGAAAAAATTTACAGATTTGTATAGAAAAGGGGTGCATTTTATTAATGAAAAAATTTACAGATAAGGGATTTTAAATATAGGCCTTGAACGCACGTGATATAGAGGGTTTATACATAGTGACCCCCCTGAGGACCTATCTCCCCCTTTCAGGATCAAACAAATCCACTCCCTACGCAAGGACTGAGGGAGAAGGCTTGTGTCGAAAATCTCTTGGAAAGCTAAACGAAAAGGGGTGGAGATAATCTCCCAAAAGTTTCAGAAGGTCGGAGTCAAGCCATCCTCCCTCAGGCATTTCTGGGTCGGGAGAGCCTTGAGGGCTTCCCAGAGCTCCTCATTTGTGAAAGGCTCCTCAAGTCTGCTACATAGGTCCCGCGAAACTACTGTCCAAACGTGATCCCAAACTAGCTCTCGGGCTGGCATCAAGCTTTGTGACAACTACAGATGTCACACCAGCCATGCAAGACACAATGGAAGTCACACAAGAACCTTCCAATGAGAATGATGAATTATTTTCACTGGCGAGTTTCTTAGAAGCAAATTGGGCTCAACAAAAATATAAGATCTCTGAGACACTACAATCCTACTCACATTTTCTCCAAAGGACATATATCATTTATTACAGTGAGACAACAGAAGTTGAATAGGCTAGAGGACGTAATTGACAAAGGCACCAGAAAGATGGAATCAAGAAGGAACTACTACAAGCTCAAGGATATTACAATGTCAATGTGGATCCCTAAGCGTCATAACATGCCAGCCAACCTTCTCATGCTTGTATCATGGTCAACTTCACCCATCTACAGCCACAAAAATCAAAGGAGAGACCTAAAAGGTTAAAGTCTACAACAGCAGTTACAACAAAGACTTCATTGGTAGTAGGTACATAAGAACATGCTCCTAAAACTCGTGTAACATAAGAAAAGGGCAAGGCAACGATAGTTCGAGGCCTTGATGTGTTTTCCCATGAGGAAATACAAAACCACTCCTTCAGTATGGCATTTAGTGCAACACCATGGCAATTGACAAAGAAGAACATACTCCTAAAAATGGAGTAGATCCACAAGAACCTACTACATCGGAAGATACAAGAGACCTTAATGAAAGGTTGCTGCCATCAAAAGAAAATTCTCATCAACAAAGGGTACGCAACCCTAATTACTTCATCAAGATATAGGGCCAGTCAAAGACACATCAACCACCAATGTCCCAAGGCACTCTTCCACATATAGAACACTAAGCGATCCTACACCAATAGCTCTACAAGATGAGTTTGATTGTAGGGTTAATCTAATCACATCAAATTGGGATCAGATGAGTTTCTTATGGTCCTCAAAGATTTTTTTTCACTTTCATTTACTAACCCCACCCTTCATTAGCTAATTCCAACTCTCCCTCCTCTTTTTATTTCTTCTTATTCTTTTTCATTTCAATGCTTAATACTAGTACCCATTGAGCCTCCAAATGTCATATTAGTTTTAATTTAGAGGACCTTCCTAGAACCCATGATGCTCTAAACCCCATCAGCCATAGTCCTTATTCTAGAAGTTTGTATAGTGTTTTATGAGACTCCTCCTCTCGATTTGATGACTTAGACAAATAAAGCTTCGGATGTGGTGCCATGACCTTATTGGGCCAAAAAACTTCCCAACAAAGCCCTCAATGAAATATAATCCATAAAATAGGTTTAAAAGAACTTCAATGACATGCACAACTCTGAGCGTTCAAACATGGCATGTCAAAGACATAGTCTGAAGAGAATCCAATAAAAGTCCCACTCAAAGAAAATATGGAACTTAGAGAGAAGAATGAGAATACAGTACTGACTCTACTAACACTAACACCACCATGGATCTTGCATCAACCCTTGCTATTACCTTCTTCCTACTAATTTACACCTTAGATTTTTTACTTTCTTCCTCTTTCTTTGAAAGGTCACAAGTACTTAGCTACAATCCATCCACCCTAGCCATTGCAATCACTCATGCCATGCAGTGCCTATTATAGTGAAGATCCATTCTTCTAGAAAAAATTCCACAACAAAGGATCCACTGAAGACTATGAATGGAAATAATTCACACTAAAGACTAGTATAGGATGATGGAGACTAAAGACTACTATAGGATGATGGAGACTGAGGATGATGGTGATGTAGATAGAGGTGGAGCTTTTGAGGGTGACGTCTGGACTGGCCACCCTCATTCCTCATCTCCCATCAATCCTCTTAACATTTCTTTTAATGTCCCTTGCAATCTGCATGCATTGCGCATGACTTCCTGTTTGATCTTCCTTGAGCCTTTGTGGATCGTGCACCTTTTCGTCTGTCAGAAGACATAGATTTTGCTGATGAGATGTGTTTCCTTGCTTTGTCGCCAAGCCTCTTGGAGGAATATTCTACCCCTCCACCAAGATATGGAGCTTATCCTAGCACTCCAAGAGGTCAAGGAGGAAGAGGAGGAGACACTGTGTGCCCCTCTTATGAGCATGCAACTCAAAAGCCATGAGGGGACTTCTTTAGCTTCCCCCTAGGATCGTGTTTTGCTCCTAGCCCTTCTAGTTCAGATGGGCCCATGGCTGCAAGAGAGATACTTAAAACTAGTGTAGCTCCTTCTCCCCAGCATAGTAGCTCCTCCCTAGCACAAAGACAAGATTGGAAGAATCAACGAAGACCGAGCTCCCCCAGGAGCCCTTGGTAGGATAGTTGCTCTACATGCAGTTGCTTCAATTAGTGAAGGAGGAAGAAAACGTGGTGATAAAGGCGGAGCCTTTGGAAGTGGAACAGACTCATTTAGAACCAAACCTCCCTCAATCAGTGAAGATACACCAAGCAAAAAAGAACGAACAGATCGCATCTATTCTGAGCAAGCTCCGAGAGAGTCGAGGGTCTCCGTGTTCGGCAAGGAGAAAGTTGAAGGTGTCACGCCACCGACAATCTTGGAACCCAGACACGCTCCACAACAAGATGCTGGTAGAACACAACAGCTTGATGAGAGGATCAATCAGCTGGAACATGTAAAATAGTAGTGGCCTTCCTGGAGGACTCTCTATTGCATGACTCTATGATACGGTTGAGAACACATGCTTTAGTTGGTTTTTTGCCTATAGTCCAACCTCCTTTAGCCTTTATTGAGTCCTGGATCAGAACAAACTACGTTAGAAAGGGTATCAATGTCCTGAATGTGAGATTCTTAAAGTAAGTCTTCTTTGTCTTTCTTTTTGAAAAACCTGAGATGGATGCTAGAGCTATGCAACATGGTTTATGGACCATTAGAAATCAGCCTCTATATTTAGAATGGTGGACTAAAGAGTTTTCTCATGATGCCCCTAGATCTACTAGAATTTCTATGTGGGTGGAACTCCCTGATTTACCTTTGTCTTTGTTCAATCAACTTTTCTTTCTTTGTTGTGGGTTGGGAGAAGTGTTGGGTATAGTATGGGAAAATTTTATTAACCCAAGAGGTAATCCCTAGATCTTCATTAAGATGGATACCTGATGGATATAGCTGAGGAGATGCCCAAGACTCTTGCTATTCTCAATAGAAATGGTAGTATTTATAGGGAGCAGCCTCTTACTTATAAGAACCTCCCCCACTCTTGCTATTTGTGTGGTCTCTCTACTCATGTGGTGAGAAATTGTCCCTTGAAGAGGGGCAAAGTCAAGGAAACTAAACCCCCTACCGAAAGGTGGGTTCCCAAAGCTCAAAACCCTCCAGTGAGCTATCAGCATGGTGATCAGAACATCATTAGAAATAGCGGGAAGGACAAGGACCATAGTCTGCCAAAAGCAGGAAATAAAAATTCTTTTGAACCTCTAAGAGATAATGAAGAGAAGCAGCAAATAAAAATTCTTTAGAACCTCTCAGAGACAACAAAGAGATCTTAGAGAATAGAAACAAAATCAGTCAAGAGGACAATATGGTGATTGAAGCTGGGTGGTCAAAAGAGTTTGAAGAGGATGTTATGGAAGAGATAGAAGAGAGTGAAGAGGAATCATAGGAAGATCAAGGGAAGGGAACTTCAGTCAGCTCAGTAAACCAAGATGACCCTAGCCAAGGTAAGGAGGCAATCCAAAGCTGCTACTGTCCAAGTGAACAGCCCCAACCCTAGGGCTAAAAATGGGCAGAAAAAGAATGTCAGATAAAGTATTTACCTTCTTGACTATAAATTTTAGAGGGTTCATGGACCCTAGTAGAAGTGAGGAGTTAGCTTTCTGGTTGAGAGCTAACTCTTTATCACCTCTCTTCCTAGCATTACAAGAGATCAAGGCTTGTAGGGATACTCTAGAAAATAGACTAAAAGTTAGAGATAAAAGAAGAGCTTGGTATTATACTTCACATGAGGAGGGTAAAAGGCGTATAGCCATTGGAATTTTATCTCACTACAAGGATGTTATCTCACAAGTCATTTTAGATGACCACAACAGATGGGTAATGTTGAATTGTTTCATGAAGGAAATTAATTTCTCAGTCATCTCTCTCTATGCCCCTAATTCAACTGTGGAAAGAAAAGGATTATGGGAATCTTTACAATGTGTAGATGGTAACTATATTACCATGGGGTATTTCAATATGGTGGAATGCAAGACACATCGATGGCTTGAAAAGGGGACATGCATTAGAGGCACTGAATTACTATCTTGGGAAGAGTGCAAGGAGCACTGGCAATGGGTGGATGTGGGAACAACTGGTGGTGATTTCAATTGGTGCAACAGTTAAGTAGGTGACAATAGAAGGGAGGCTAGACTAGACAGGTTCTATGTCTCTCAGGGTTTGCTGAACAGTCACTTATCTTTAAAAGTAGAAACTTTCTTTTCTTTATGTTTATCAGACCATAAACCTATCTCACTTAGATGTGATTTTGGGTCTGGGGAGAGGAGTTCTTCTTGGTTTAAAGCTGACCCAAAGCTCTTCTTGTTGAAAAGTGTTGAAACTCTAATTGGTAAGGCCTGGCAAAATGATTTTTCTAAACACACTTCTCCTTCAAAAGCTTGGGCTTTGGCTGTTCATGATACTCACATCATTTTAAAAACAACTAGAAAGAGAAGAGCTAAGATTAGAGCTCAGAGAATGGATATAATACAGAGTAATATCAAAGGTTTAGAACAGAAAGCTAGAACTGGAGATGTAGATGTCCAAAAAGACCTGGTAAGTGCTAAAAAGGACCTCAGGAAGCAAGAACATATCGGATTAAATGATTCTAAAATATACTTCAAGGATTGGTGGGTAGGGAGGATAGATAGACCCAGTAAGGAAACATTCAGAATAATTAGAAGAAATAGAATGCAAGAGGAGATCCCCCTTCTTAAAAGACCAAATGGCTCTTACTATAACTACAAAAGAGAGTATTGAGTTCATTCAGCAACATTTTTAGAATTTACTGTCTAGTGCAATCACCCTAAATGAGGACATCTAGAGAGCTAGACAGTTATGCCAAATTATAAGAGAAAGCTGTCCAAACAGTTTGATCTGCCTTATTTGGAGAGACCTTTTACTTTAGAAGAGTTGAAGGAAGCAGTGCTAGTTATGGTAGATGGCAAGACAGCTGGTGAGGATGGGCTACCTCTATTGATTTCTATAAGTCTTTCTGGGAACTAGTTGGCCCTTATCTTTTATTGTTATGGCAGAAAGTTTGGTGAAAGGTGCTCTCCCTCTACATATCAATGGGGGAATTATTAAATTGATTGCAAAAGAGGGCTCCAAGGATGAACTTAAGAACTGGATACCCTTAACAATGCTAAACTACAGTTATAAGATTTTTGCAAAAGCTCTTGCTCTTAGGGTACAAGGCAAGATGAAAGAGTGGATTCTCTCTGAGAAAAAGGCATTCATTAAAGGACGTCACCTTCTTGAATCCATAATTAACATCTGGGAGGGGTGTGAGTATGCTAAATAAACTAGACAAGATATATGCTTTCTTAAAGTAGACTTTGACAAGGCTTATGATAGACTGGAATGGGATTTCATGATCCAATCTTTACAAGACATGTGTCTGGGTCCTTCCTTTGTGTTAAATGTCAAGCTTCTTCTCACTAATGCCACAACTAAGGTTAGTGTCAATGGGAAGATGAGTGATCCCTTTTTTCTGAAAAGATAAATCAGACAAGGGTGCCCCTTGGCTCCTCTTTTGTTTGTTATAACAGAACAGATGCCCTTGGTTGGCTCCTCAGAAAACCAAATCCAAGAAGGAAGTCTTTAAGGTATTGAGCATATGAATTTTAAACAACTGGTCTGCTGTCCAATAGTCTACAGATGACACTACACTGACCCCTAGAAATACTGATCAGGATGCCAGCTATGTGATGGATTGCCTTGATGTTTTCTGTAAAGCCTTAGGATCTTCAATCAACCACTCTAAATTCAACCCTGAACCCTCCAAGACCAAGGGAAGCCCTCTTTGGAAGTCTATTTGGAGTGCCTTTGAAGAAATAAAAGCCTTTCTACAATTCTCTGGTAAAGGGGCTTAAATCATAAATATTTTTATATTGATGCTCTGTTTGCTTCATCGTGGGATAGGAGAGAAGACATCTTGACTTCTTCATTAGTGCCTACAATCTTGAACACTCAAGATTTTGAATGCAGACATATCAAGACATAAATGCCACTACTTTATCTTTGATGAACATGCCAAGCTGCCTAACTTCATCCAGAGGAGAACCTCCATAGCTGGTCCTTCCACTCAGACTCCCTCTTCTACTCTTGGTCTTTCCACTCAGTATTCTAATGGGCTCTTCATTCAGGTTCCCTCTTATTTGAGTAACCCCTCAGCCCAGGTTTCTTCTACTGTTGCTGGTACCTATACATAGAGCCCCTTTTCTCCCTCATCAACCTCTGCTGCTGGTACCCATACATAGTTCCCTGATGGAACATCATGAAGGATTTAGCAAATGGAACAAAAGAGATGTTTATTCAAAAGAGGAGAGGGCAACTTATACAATGCATGTGCCCCAAAGGAGAGCTTCTCCAGATCCACAAATCACTCCACTGATCTCTTAATCAAGCCCATGAGTCTCTCAATCACACCTTATACCTTCTACCACCTAACCTGGTCACACTAACCACCATGTGGTGACACACAAACTCACACAAACCTTGTACCCCTTGGTACACCCCGTTACATCAATTTGTCCTTCATACCCCCCACAAATTGATGACCTCACCCCAACAGTAGTACGTGGGAAGCTTCATGGTTTGTTCACACCTAGTAACAACACTCATGACCCCAACCTATGACTCACTCTGGTTATGGCTCTTGGTTTACAACTCGAAGATTGGACAATGACTATGTATGGAAATCCCCATGGGTCCAACAAGGTAAAACCTCAAACAAAGGACTAACAATCATTTAAGGGGGACAGCCCAGGCAGAGAACTCTTATTGATCACACACACAAACAACTTAGAAGATATATGGGTCATCACCCTCATCAAGATTGACTTGGGTGGTGAAAGCAGTCAGAGCTTTAACATCATCTGGTTCTTCTTCTTCTTCTTTCTCTGCTTCTTCCACAAAGTTTGCTGAACATTTCTTCTTTTCATAGCACTCTTTCTCAAAATGTCCAGGTTTTCCACAAAAGCTGCACTTCATCTTGCTTTTGCTGGTGGATCCCTTGAAGTTGCTTTTGGCCAAATATGCCCCATGTTCTTTGTAGTCATTCCTGTATTTGATTTTCCTTTCCTCTTCCAAGAGGGATGCCTCAATTTCCACCAAACTAATCTCTGGTATATTGGTGAGAGTAGTGACAATAGTTCCATATTCCTCAGTTAGGCTTTTGGGTAAGATAGCAATTACAATGTCATCATCAAGATCAAACTTGATGCTAGCTAGCTGAGTCAGTATGCTCTTCATGGAGTTTAAATGTGAAGAGATGGATTCTCCTCCATCCAATTTCAGATCAAAGAATTTGATGAGCAAGCTAAAGTTGGAACACTTCCCCTGTGCTCCAAAGACAAGTTCAAGATGACTCCATGCAGCATGGACAGTCTCATAGCCATCAATGTGGTGGATAAAAGAATCACTCAATCCAAGAGCAATTATGGCTAGTGCCTTTTTCATCCTTAGGGAGCCATAAAGCTTCTCCTTCCCTAGTGGTTGGTTTCTTTTCTTTTCCATTAGCCACATCCCAAATCCCCTTCTTCATAAGAATAAATTTAGTTTTAGTCTGCCAAGTATGAAAACACTCTCCCTCAAACTTATCTATCTTGGTTTTGGAGGCCATAGGGAAGGTCTTACCACTGATGTGGCAGTGTCTAGTCCCTTACAAAGATAAATCTTTCTCTTGACCAAATGGTTACAAATGTCTCAATCATTCAAGACAATCAAAGTCAAGAGAGTCAAACCAATGCTTTCCAAAGTCAAATAGCGAGCCCTCAATAAATTTCTCAATTTGACTTGGTCAACTCTATCAAACACAGTCAAACATCCTGAAAATAGTCAACCATGAAACAATGAACTTGTAGGCCCAAATTGGAGCGATCAGAAGCAATTCAGAGAGAGCCTTTGGTACTGATTCGAAGCTCATACCCCAGGCAAGAAGCCACGAAAAGGAATTGCGCCAATTCATCAAGAATCACACGACATTGTATGAGGAAGATCGATTGTGTTTTGGTCGATTGTGGGCAGATTACTGGACCAAATGGGACCAAACTTCATCAACATGCTCCTTGTAGCATTGCCCAACAGCGGCTAGAGCCATTTAATGAATGGTGGCTCCTACGGGGAGAATTGCTTGAATCTTTGGCGGCTGGAAAACGTGTCGGCACAGGCAAATGAAGAAACTATTCCCTAATTCCTCTTGGGTAGGGATTCGCCCCAACATGAGAAAGCTTGGGCTCATAGGGCACGGGAAATATCTCAGAGATGGAGGTGAACAAGCCTAAGCAAAATATGTGGGAAGAGAATGAAGAAAAGCTTCATTTGGGGAAGATGATGACATGGCACTCAAAGAGGGCTCAAGGAGGGTGGACATGGCTCGGATACCACATGATGGAACAGCATGAAGGATTCAGCAAATGGAACAAAAGAGATGTTTATTCAAAAGAGGAGAGGCCCTTATAAGGGAAACTTATACAATGCATGTGCCCCAAAGGAGAGCATCTCTAGATCCACAAATCACTCCACTGATCTCTCAATCAAGCCCATGAATCTCTCAATCACACCTAATAGAATCTACCACCTAACCTGGTCACACTAACCACCATGTGGTGACACACAAACTCACACAAACCTTGTACCCCTTAGTACACCCCATTACATCAATTTGTCCTTCATTCCCCTCTACTGTTGTTGGCCCCTCTTTGCATCCTCATGTGGTTGGCCTCTTCACTCAGTCTCCCTCTATTGATGTTGACCCCTTAGCTCAGTTACCTCCTCCTTCTCATGGCTCTTGCACTCAGGTTCCCTGTGCTAGCTTCTCCACTCAGTTACCTTATGCTGTTTCTGTCCCTTCCTACCAGACTCAAGGACTTACTGTGGTGCTACCTGCTCAACTACAGGATTTCGATGAGATGTGTATTGACCCTTATCAAGGTGTTGTTGCTGCTCCTGGACACCTTTTTGATGTTACTACTACTGTTGTTACTGCTGATTTAGGTCACACCAGTGACTCTAAGGAGGAATCCTCTAGCTTCTCCTTCCATATCTGAGAAGCTCCTTTCAATATTTATTGATGAAACTACTGTTTTTGTTTCTGGTCACTCTTGTAGTAAGAGAGGAAGTTCATATGTGAACATCACTCCTATTTTGGTTGATCTTTGAAGATGTACAAAACTTTTTTAAATTAATATAATTACTCTTTTTCTGCTAATAATAATAATAATAATAATAATCACACATATGGACACAAGGATGATCTTCATCAAAAACACTCCAATGACCACGACCTTTGCACAATCTAGGGGACTGGATCGAGAAAAGGAAGGGGGACATGTTAACTGATTGGTTAACAATATGTCACCGCAAGTTAGTGACATCGTTTGATGGATAGTGGCAAGTCCATAGATCTAGGAATGTTCTTTGGAACCAAATAGGCCCAAGTTGATTGTAAAGAATGAGGAAAGAGAGTGGTATAAAGAGATTAGGGTTGGCCTCCCTTCAAAAGGTGGCATGTATAAAAGGCCAAATGGCTGACTTTGGTCTTCACTTGTTGGCTCGACACATTGGAATACAAGCTCTCCTCATCCTGTTTGGAGTTGTCTCTTATTCCCTTCCCTTCTTATTCCCTTCCCTTCTTATTCTCCTCCTCTCCCTTCTCCACTTCCCTCTTCCCTCCCTCTTCGTCTCCTTATGGATTCACGATTGCAACAACCCTGGAGTCCCCAGAGTGACACTAGCACATTTGCATGCATTGCTCTCAACCCAGAGTAGCTTGGAGGAGTACTCCATCAACGCTCCTACGAGATCCCCACAACACGTGATCGATGCCATAGACTACTCGATTACGCTGAAAAAACTTTTAGTGAGAGTAGGAGTCCGTCCAAATTTAAAATCTCACCCACCCGCACTTCGTGCCACAGTCCCAAAAATGCCCCTAAAATAGTTTCGTGATCGGCTATACCTGATCATGCATTTACTCCATCAGCAGAATCTGAGTCATGGTTCCTAGACTGCTCCATTGGCCTTTTCCCTTCTTGTTTGGAAGAAGAGGAAAGAAAGAGTATACATAGAGCATAGAGAATTCGCCATTGTCTCTCATTGCTAGTGTCCCAGTCAAACACATTCCCTTTCTCTAACCACATACAATAGGAGTATATCCTTATCTACTCAACCACACATATCTCAGATATGAGACATCATTACATACCATAACCACTCATATACATCATACATCATATATGTCAACACTCCCCCTCAAGCTCAACATGACCTTGCACATAATGTATTCCCAATGCTCCTCGAAAGTACTCAAACTTCTCTTTTCCAAGTGCCTTAGTGAATGTCCCCATTGATCACCTCCTCTCTAATGAAGTGGTAGTGCAATTCTATATGCTTCATCTTGGCATAGTAGACTAGGTTCATTGCCAACATAATACTGATGATGTTATCACAATAAATTTTAGCACTTCCTTTAATCTCTGTCCCCAACTCTCCAAGTAACAATCTCAACCTTGATGTCTCACATGTGGCAACTTCTACTCGATTTTTCTTCTCATCAATGGGATTCTATTGAGGTGTATAGATGCATCTAAGCTGTCTACGTATACCATTGTCTGCAAGTAATCATCAAACTCCCTCGACAAGTATTCCCCACAGTTATCTAACCTTAAGCATTTTACATATGGAATAAACTCCTTCTCCGCTATGCTCTTGAACTCAATAAATTTCTCCAATGCTTCATAAAATAAACCCATGTCATGTGAGTATGATTGTCAATCAAATCTAGCGCCACTAAGTGAGATATTTTGGTATGGACCCCATATATCCGTGTTCACAATTTCCAACTAATATCTACTCAATCTCCCCCTCTTTGGAAATGGAAGACGACTTGCTTACCAAACTTATATGCCTCGCAAACATGTTCATAATTTCCAAATCAAGGTAAACCTTGTACAATCTCATGGCTTTGCATCGCCTTCAACTATTGTTAAGTTCACATGACCAATCCTCTTCTACCAAAGTTCTACTTCCTTGTTTTACTTTTTCAACATACATGGTTCTTTGCATAATGGGATTTCTTGCATCCAATACAAATAGGCGTCCTTTCTTTTGTCCTTGGGCAATCGGCCTACCCGGTTTTTCATTTTGAAAATTCTCAATAAAGAAACCATATTTATTGAACCTCACTTGCTCCGTCATTTGACCAACCAAAGCTAAGTTCTTAGTGATTTTTGGCATATACAAAACATCACCAAGAGCGTTTTTTATACCATCTCTAATTGCAAGTGACACATTCCCAACGTGAGTGATTGGGTGCATAGTATCATCTCCTGTCGCCAAATACTCGTCACTCCGCATAGGCTGCTTATAGTCAAACCACTCCTTTATGATGTGTCACAAGGTTTATAGCACTAGAATCAATGAACCAATCATCATCATTAGGTGGTTGTGTACCGATGACATGCTCCATGGCAAACAAGTGACCTGCACTTGAGCTTGCTCCCTCTGAGTATCCCTATCCATTATATCCACCCGCATAATGATTCTCATGAACTAGCATTTTTGCATTCACCCTCATAGTGCCCGTTCTTTCCACAGTAATGGTATTCTCCATCTCTTTGTGCATGTCCTCTTCCACAGGGTTGTGCTCTACCCCTACCTCCAAGCATAAAGCTTCCCCCTCTTGGGACAAAGTCTCCACCTCCTACATTTTGGCCACACCCATGACCATCTCTACCATGACCTCGTCCAAAGCCTCCTCGGCCTCTATTTCCTCCTCGACCGTGACTGTGGTAGAACACTTAGTCTCCATTGATACACTACTAGATCCACGCAAGCCGAGCTTGACCTCCTCGATCATACACAAAGCAATAAGCTCTTCAAAGTCTAGCATGGCTCCACGAACTGATATGGAAGTATGCAAAGACTTGCACTGGGGTCCAAGTCCATCCAAGGTCATTGAGACTAAGCCATTATCCTCGACTGGGCAATTTATAGATGCCAGATCCTCTGCAATTTGTCTAATGTCAGCCACATAGTCAATGATGGTAGGATTGCCTCTCCACACACCATGCAAGTGTTGCTTAAGTTGAATCTTCCTGGCTTCTGTGCTAGTCCCATACATCTCGTGTATGATGACCATGCTTCCTTGGGGGTACTTGCCTTCTTAATATGTGGTATGAGTGTCTTTGAAATGCAAATAGAAATCCAATGAAGCTATTTCCTAGAATTTTCAACCCATGTCTTGGTGCCTTCTTTTGCTCGTCAGTGGGATTCTCTTCTGGCAAGTCCAGGCATTCATCCTCAAGAGATTCTCCATCCTAGAGGACCACACACTTAAGTTGTCTTTCTCAATTTCTCACCTACTATTTAAGCCACTTGCGAGCTCTCAGACATATTTAATGCATCAACTCAATGCACATACAACCTTCCAATTACAAGTTCTTAACCAACTCCAAGTGCAGGCAATAATCTGAATTTCCTGTTCACAGTTTTCCTCAATTTGGGTAAGGCATTTGACATCCAAAATTCACTAACCGGGTGTCATAACACTTCCAAAAACAAGGCATTTAATAGCACAAACTTCTGTATTTTCTGATTTTCACTGTGGTACCTGCAAATCCCAGACCTTGGGCACATTCTTCCACCATGCTACTCATGGGAGCTATGCCAATTTTCTAGCCAAAAAAAAAAAAGAAAGTAAAATGAGGAATGTTGAGAGACCCTTGGTTGAGTGACAACACTGCATTGCATTTCACCAAGCAGCAGCAAGAAATTGCAGGTATGGATAAAAACTCACTCCTGTTGTCATCACTTTTTGAGAACAAGTGCTCTCATCTTTTAGACTGTTCGTGCTTGAATGGGCAGCAACAGACTTTCACATAGATGGTTTATTCAAGGGCAGCTAGCAGAAAAAATAAAGTAAAATGAGGAATGTTGAGAAACCCTGGTTGAGTGACAACACTGCATTTCCCAAGAAGCAGCAAGAAATTGCAGGTATGGATTAAACAGAAACACTGAATGTTGAAAAGACCACAGGTTAGCTCAGTGCAAGCCAGCCACGTTTTCTTGTAAACGAAAAATGCTCTCTCCATTGTCCATCTAACTGCAGTTGTGGCTTTAACGATCTCCCTAACCTGTCCCTCTTCGCTTTGGGTAGCAATCTGTTTTCCTCCAGCTAAGTAGCATCAGTCCTCCCCTTCTCCTCTCAGCTCCCTTGCGACATCAAGCTCCTCCACAACAGTTCTGGGTAGCAGCTTTAGTTTCGGGTAGCAGATTTTGTGTGCTCCCGCTTTGTGAGCTGGCTTAAAGCTACCTTAACAAAGCGATCTGCTTCTTTACAAGCTTTGTGCCTTCAATACATGATTCAGTTCATGAGCTAGCTTCTCTCTCTCCACAAGTAATGCCATGAGTTGCAAGAAACTTGGCTCTGATACCACAATGTGAGAAGAAGAGGAGAGAAAAAGCATCCGTAGCGCAGAGAGAATCAGCAATTGTCTCTCATTGCTAGTGTCCCAGTCACACACATTCTCCCTTTCTCTAACCTCATACAATAGAAGTATATCCTTACGTACTCACATTGTCTCTCATTGATAGTGTTCCAGTCACACACATTCTCCCTTTCTCTAACCACATACAATAGGAGTATATCCTTATCTACTCACCACATATATCTCATATATACCACATCATCTCATACCATAACCACTCATATACATCATACATCATATATGTCAACATCTTGGACCGGTCCTCGCTCCTTCTGAGCTGATTTAGCATTCTATTCATGGTGGAAAAGGAGTTTTGCATTCTCAAAACAAAGCCAATGGTCATCTCTTTGAGTGCCTGTAATATAGGGTCTAGATTTCCATTAGTATTTTGCTCCTGGGCATGAGTTGCTTTGACATTTGAAGTGCCAATAGTGAGCTCTTGTCTGCAACTTCTAGGGGTATCCACATTATCCATGCCATCATCCAGGACTCCCTGACTAGAGCCAATGGCCAATCTGGTCATAGCATCATCCTCTGGAATGGGGCCACGGTCCCCCATTTGATGCTTCCTATTGTGGCTTCCAGGCCTCCTTGTACACATCTGTGATCCCAATGAATCTTGGTATATAGAAACACTGTTTAGGACTCTGTTGGAGGGATTAAATCACTGTCTGACATAGATTGACTGGCAAAAACGCTGTCAAAACACTGTCTCACTATGGAGGCTTAGAAACATTGTATGAACAGAGATTTACTGCCAGGCAGACGGTTTCAATTCTCTATTTGGACACTGTAAACCAAGCTGCTTAAAGATATTGTGTAAGACTTAGAAACTATTTGAATACCCGATTCTCTGCCAAAACGCTGAATAGAAGCAATATTTGAAACATTGTTTGGACAAATACTGTCTTAACAGAAAATTTTAACTGGCCAGGGTAGTAGCTTGACTGCCGCATGGTAATTTCTGACTGGACAGTTACACAGTTTGCCCAAATTGGGGCTCAATTTTCCAACCAAGTTTTGATTAACATATGAATGTAATAGAGTAGAGCAGAATAGCAGGTAAGACTGAAAAGCCCCAATTTATCAAACCTGTAGGTAGAGAAAACCTTCAATTTACTCTACTATGACATCAATTTCGAGGTAACTAAAGAGGCAACTGAGGGAGGCCATGGTATGCAAACCCCTATATGTAGTAGTCGTATGGACCTTCCAAGGAGGATTCTTCTCTCCTATACGTGGTTTGGGGGGGGGGGGAGCACAAGGGAAGGGGGCTTCACTACTTAAAAACCCTATATATCACGTGCATTTGGGGGGTTTCATTAAATCCCTTTATTCATATATTGTAGCATAAGATAGATATAAGAAAGGGGTGAGATAGCTTTGAGAGTTTGATTATAACTCTTCACTCAAAACCTATATCTTGGTTGAAAGTGACATGGGCCAGATCCTTGCCAAGGGTGGGTTTTTTTTTTTTCCTTCTTGTGGGGAGGGGGAGGCTTCACATGCATTCAAGGGGTTTTATTAAAACCCATTATCCATAAATCGCAAGAATTTAAAATAACTCTTTTTTCTAAACATTCTTACGATTGTTTTCAATACCCTAATTAGAAAACCCCTTTTGTATTTCTACAAAAAATTGTGAGTTTGTGCCATATAAAAACTGAACGTATTGAGCCCATGTGCTATATTTACATATAATGAGTGAGCCCCTGAAGTGAGATCGAGAGTATTGATGCCACAAAGAGGAAGCTAGAAAATTTACTGCTATGACTGATTGGAAGCAAGATTTGTCTAGAGAGGAAAGTGTTAGCCTTTAGGAATACAGTTTAAGGAAGCATGTACCAAGGACCCTAGACCAAGGGTAGACAAGACAATTCAACCACATCAAAGCATTGGACACAATTGTGGTTAGAAAACAAGAAGAAGGCGCTAAGAGCTAACAAGAGAGTGATGGTGGCTCAAGCATCAGAACAGAAGTCTGCAATTGCAACAACAATGGAAGAGATGAGCATCTCACCAAAGTGTAGATTGTAGTGTTAATAGGAACCCTATTTACTAAGTTGGAGGGCACTAACACAAAGGCACTCCAGAGAAGGGCTAGCCATGTCCAACAAAATTTTATTTTAATTTACATCACTAAGAGCGAGATTAAGGTGGGAGATAGGTTGGGATTACGTACTTATAAATCCATGCAATAGATTGTAACAATAGTAACAAAGGCACTACAAAGAAGAGCTAGTCACATTCAAAATATTTTGATTGTGATTTACATCACTAAGAGCGAGATCAAGGTGGGAGACAGTCTCACGCCCAAGGTGCAATTGTTGATAGGTTGACCCAAGCTACTCTAGCATGTCATGTATGCAAGAAATTTCTATAAAGGTGACATAGAGCCTTGACAATGAGGGGCCTGTGAGAGACCCAAAGAGAAGTAACAATGAAGATTTGGCATCTAATGCTCACCATGTCATTACAATTAGATGCCTTGCTTGTATCATTGCAGCCACTCATGAGGAGCCACTATGGACTATGAACTACTATGCCCTTCTTCAATCATGGTAGTAGTCTGTTGCAATTCATCTTGACTGGGTTGTATGAGGTTGAACGATTCAAAAAGAACATGATGAAAGTAGTAGGCTTCAGCGTCACAGCAATGATAAGTGTGACATGGAGGGTAAAACAATCAAATGGCCCTTCTTCAATGGTGGTAGTCTATTGCAATTCATCTAGACCTTGTTGTATGAGGTTGACCGATTCAAAAAGAACATGATGAAAGTAGTAACCAAATGTTTCAATACTCATGATTTTTTAAAAGAAAATGTACCTCTTACATATCATGAACATGTTATATATTGTAGATTCTCGTTATGTGGATTTTGATTCTCACTATAATCAATCTCATTCTAGGTAAGACACAGTTTGTATAATTCTCTCTTATTGTAAACTTCACTAGAAAATCCAAGTCATTGAAAAAAAAAATCTTAAATTGAATTTAAATTATATCCTTAAGTATATTATATACCTCTTGTTAAAAATATAAATCCATAGGGAAAAAAGCCTCTACAAAAACATTAACATATGTTCAATGTACGACTATATAGTTGAAGGTAAATACATAACAACTATATGGATAGTGGCGCTTGGAGATTGTTGGACCCGCAAGTCAAATGTGCTTGGACTGGACATTCCTTGTTGGCTTATAGGGAGGGTAAATATTTGATGCCATGGAGTGTCGCTTACGCTCTTGCGAAGTCGATTGTGCTTCGATTGGATAACAATCCCTGCCCATAGAAATAGTTCATGTAATCACCATACCTTGTGGGCTTATAGCGAGGTGGATTCTCATTGTCGATAAGTTTTTCGAGGGGAGAAACGATCGTATCGTCCATCGGACCAAAGAAGCAGGCCATTGACATTCTGGGCTTGTCTGCGTTGGTGACCGCTCTGTGTTCGATGCTCTTATACTTCCCATTAGTTAGGATCTGCATTAAAGATCGGCCAAAAACATAGATTGAATACTAATCCTATCTTTTTGCAGTAGCGTCTAATTCATTACCCAGGAACGAGATGATTTCGAATAGCATACCTCCGTCTGATCACCCAGATTAATGACAAACGCGTTGGAAACGGGTTTGATTGCCACCCAGGCTTCTCCCTTCTTTACTTGAAGCCCGGGCACTAGTTCATCCGGCTGCAAGATCGTGAGACAACTAGCGTCTGCGTGCGCGCTCAGTCCAAATGTGAGATTTGGGTCTGGACATGGAGGGTAATAGTTGATTGCCAAGCTGATCCGAGAAATTCCTGGCAGGCCTCCTTCTATGTACGTCTTATCTAGCCCAAGGCTCTCGAATATGGCGTGGTAAAGTGAGGCTGCAAGCTTCTCTACTCCTGCGATGTATTCCAGAAGGGGCTGCCTGGAGTCGACCCGCATATAATAGTGGCAACAGTTAGCATGGGTTGCTTTTTGGTGGTTGACGACAAATCCAATCCCAAGCTCGAAACCACATAGATCCGAAGGGGATGCTCAACTCTCTTGTTTTCTGCGAATCACACTCACGCACCCATTGAGAGGGCTGTGTTCATTTCCCTCCAGATTCTTACTTGCAGATCTGCGGGGCTTCTTGAAAACCATCAAGCTCCCCAGGAATTCGGTTGAAGCGCAAGATATCTCTCCATTCTCTGACCTTCTCTGCCGACGGATTGAAACTTGTTGAGTACTTCACCGAGGTGCGGTCGCTTGGAACCTGCAAACGCATTCTTTCCTCTGCTGGCTGCTCAAAAAAGTTTAGAGCAGCTGCACGCAGGCTCTGGATAACTTGCGCCGGGATTCCGTGATTTATCACCTGCGACCGAAGTGTGCAAGATTCGTTTTCAGACTATAACATATTCAAGGAGCCTGTCAAGTAGTGATGTGAAGAAACAGACCTGGAAAAAACCCCAATCCTCACAAGCACGGCCAATTTTCTCAACGACTTTGGATCGGGCGGGGCCGAACAGATCTCCAAGGTCGATGATGGGGATATTGTAACCGGCATCGGAGAGGATATCAGTAGCGGAGGGTCGTTGGTGAGCGGGGCGGATGTAAACGGGGGGAACGTGGTGAAGGCCATGATCGACGAGGTCCTTGATGCCGAGGAGGAGCTCTTGAGAGGCATCGGTGGGGAGGAGAGGAGGCTGCATGGTTATTGATGAGACGGACGATGGGCTGATCAACGTTCAAAATTTCTACGAAACAAGTTTGCAAAATTCAGACAGAAAGATCAAACCAATCAGTCGTATTAAACATGGCAGTGCACGTGAAGAACACCATGAATACGTTCACCAGTCACCACATCTCAAAAGGTCAAATTGCCCCTTCCATATATGACGTGCCACTCGTGTTTATGTATGTGTATATTATTTATACGAGTAACCTGACCTGTCTATGAGTAGACGCGCTAGTGACCCGCTCCATCGGGTCTAAAGGTTGGGATCCTAGCTAGCACTCGTGGTTGCTTGCAGCCTACTTATTAGATCTGTGATCCAACGTTGATTAGGTGCGCAGGTCTCCGAGTGTGCCAACTTTCTTAAAGTAGGAGTAAAATATACATACATATATATATATATGTACATATATATATATATATTTGTTAGTTTGTTTATATATTATATAATTATTTTAAAAAATTATTATTTGAGAAATTATTTATAAATTAATATACATATATATATATGTACTCTCTCTCTCTCTCTCTACTCTCTTCTCTATCTCTCTCCCTCTCTCTTCCCCACTCTCCCCCCCCCCCCTCTCTCTCTCTCTGCATTTTTGGAGACTATTCTTGACTCTCGATTGCCTCCAGACTGCTTATTAGTTCTGCAATCATTGATATGTTGCACAGGTCACTGAGTCTACCAATTCCCTTAAGGTAGTAGTAAGATATAATATATGTATTTGTTCGTTTGTTTTATATATTATATATTTATTTTGTTTTGTTTATTATTTGAGAATTTATTTATAAATTAATATAAACAATATGTATATACTCTCTCTCTCTCTCTCTCTCTCTCTCTCTCTCTCTCTCTTCCACATGTCAGACATGTAGACCACTTTACCTGCCTTGTGTCGCGTGCGTGAGACTCTCTCCTACCCCTCTGTCTCCGCGCCAGCTGTTACATTGTCATTGCTGCATTTTAGATCGCGCCATGTGTTGCCAGTGTGGGTCTCGCAATGGTGGCACTAGAGAGCCTCTGGACTCTCTCTCTCTCTCTCTATGTGTGTGTGTGTGTGTATGTGTATATATATATATATGTAGAATGTAATTATTATTATATATATAATATACTATATAGCTCTCTCTCTCTCTCTCTCTCTCTCTCTCTCCATCTCCCTCTCTCTCTCCATCTCCCTCTCTCTCTCTACATCTCTCTCTCTCTCTCTACTTCTCTCTCTCTCTCTCTCTCTCTCGCTCTCTCGCTCTAGCTCTAGCTCTCTCCCTCCCTTTCTCTCTCTCTCTCTCTCATTCTCGCTCTCTCTACATCTCTCTCTCTATATACTTCTCTCTCTCTCTCTCTCTCTCTCTCTCTCGCTCTAGCTCTAGCTCTAGCTCTCTCCCTCCCTTTCTCTCTCTCTCTCTCTCTCATTCTCGCTCTCTCTACATCTCTCTCTCTCTCTCTCTCTCTCTCTCTCTCTCTCGCTCTCTCTCTCTGGCTATCTGTAACTCGTCTCTCTCTCTCTCCTCTCTGCTCTCTCTGCCTCACGCACCAATTGCCATGTGGACCCACGAACTCCGCTGTCTAGTCCTCATCTCATCACGTGGTACTCACGTGCCGGCTGTGCCGCCACCATCGCTTGTCATCACCATCTGCGTCCATCAAGGCCTTCTGCCCTTTGTGCCTTTATATCCCGTGACACTCTACTCCAGTGACAGTCTGCATCGCGCCCTAGTCCCTGCCACGTGGGCGAAATGCTTGAGGTATTTTTTGTGTATGGCCACATGGCGACCTGCAGGCCTCTGTACCACTACGCCCCGATGTGGCTACGTGGCACATCTGCGCCTCTCCAACTCTGTATGGCCACGTGGCACCTTTCTATCTCCTTCTCCTCTGCGGGCCTCTGCGCCTCTGCCGTCTCCTTTGCCCGGAGACCTATCCTCTACAGGCTTTGCTTCCTCTGCCAAGTCTGCCAACTTCGCGCCAGGCTGCAGTCTGCGCTGCTCTCCTTCCTCTCTGTCTCTGTGGCAACAGCACTGCACGTTCCTTGTGCCCCACCTGCAGTGTGATCGCGCCACCTCATGCTTGTCTCCTCCTGGGTGCCACGTGCCGTCATCGTGACTGCTCATTGGGGTCAGAGCAGTCGTCGGGATGCATAGCTACGGCAGCCTATATGCCCCCCCTCCAAATATGGTAGGGATGCGCCATGTGGCTTTGCATAGCTGCCTCTGCTGCGCCATGTGGCTCTGTACAGTCGCCTCTGCGTAGCTGTCCCCGCCTCCAAAAATGCACTGACCTCTGCGTACCTATTTTGGCTCTGGCTGCCACATCTAGTGCAGTAGCGTAGAGCGCCATGTTGGATTTTGCCACGTCAAAGTAATCGTGCCAGCTACAACCACATGGCCCCACTGCGGCTCTGCAGGCTACCGACTCTGCCATCTCGGGTGTCGCCAAGTGTACTATGGGCCACACTCGCAGTCTTTCCTGAACCTCCCTCCTGTTGCCCAGAACCTCCATCCTCCTCCTGCCACATGGCTGCTTAAACGTTCTCCTCTCTCCCCCGAACCTCCTTCCCTTCCCAAACCTCCCTCCTCCTCCTCCGAAGCTCTAGAAATCCTCCGTGCCAGGTCTAGTATTAAGCGCCTTAAGCAATATAAGAGATAAGAGAAGAGATGAGAGATGGAGTCATGGGTCCAAATTCCAATTAGCATACCAAGATTCTCACATGATGGCAATGTTTTCAATTTGTGGTCCACGTGGCACTCATATGTCGTAAGAGTGTTTCATTTGTAATCTCATGTTGAATTTAGAGACAAATTTAGGTCCAAGTGGCACTCATATGTTGTAGCATTTGTAATCTCATGTTGAATTTAAGGACAAATTTAGGTCCAAGTGGCACTCATATGTTGTAGTGAGTGTTTCATTTGTAATCTCATGTTGAATTTAGGGACAAATTTGGGGTGAATTTTAGCCCAATAGTTACTTGAAAGGCTTCTCCAAGTTGGCCATGCTAATATTTAAAGCATCAAATCTGATAAATTCGCCCAAAAACACTCATGAGCTAATATTGGGTGGATTCCCTCTATAGCTTCCTCATCTCCCTCTCATATTGGTAAAAGATTGTACTAAGTCAAGTGCCCATCAGCACTCCAACTCTGGTAGTCTCAAATGTCATTTCAAGGATTTGGCATCCTCTACATTCTTCTTCTTGTTTAGCACGGTCCTAGAGATTGCCCTTGAGTAAGATATACATGTTTGTTCATGTGACATCTATGGCCCTTTCCCCTAAAGAGGACCCCTCAAGTCTCTGTGCAGACCGCTATTTCTGCACTACTCATTGGGTACTTCTCATCGGCTCCCTTGTTTGTCATATAGAAACTCTATTTCTCCACTTCTCATGGTCCATTAGCAATAGGCCTCCTTTTACCAATGTCATCACTCTTTTACCTTCTTCTTCCAATAAGGTTGTTGCACTACATTATACAAATATTTTAATGATGTACGTTGTGCACAAGTTTAGTGTTCTCCAAAGATTCCCAATAGGTCTCAAGATCGACCACTTGTTCAAGATGCACAATGTTAGGAGGACATTAGCCTGTATTTTGTTGTCTTCTATGGACCCCGTTTAGACATCGATGTAGGAGTTAGCACTTTTTTGGAAGAGTTTGCTCATTTTTCCCGTTTTGCTCCTTGGCAACCCTTTGTCATGGAAGGGTATTATTCTTTCGAATTGGAGCTCCAAGAGCAAGATGATAGGGAGTAGCACGAGTTCCAGATGTACCGGGAGGTCTCCACACAATTCGCCACTTACACGCTCACCCCATGCACTGTCCCCCAAACACTCCAAATGCACTTCGACACACTCTGTGCACAAAACTTGATCTTCCACATAGACCTCACCACCCCTCTTCTACCTAACACACTCCAAACCATCCTCCGCTGCAATCCTAACCATTGCCACCCCATCCTCGCCATGTCGTATTTCTCCCTTGACCTTCAGCCCACGAGTCTCTCCCTCCTTCATCCTTCCGATCTTTAGACCCTTGTTGCTCATCCCATCCTGCTCAACTTTCACGTGTGGTGCGAGATCATCATTACTGAGTCCCTAAACTACCCATAGGACAAGTGATGCAACTAGCACAGCTCGACAAACTCAGCCCATGGGTCTACACTCCCAATAGCCTCCAAGTTGATATCAACCGGATGCAGACCTACGGTCCGGCCTCTACCATCCAAATACAAGGGCACCTAGTCGCATACCACTCCATTGCCTACCATCACCTCAGCATAATCATTTTGTATAACTGGGTACTACAGGCTCTCCAGGACTCTCTCGAGTCCTTGGTCAGCAATTTTGAAACTATTCATGTAGCATATCCCAAAGATGTCACCAAGGAGGAAGGGCAGGAAGCCATAGCTGTCTTCAACTCCCTGTCTTCAACTCCATCACCCCCCCTGCCAACATCCCGTAGCCACCTCCTATAGATCCAGCCCAACCCCCCAAGTAACCCATCGATCCTGTCCCCCCCCCTTGACCCCACACAAACCTCTCGGAGTACTCCTCCAACACAAGCTTTGCACAGTGCGGGACCTCCCAATCCATCTCCTCCAATGCTCCTATCAACCTTCTCGATGAGACGCTCAACATGCTCTTGAAGCCGATGAATTTTGAACCTACGCCCATCAATCCATCGCTTGTAACAGGAAATGCTGAAGATTAACCTATGCCAATGGAGGATGATGATGTTCCTCCAATGCCCCCCTCATCCCTACCCAAAAGATGTTCAATGGGACGATGATGATGTTCCTCCAACACCCCCCTCATCCCTAGCCAAAGATGTCCAATGGTGACGCGATCTGCAATCCTTCCAAGACCTCCCGGACAATGCCCTAATGCATCACTGGAAGGCTCATCTCAAAGGCTCTCGCCTCCACCTCTACAAAATTATGAAAGTTTTCCCCCTCACACAGTTCCTTACCCAGTCCTTCAATGACTAGCCGTGAACCCATCCAAAGTGCACATGTGGCAGTTACCACCTAGCCCTCGATCCACCTGTTCCCCTCACCAACTCGAACGCCGGCCTTCAACCCTGTCGGCGCATCCCTTTTTTGAAGAAGGAGCAATTTCAGTGCTACTATCACAGTGCACACCTCGAACACCGGATCCATCCCCTTTACATGACCACGGTATGACGATGGACTCAGGCCCACTTCCGGGAGCTCCAACAAAAGGACCCCAATATTCTTTACAACTTTTTGAAGTACAATTTTCCCAAGGAAATGACTCAAGAGGGATTTTACTTCCGCCTCTAGTCATTCAACGACACCTACGACTCTATTCTCGACCCCACGATTGTTGCAGCGGTGCACTTCAACCGCCTCATCCTCTTACTCCTTCGTGATCTCCCCGCCCACAACAGGTCGATTGATGACAAGCTCCATAATCTCAGCATCCAAATTGTCTTCAATCCCGACATCAACCCCTCTCAGTTCCACGACCTCCGCCTCTACCTTCGAGTTTGCAACCTCCATGGCCATCACATTCGCACCTTCGAGGACATGCATGCCACCCACTTTTGGAAGTATCGCTCATACTTCACACGAATCATCCCCCACCAATTGGTCCGCTACACAACCCTCCAAGCAGTCCTATCCACCCACCTACTCCAGCACGGTTGGGTCAGCTCTAACACAATAGGAAGGGGGGCATGTTAACAACCACAACCAGGGAGCACAGCCGGCCATATGAGTTTTGAGCCACAAATGCCTTAACAACAAGCTGGACCGATGGGGTTTGAGTCGCAAACGGCTTAACATTGACCTCATCCTACGGGTTTCGAGCCTCAAATGGCTGCAGGTGCCTAGACCATCCAAATTTGCAAAGATAATACGAGCCATTTGGATCCCGTATAAAGATAACACAAGAGCCATTTGAAGACGAGAGGAGGTTGAGAGAATGCCTTGGTGCCATATGGGTCCAAGTGGTTGTAACAAATGAGAGACAAGAGAGAGTGGTATAAGGAAAACGGTTGGCCCTCCCTTCAAAAGGTGACTTGTATAAAAGGCCAAATGGTTGAATTTGGTCTTCATCGTTATATGCACAAGTTTGGAATACAAGCAGGCTTCCCTCTTCTCTTTTAAGAGTGTCTTTGGGTGTTTTGTTTCCCTTGTAGTGCCTTTGTGTTTGCCACTCCATCCCCCTTCACTCTCCCCTTCCCTCCTCCTCCTCCCTCCCTCCTCTCCTCTCTTATTCCCTTCTCCATTTTCTCTCCCTTCCCTCTTTCTCTCGTGGGAAACATATTGCAACAATCTAGGAGCCGCTTGAGTGACACATGAGGATGGCTCGTGCTTTACATTTCTCTCACAAGGAGTAGCTTGGAGTGGAGGCTCCATCGGCATTCCTTCAAGATCCCCATGACACATGAGTCACCGTTGAGACTACACACCAATCTAGAGAATATGCATGATCTAAATTGGTAAGCAACTATGCACGTAGACTAGACATGAAGAGAATGTCATTGTTACTATTATCAATGACTACATTGATCTCCTCGATCTTCACTTTTCCTTTGTCCTTCCTTGGACGCTCTTCCTTCTTATCTGCACCCCACTTTGCATTTTTTTTCTTGTCCTTTTGCTCCCTTTTCATGTGGCTCTTCTTGCCACAATGGTAACACTCAATGTTCTGTGCCTTGGATTTGCTATGAGACTTCTCTTTCTTGGGACTTCTCCTTTGCATATTTAAGGTTTCATCCTACTTGTTGCCATCCATAGACTTCCATAGAATCTCCGCATTAAGAGGAATATTTACTTAGTCTCCGCATCAAAATTTAGCTTTTGAGTATGAAGCTAAGCTGAAAATAATATTGAATTCATTCAAGTGAGAAGTAATGGAGACACCTTCCTTAATTCGTAACTCGATCTCTTCTTGAGGTAAACTTTTTTAGAGGTAGTTTCCTTTAAGTGGCACATAACTTCTTCCACAAATCTTCCATTGTCTGCTCATTTACTACTATGAAATAAGCTCACTCTGCAAGATGAAGTCTAACAATAGACTTTGCTAATGCATCCAACTCATTCCAATCATCCTTAGACATAGCCGTAGGCTTATCTACAATCCCTTCCAAGGACTTAATCTACTTGTTTTGACTAAGCACATCCCTTATCTGTTCTTTCCACAGAGAAAAGTTTGTCCCATCAAACTTTTTAATGCTGGAAAACTCATTTTCAGACATGGAAGAGGATGCCATGGTGCAAATAAAGCAAAATCCCAAATGGTAGTGCCTACAAAAAAGAATTACACCAAATAGCAGGTGCACCCAAATGTGTATGCCAAAATGGAAGGTAATATCACCATCGAGCCTCCTATAGGAGACCGAGATGCACGGAACCCCTTGACGGACGCCAATGTCCCATCACCGACGATGCACCAGCGAGGGCGACATGGTCTTTTTTCTTTTCATTGTCATACCCAGATGTATTTGATTATGTATGATCATAGACGAGGAAGTCTACATGCAACAACCGGCAGGTTATGTTCAACCAGGAAAAGAGAATAAGGTTTGCCATCTCAAGAAGAAACTCTACGGCTTAAAGCAAGCACTCAGAAGTTGGTACAACAGAATCAACAAGTATTTTGCTGATCTGGGATACATGAAATCCAATGCAGATCATACTCTCTGCTACAAAGTTCAAAGGAAAGACATTACTATTACACTTTTGTACATAGATATAACCATTGAGATATTCATTCTTGACATCGAGTTGATACACATTCCATCTGTTGAGTGTCACTAGTGATATCAAGAATTGTATGGAATCCATCTTTGCTACTAGAGCATAAGTCTCATCATAATCCTAACCATATTGCTATGCAAATCCTTTTGCAACTAGTCTGGCTTTGTATCTTTGAATACTTCTATCTGGATTGTACTTCACTTTGTATACCCATTTGTTTGCTATGGACTTCTTTCCTGGTGGAAGGTCGCATAATTCCCAAGTATTATTCTTATACAAACCATCCATTTCTTCATTCATAGCAGTTTGCCATTCTGGCTTGTCTACTGCATCTTTGTTGAAGTACACTGGCTCTTTGAATCAACACGGGTGATGATGCTTATTTTAGTAGCTCCACCCTTACTGTGATTTGTATCAGATTTTCTTTCAGTCTCATAGACCCATTGGTCTTCCGAAGACTCTAATAAAATTTATTTCTTTCTTTCTTTCTCCTCTCATTCCCTTCCCTCTCCCTACCTCCTCTTCTTGTGGAATCACTTGTACACATTCTAGTGTGCACTTGCATTATTGTGCACTTGCATGACACAAGTGTATGCTTTCGCATCTGAAGGCTCCCACAAGGAGTAGCTTGGAGTGGAGACTTCGACGACATCCTTCCAAGACCCCCACGACAGGTGTGCTACCGCTGGAGTACACATCTGTACGCTTTTGCATCTCAAGGCTCCCACAAGGAGTAGCTTGGGAGTGGAGACTCTAATGACATCCTTCCAAGACCCCCACGCCAGGTGTGCTACCGCTAGAGTTCACATCTTTGGCACCACTAACGGGGAGATAGAGGTAGTGATGCATTTGTATCCTTTCATAAACCACCCATTGTACAACGCATTAGGATTTTGTGGAGATTAGGAGTGAGTTTGGAGTGGAAAAGAGTGGGAGTGTAGAGTAGATAAAGCTTGCTTTTTTCTTTTTTGTCCAAGAAGCCATTTACGTGCATTGAGCTTGTTTTAATCATTTTTTGATGTTTGTTTATACAAGATGGTAGCTAGTGTGATTGCTAAGCTTGTTGTAATGTCAAATCCAACTGAAAACACTCCAAAATGAATAATTGAGCCAAATTTTGAAGTGGTTTTTGGTGTGGGACAATTCAACTTGTGGAAATCACTCCCTTGAGTAGAATAAGAAGTTGTTTTTTGGTGTTTTTTGTTGGCTATAGGTAGTTTGTGACACCCCCATGCATACAAACCTGGAATAGAGCTTGAAAGTCCACTAGGAATCATAAGAGAAGAGTCGGTAACGTAGCATGTTTCCAAACAATTCCTAACTCGCCGACTTGCCGCCACAGGCCAACTATCCCACCGGTCGGTGCCATATCCCCTATCCCATCGACTGACACATGTTAGTAACCAACCAACCACCTTAATAAAATATTTGTCAAGGGTTGGTCATCCAGCTAGCTATCGTTAATTAAAGATTTGTCAAGGGTTGGTCAACCAGCTATCCTTCCGATTTTATAAGCATTGAACCCGGTGCCATAAGAATAAACCACTGACCCAAAGACACGTAACTCATCGAGAACGATGCCTTCCTGGTACCCCTCTGAGGCAAGCTATCTTGTTGATTGTCAACCCATCTCCCGATGCCATCTGACTATGTCACCGCCTTATATTATCCCATTGTCTTTTGCTTTAATGCTACCCATTGACTCGGTGACATACCACCTGACAAGTGTCCACAATTACTATCCCACCGACCGGTGCCATAAGGCTACCCCTCCGACCCGACGGCATAATAATAACCCTTCGACCACAGGGATAGCTCTAGAATCAAATTTTCTGATAGGAATTATAGAGATGGAAGTGAAAGAGGTTGTGCCTATGCAAGGACTTATACATACACTTGAGGTCTAGCAAAATCTTGTCCAGAGAGCCTAAGCCTGAGGACAGCAATTCAAACTACACATTGCCTATCTCTGTCCCAGTTCGGGTTCAGTTTCAATAGGTAATTCAATTCCCAGCGGTCATCCTCTGGTGTAGTGATCCCTCTAGTTTGGACGAGACCGAGAGCCTGAAACAAGGAAATGCAAGAACCAACTGGTTCAAGAGCCTCCAGAGCCCCCTACACAAGAAGCATAGCTCTAGCTCACTCTCCTACTCCTTCTATAGCCTGTAGATTAAGAGGAACTATATCCAACATGTTTGGACGGTTAGCACGAACGGATTCAACAAAAAATAGAGAACCCCTTCACCAATTTGTCCACGGAAAGGGAAGGCCAATGACACCCAGTCATGGAGGGACTGAGACCGTTTTTGTGAACTTAGGACCCGCGGTATTCACTAGGCACCCTGACCCAAAGTGCATGGAAGATGAGGACCCGTGGATGAGGGACTTCACTAGACAAAACTCTGGGCTCAAAAACTCACGGAACTTCCAAGAGAGATCCCCTTATGGACCCTCCACCTTCCAAGTGCCCCCAATATTTGCCGCTAGGCCATAAGCCACGTGCTATGTACATTTCCAAGTCCACCATAGAGACCAAGCTAGGAGCGCCCATGCAGATGCCTAGTGAACCACTCTCAGGGGTTCTGGCAGTTCCTCCCATAGTTACAACCCCGATGTTCAGGGGGGCAAGCTTCACAGCCCCAACGTTAGCATCAGCAAACCAATGGAACCATGTACCTAGGCAGGGCATAAGGTCACCTATACATCCTATTAGGCCAACAATAATGCAAGCTACTCTAGTGCCCCAAACAGTGTTATCGGGCGAGCCGATGTGTATCCTAGTGGGAGCACTAGGAAGGGGGGCTGATCCACCCCCGACTGTACCCGTATTTCCAACAAGGAACACAAATGCCTCTACGAGTCGACCCATAGCCATCTCCAAGCTCATAACTAAATTTCTCGAAGAAGGAGATTCGATCTCCCACGTGGAGTAGTTTGGGAAAATATGCAAAGCATTTGGTGCTCCCAGAGATCTCGGAATGGCTAACACTTGTGACCTCAGTCTAAATTTCTCATAGAAGGAGATATGATCTCCCACGCGGAGTGGTTTGAGCAAATATGCAAAGCATTTGGTGCTCCCAAAAATTTGGAAATGGCTAACACTTAGAGCCTCAGCCTAGATGGCAAGGTGGGCCAATAGTATAGGGCCCTTAGCCTTGAGGAGAAAGTCAATTGGGAGGCGTTGCAAACAGCCTTCATCATAGGGTTTTCTCCTAGTGGTCACAAGTGGATCCCAATTAATTTTAGTTGTATGAAGTGAAACAAAATGAAAATGAGTCCCTTCGAGACTACATTGCTAGGATCAAACACCTCAATTCCCACTGCGAACGACATCAGAGGACGAGCGACTGTTGCCATGCTTCCTAATTGGATTGGCGGGTCCAAAGTTGCATGACCATTTAATGGTTATGAACCCAACTTCTTTCCAACTTTGCACCAAGGTAGCCATCCGTATAAGCGACAACATGATGGATAAGGATACCAAGGACAAAGATACAACTTCCTCCAAGGTATCACAATCGGTAAGGTCTTCCAGTACGGAGCCTACCAAGAGGAGGACAAAGAGTCTAGGGGCTTAGATATGGGTCAATTGGCCTCTAATCTACTAAATCAGCTAGGCCGACAATGGAAGGTAGGAACATCCAAGGAAGCACCGAGTAAACCCCACCTATTCCCTAGAAGAGAGAATGTTTGGTGGGGGGTATGCAATGGCAATCACCCCTCAGGGCAACAAGGCCAGCACTCTATTATGTGCACTATGTTAGGTGGGGGAATCATGAGACCTCCTAGTATAGGTTTCCAAGGTTCCTTCCCCCAACCAGTTTACCAACCAAGGACCCAATTGGCCTTAGCAGCCCCACCCAATGAATGCACAAGGAGCCTCTTTTGCCAACCAAGGACAATATAGGGCATAGCACGCTCCATTACCGCCACCCCTATTGGGTTCGCAACCGCCCCCACCTCATATAACTCTAGTCAACCAAGTGTTAGTGAAGGAATTACCTAGTGATTGGGAAGAGCCTGAGGATGATCATGGCCATCCTGACTATCATCTCTATGAGGAAGGAAGTGGCATCATAAGTCACTACCGTTTACATAAGGATCAACATGCCCGAGGGCAAGAGACACGAATTCCTTAGCATGGAGGCCTCCAATCCAATGCTATACATGTCAAGATCCAACAAGGAAATACCCATACAAGGGAGCAGTGAACCATCCGTCATGCTTTAAATGCGAAGGTCCACACTTTTTAAAGGACTATCCTTATAGGGATATCACCCCAATAGTACCCTCCTCAACCGGAGCCCACACCCCTATGCACGAGATGTGGAGTGGAACATTTATTTAAGGATTGTCCCCTAAGGAGGCCAGCGACTCTGACCACCCCGCTTAAGAGACTAGTATCGATTTGCTAAGCTTTGAACAAGGTGAAGTAGCAATGGTGCTCTTGAAGGTCATCACGAGGATACAAGCAAAGGCCCTAGGCAACGACTAGATGAAGAAGCAAGAAAGGAAGGACAAGCTTCCACATCTCAAATTCCCAAGGCACACCAGTCCCCACAGACCAAGCCCAAGATGGTGATCACTAGGGTGGGCAAATAACAAATCAAGTGCTCATCCAAGACAGTTCAGATGAGGCGATGCTCATCCAAGACAGTTGAGATGAGGGGACAACCATCCTTGCCACCTCCTCTACATCCAGATGAACCCCTTTCCTGGATGATCTTAGTATGCCCCCATATCCGGAGGTAAATAAACCTGTTTTGGCCCAAGGCCTCACTCCACACCTACTCATAAGGGAGCTTATCCTAACCCGGTCTTAGAGAAACAACACAAGTTTAATAGACACTCAAAACTTGGTACGGGAATGCCAAGAGAAATTTGATCATTGACTCAAGGTCAACAAAGGGTCGCATACCATCCACCCTGACCACCTAATAACTCATAGGGGAGCAAAGGTACTTAGAGTGCCAGAAAGAGTGCAAGAAGAGGAACCACCCAACTCCAATAACTCAGAGGTCATGCAACGGGAGGCTTCCCTAGGAACCACATGATATTGCCAGGTTAGTGGCCTTCCTCTCCATAGAGGTCAAGATGTCGATTCCATCCTTGCTGCGGGGCCAAAACAAACCAACCACAAAAGGAGGGCCGGAACCTACCTAAGGTTCCCATCAATAAATTAGGCGAATACTTTGAAGGTGATGACACCAATGCAGTTATCCCCATAACCTACCAGAATGAAAAAGGTCGGAGCCATCCTAGATGGGGGAACAAGTGTAAGTGTCTGCTCCAAAGAATGTTGGGAAACGTGGGGAAGCCTTCCCTCGAGCGAACCCATCTTGTAGTGAAGCTAGCCAATGGCGAAACTGCCGAACCCATGGGAGTTCTCCTAGGTATTAACATTAAGGTGTTTGGCTTCACATACCCTATTTGATTTGTGGTAATGGACTTCACCAGCAGCCTAGATTCAAAGTCATCCTAGGTAGGCCCTTCTTGCAAATGTTCGAACTCGTACATGATTTGTGCATAGACAACAACTATTTATGCCATGAGGAGAAAATTGTGCGAGTGGACCTATGCACCTACAAGGCTCGCCCACTATCACGACACCTATTTGGTGCAGAATTGTACACAATGGATAGGACAACATTCCTGAAACTGTTCCAAACTTGTGAGAAGGAGTGCGACCGGGAAGGAGGAAGATGGATTTTGGTATGCACCTCTCCCCAAGCCCGAGTTATCTCAGAATTGGATGTACATTCTAGAAAATATTGACATCCCACAAAGGGTAGGGTTCCAGATAATGACCCCCAAATGCAAAAAATTGGAGGTAGTACCTCTCCGAATGTTTAATATGCTCAAACCCCGTGAGGTGAGCAAGGGGGAAGTTAAGGTCAACTAGTCACTGGTTGACATATGTAGGAGAAACCACTTCTCACCATGAGTCCTCCACCAACTGGGGATCCTGAGAACCTCCACCAAAGGTAAAGAAAAGTTAACCCCCAAAGGGGAGGAGGAGGACGAGGACAAACAAAAGGAGGGCCTGTGACAGGTTCCCCTCCATTATAAGGCCTACATGATAGAGGACCATAAAATCCTATACCAACAGGCCAAGAGAACCCAAGATGAAGGTTGCATCCAAGGATACGATGGCCCGGCCGAAGTTAAGTGAACCTGGCAAGTATTGCATGACCTGGAAGTATGCAGACATGAAGGGTGTGATGTCGCGGAAGTTGTACATCATACTATACCCATGATCGATGATATTAGGCTAGTGCGCCAATGTCCCTATCCTATGAATCCCAAATACACACTCATAGTGAGGGAGGAGATACAAAAGCTCAAAGATACGGGATTCATATATGAGATAGAGCATACAGATTGAGTGTCACCCCTTGTGATAGTCCTAAAGAAGAATGGAAAAATCTGAGTATGCATAGACTTAAAAAAGGTTAATGCTGCCACAAGGCACGATCACTACCCACTACCATTCACAGAACATGTTCTAGAAATGGTGGCCAGAAAGGAATCCTATAATTTCTTAGATGGTTTCTCACACTATAACCAGGTATCCATCACCCCAAGACATCAGCACAAAACTACTTTTGCAACCGAATAGGGTGTGTATGCATCCAAGGTGATGCTACTTGGATCACCAATGAACCCACCACATTTCAATGGCGGTTGATGATCACCACTTTCAAGGAATACCTGAGAGACTTCATGGAAGTCTTCGTGTGTAAATACCAAATGGGATGATCATCTGAAATACTTGAAGTTAGTCCTTGATAAGTATAGATTGTATCAGATATCGCTAAATCCTGTCAAGTGTAATTTTGGGTCAAACACAGAGTGACACTTGGTCACATAGGGTCCAAGGACGAGATCTCCATGGACTACAATAAGATCAAGCTCATTTTGGAGCTACCCCCACCCACGAATGCCAAAGGGTGCAACAGTTTCCAACCATACGGGTTACTACCAAAGATTCATCCTATTCTATGCAGACATAGTTCGTCCATTGTATAAGCTATTAATCGTCTTTGAGTGGACCAAGGAGTTTGGACCAAGGAGTGTCAAAAATCTTTCGAAGCCCTCAACCTAGCTCTAGCTATAGCACCGGTATTATCGGGCCCCAGACTAGAATCTAAATATTCCACATCCACATCGATGCCTCAAACTTTGCCATAGGTTGCATATTAGCTCAACCAAGAGAGTACAACTTGAACTACCCCATGTACTTTGCTAGCCGACAATTAAATGATGTTGAGATTAATTACACTACAATAGAGAGGAAAGGTCTAGCCATGGTTTATGCACTTAAGAAGTTTAGGCATTACTTGTTAGCCAACAAGTTCTTTTTTGTTGATCAACAGGCACTACTATACCATGCATGATGGGATTCGAAACAAGGTGGATGTTAATCCTCCTAGAGTTCAACTTCATAGTCACACTACGTAAAGGAAAGACCCACGTTTAGCCGACCACCTCTCGAGGATCTCCGACGGAGAACCTCCAACAGGAGCCAAGGATGGCCTCCCAGATGCTCCCTTATTTCTCATTAACATAATTCCGGAATGGGCAACTGAAATAGGCCATTACTTGGCAAACGGGTTACCTGTCGTCGTCGATAAAGTCCTTTAAAAAGATAGGGCCCACAAACTCATGAAAGATGTAGCACCATACCAACTAATCACCGGCCAATTCTATTGCATGGGAAAAGATGGCATTATGTGTAGCTGCATGTGTGAACACGAGTATGTGGACGTGCTCAAGGAAGCACATTCAGGGATAGCGGGTGGCCACTTCGCCCTGCCGCCAACATTACAACACGTAAGGTGCTATAGGCAGGCCTTTGGTGGCAAACCCTCTTCGGGGATGCAACCGAGTTTGTCAAACGATGCGATTCCTACCAAAGAGTGAAAATTCCCCATAAGGCGGATATGATGCCCCTAATGCGAATATTAACAGATCACTCTTTTGAGGAATGGGGCATGGATTTTATTGGTCCTATAAGCAGGAGCGGGAGCGAGATACGTCATCTTGGCCATCGATTATTTCAACAAATGGGTGAAGGGTCGGACCAAAAGGAAAGTTGATACAGCTCAATTTTTATATGAACAAGTAATCACATGGTTCGGATGCCCCTTGGAACTAGTCAGCGATTGAGGTACCCATTTCCTTAATGAAACAATAGCAATCATGACTAGCGAATTCATGATCATACATAGAAAATCCATGCCGTATTATCATAGAGCAAATGGCCTAGTTGAAAGCTCAAACAAAACGTGCTGCATGATCATAACTTGTACAGTCTTTGCATCGCAATCAAGGAAAGGCTCACCAAAAATGCTTTAGCTGAATGCCTAACCGATCTTGAACAGCTAGATCAGACAAGATTTCGTGCAGCGTATTGCCTTCGAGTGGAGAAGGCAAGGCACAAAAAATGGTTCGACCTCAACCTCAAGAACAAAGAACTCGAAAGGGGGACCCAGTATAGCATCCGCAACACCAAACACAAACTTAAATATAGGGGCATGGGTCCCTACCGCATAGTGGATATTACCCCCACAGGGTGCATGTCGAATAGCCACCCTAGACAGAGTCAAGATGGATGGCTACCTCAATGGTAGCAAGTTGAAGAGATATTATGGCCCCCTCACTCTACATACTCTCTAGGCCATACACTGGGAGAAAGAACTTAAGGTCGAGGTAGCAAGGATGAAATGAAAGGCCATCAAAGAGGCCAGGATATGTAATGCTAAAATCTGAGAAAGGAAACAAATGACTCTATTAAAGGCTACCATAGAACACCTAGGCCCGGCTGACAAATTAACAATAGATCCGGCTAGGTTGAGTACTTATTTGTAGGTTCCCGGTACAAGGGTGAACGCAATTGTGGATCCGGGAGCGAGTCATGATTTCATCTCACGAGAAGTGTGGGAAATGTTGAAGGTACCAGTAAACCTCAATCTTGCTTCAGTTCGGGTCATTAATGGCCAAAGTTTTAATATGTTGGGTTATTGGATTTGAAACTAACTGTTGCCTGCCACGTGGTAGATACTCGATTTTATGTTCTTCCCACATGAAGACGTTAGATGAACAGGTGATACTTGGGAGAGCATGGTGCTATGTTGTCAATTGCCAAATCAACTAGAGGGAACGCACCGCCATTCTCACATTTAGTGGGGCAATAGCTCAGTGATACCGCTCTATAAGGAGGACACCGCTCCCCCTACAGTGCAACCACCTTTAAAGGCTACGAAAGTTGTGACAAAGGGTCATCCCTACCCCCACTCTGCTCAAGGCCATTATCCTATCCACAATGAGGGCAAACCTTCAACACCAGCTGCGCTTCCGCCTCCTCTTCCCCAGCCCATGCCCAGGGGAAGAACTGGGATGTCTCGAGTACAATGGGTGCACGAGGGCGTCTTTCATGCATGACACTACTACAAGGGAGGCCGACAGTTTTGGATTTCCAAAACCATGGAAAGGTTTCTAACCCTTCCTCACCCCATCCCCAAACATACAACTCCCTTTAAGGGCAAAGCCCAACCACATCAATTGCCATACCGGCAACGGCAATTGACATTGCTTCTGATGCAGAAGACTCACCCACGTTGGATCACAAAGGAGCTCTTGGAGACCCAAGGTGACTACCAAGGCGAACGTGATATTTGGGTTCCAAAACTTCCAAACACACAGAATCCATGAGCCCATGATGCTTGGACTCATGAGGTAGTGACACAAGAACTTGTATTGACTTCTGATGCAGTACCATAAGAACCTACCCTCAATTCTAGCATAAAGAAAGCCACTCAGAACCCAGCACATACCATGATACCATGTGTAGTATTGTACAGGGGGGAAGTTAGGAAAGATATCAAGGGAACAACACAAGAACCAACCCATAAAAGCGGGGAAGTTACATAAGAACCTCCCTTGAAGCCCATGCGACAATCGTCGGAAGTCGCCATGCCATGGGACACGCCTACAGTGTCGTCTGGCCTTGCTTCCACTACCAAGCTGAAAGTCATGTACAACAAGGGCCTGCCTCCACAAAGGGTCCATCCACACAAAAACCTGTGAGCCTTGTTTCCAAAACTGACCAACAATGACAACGCGGCAGTGATGATTCGCCACTTCCAACCAAGATGATGAACATGATCAACACATGCTCTACCTGACTGACGACAAGGTATGCTACGTGGAACTCAAGCCCGCGACAATCAACATAACAGGAATAGCATCAGGTGTGCATCTAGACCTAGGTGAGTCTATACGATAGGCATATCGTGAACAAATACCAACACCCCACAAGGCCTTGTCAATCATTACACACCCAGTAAAGGTCAGCATTAGGTGAATACGGCTAGTACACTTCTGCATTAGGGCACACTAACCTCACAAGTCTCCACCATCCACCTTGCCAGGGCTGACTGTCGCCATTTCGATGTCCTAAGAAATACCCTCAGTATCTTTTGACCCCCTCAACAGCTCATAAAGAAGATTAATACTCCAAATCTAAGCCAAACTGGTACCCCGGTGCCTTAGCCAGCTATCCCGCCAGATCATCGCCATACAACCAACCCGTCAGCCATTGCCATACCTACAAGCCCCCGACTCGTCGCCCTAGCTATCCCACCGGATGGTCGCCATAAAACCAACCCGCCAACTGGTGCCATACATGCAAGCCTCCAACTCGTGCCTTAGCCATCCTACCAAGTCATCGCCATAACATTGTCCCCTCGATCGGTTGGGATACTGAAAACTAGAAAAGGACCCCTTGTCCCCCTAGATACTCGCCTTAGCAAAAAAAGCCAAACTATGTCAATTTTCTACTAGAATTTCTTCAACTTCATGCCCCCCTCCACACTGTCCACCAGCCTCCCAATCTGCCATTGAATATCCTCTACCTCTTCCTCCTCTACCGATTCGTTCCTTACTCGCTTGTCCTCCTTCTCAATGGATCTCAAAAATGAATTCTTTGAATTCAAGAAAGAACTCGGCCTACACCCCTACGTTCCATTACTTGCCAGTCCATTGCCCACCGATCCATCCGAGTCCAAGAGCACTCCCTCAATATCAATTCGGATGCCTTCCAACATCCAAACATACCTACAACCGAACTCCAAATTGAAGAGGAGATCATCAGCAAATCACTCATTAGCCACCAGTGGTGGGGCTGCCACTCCGCCTTCTCGATCGTCCAAGAAGTGGACAACATCAGCACCAGCACAAGGAGAATACAAGGTCGTCAGGACACTGGGTCACTCTCCCTCGATGAAGCCTGGCTCCAGCAATTCAATGGTTATGTCATCCACTCTAAATGTGTTTATGAGGGTGAAGATTATATCCTCTATTACCACAACGTAGCAACTTGCTGCCACCAAGCGCTAAAGGATCCAAAGGTACAAGCGCCATTGGTAATGACAGGTTTAAAGCCAGTAGCGGACCGCCGACTGGCCAACCACCTTGATATGAAGTTGCTCGGGGAGTTCATCACAACACATACAATACAAATTTGCATGCCTCACTTCCACCACCTCAATGTGGATGTAGTGCAAGTAGTCTTTGGCTTACCAGTGGTGGTCAAGGAAAAGTATACACACAAAATGAATCAGGTCAAGCCCCTCTGTAAAATTTGCAATTACGATAGAAAGAAAAGTAAAGGCAAAATCAGCTTCTCCGAGCTCACAGTGCCAGATCTAAAGAAATCAACAAGGGTCCTCCAATTGTTGACCTAGGTCAAGCATATAGACCACCACTAGGCTATAATGTCAAATATACTCGTCAAGCTAGCAGAGCAGTAAATCACACATTGGGCGAATTATTTCTACACACAGATGAGGGAAGACCTAAGAACACATGGAGATGTCTTGGGCAAACCAATACACTACATGCCAGTCATCTACCACATGTTGGAACAAAGCAACCGCCGCTCGGATTTGGGCTAACCGACAAAGAAGCCACAGGGGAAGTTCTGGCAGAAGAACAAGTGGTTTGTGACCCCAAGATGCTAAAGCCAAGTATCGGTGTAGCTTCATCAAGCCGTCCTGATCAATAGCCCCTCGAAGGTCGACTGAGGGAGCAATATGAAGATCACCAAATGTGGGAATTTCTAGAGAGGCAAAGACATCTTGAGGCCTCCAACCGTCAACCAAAGGGTAGGAGTCAATTCAAGCACCCATTGATGTGGAGATGTTTCAGGGGGGAGATACAATCAATATTGGCCTTCACCATGGGGAGGAATCGATTCCTCCCACCTCGTCCGCCCCCCAAGCTACAGCCACCAACCCCATACATGCCCAAGATACATCTTCCTTCATCTCTAGCTCCCGGTGGTTGTATTTCAAGCTATAGTTGTGACTGGTTGCTTGTTGTATTTCAACCAATTGTTGCTTGTTGTGAGTGGTCAGCCATATATGTTCCCCTAGATCTCATTTTTCTAAGTATATAAGAGTTTGCTCGGGGGGGTCACTATGTATAAACCCTCAATATCACGTGCGTTCAAGGCCTATTTGTAAAATCCCTTATTTGTAATTTTTCCATTAATAAAATGTACCCTTTTTCTATACAAATCTGTAAATTTTTTCCAAAATCATTTTAAAAACTGCCTTATGTATATTAATTTCTCTCAATTTTAAATATTAAAAATATCCTTCTGTTGTGAACTCACGTGATAGGGTTACATATGATGAATGACCTCCCCGAGAAGAGTTTGTAGATCCCCAAATAGCGCCTTGGTTATGTCGATTTGAAAGTTTTATCCTTTAATCTTGTGGGAAAGAGTGTTTTTCTTCACTTTCTCATAATTTTACAAACTTATGTCAATTTCACTCCACCAATCCGAGTTTCCTCTATCAACCCTTTCTCTTGTCATTTCTTATCACCAAGAGGAGATTTGTTTTTGGGTGGTTTGTGAATGTTTAAGGAGGTGAGTACCCTCTACTATTCTTAGCAGGCATGTCTTGACATTGTAGCTTAGGTTTCATAACCCTCACCTGCATGAAGCTCTTAGAAAACATCTCAACTTGCAAGCTTCCTTCAAGAGGCTCATAGAAGTCACACTAGAGAGAAGAGTCTCTCTTGAGACTTCTAGTTGCATCCTTGAGAGATAGAAACCATCCCGACGCATCTCTTTCACATGCAACTTCTCCATAGGAAACACGACTTATTTGAGCCATAGTTGCTTGTGGGGTTAAGAGCCATTCCATCCTACCAAAGGCTTGATGGGTGCATCTATAGCTTCTTTTAAGATCATTGAAGTAATTTTTGTGTTGAGACGATGTTTCAAGTGTAGTCGTATCCTACAAGTATTATAAGCCTCACAAAGGATTTGTTCAACTATCAAAAAGATATCCAAACGCCTTTGTCAAAGAGTGAGTTCATAGGAGCGCTTAAGCGAGAAAAGAAGCTCAAGCCAACTTACAACATCATAAAAGTTGCCTTACCCAAGCAAAGGGTTATAAGGCTAGGAAGTCAGGATGCCTTAAAAGAGGTTGGGTGACTGAAACCTTAGCCGAACTTTAAACCCAGCTTTTACATACAAATCACAACTCTTTGATCAATTTGCACTTTGGAAAGCGCACACACAAGTAGCTAGAAATCAATGTGTAACACACACAGATTGCCCTTACTAGAATACTTCGTCTGTTGGCTAGAAATCACGAATAGCAGAGATAAACTCAACAATTGGACTGGTATAGGATTCCCTATAGAGAGAGTGTGTGAGGAGGGAGGGAGAGGGGAAGTAACTTTGTACAACTAGCTCACAAAGGAGGTTGAGTACAATTGTCGATACAACTAGGAGCCAAGAGGCCCTTATTTTTTAGACTGGGCTAACTAGCTAGAAAGCATGTGCTTTCTAAAAGATGGGCCTACTTTCCTCTCTTGAAATAGGTGCTTTTTTCTAAAGTCGAGCTTTCTCCAAAATCTTTGGCTTTCCCAAAAAGCAAGCACTTTCCTCAATAAACTAAGGCGCCTTTAATGTTTTTAGCTCAAATGAGCCCTTCTTTAATCAAGGCGCCACTTTTCTAGTGCTTTTTTCCTTTAAAAGTGGAGGAATTTTGCATTCTCCAAAGTCTTGCACCTTGCAAAGTCTTGCACCTTGCACAAACAATATCCAACACTTTAACCCATTAGAGGTTAGCCAAATGCATGCATTCTAGTACTTGGACTAATCCTAGTCCCTTGTAGGTGTCCCCACACTTCTCTTTTGCCAATGCAAATCAAAGCAAATAGAACTTGTTCTAGTTAACCAAAGTTAACTTTCTTTGAACAAAGTCTATCTACTAGGGATTCCTATTTCTTGGGAGAAGCACCAATTGGTGACATCCCCTGGGCTTTTAATCAATTGCCATCAACTGAAAAGCTTCTTGATACAATTGTAAAATTTGATAATACTCTGAAAATAACTCCTCATCTACCAATTGGCATTGAGTGCCGAATAGTTCTTGAACTTGACAAGGTACCTGCGGTAACCTTGCCTCTTGGTCCCTTCTTCTTTGTGTGATATACCATTTGTTCTGGTTGGAGGATCTCCTCCATTTCTTCCACTTCTAATGGCTCTTCTTCAATTGGTTATGTGGGTTCTAGTCGTAGGTCCTTTTTTAAAAGACTCACGTGAAAAGCCAATTGGTTATGTGGGTTCTAGTCGTAGGTCCTTTTTATAAGACTCACGTGAAAAGCATTGTGAATCTTCAAAGTCTCTAGTAGCTCTAGTCGATATGTGACTTCACTTATGAGCTCACTAACCCGAAACGGCCCATAGTATCTGGGAGACAAGTTTGAGATACATTTTATTTTCCTTTTATCTTTCTAAGTCTGGCTTTCTTTTCCTTGGAGGTTCATCTCCCTCCTATGCTTATCTGTGGCTTTCTTTTACTTTTGTTGTGACCTTTCAATTGATGTACAACCCCGAGAGAAGGTTGTATCGAGGGCTCAAACATACTGATCAGCTACAAATATCTCATCCTTGGTCCATGGAATAGGTGGTAAAACCACCTTCCCATATTTTACTTTAAAAGGAGCTTTTTTAGTAGAGTTGTGAGTGATGTCGTATGCAAACTCCACTAGAAGGTACTTTTCCCACTTGGATTTTTGTTCGAACACACTTTAAAAGATCTAGCACCATGGAATTAGCATTATATCATTGTTTGTGTGAGGGTGAAATGAAGATGAGAACTCCAATTTCGTACCCATATTATCAGAAAGCGCTCTGCAGAATAAACTGGTCATGATTGGATCTCAGTCACTTACTATCGACTTAAGCGTCCCACGATGCTTCATGATTTATGCCGTAAACAATTTGGCCATATGGTCCACCTTGATAGTTCCTGACTGGAATGAAGTGGTATTGCTTGCTAAACTATCAATTATAATCCATATCCCATCATTCCTATTCGGGGAAGATCAAATGTAAAATCCATAGATATACTCCCTCATAGCCTCTGCGATATCAAAAGCAACATCAGAAATCCTGGAGTCTTTAGTCTGTCATACTTAACTTTTTGGCATGTGAGACATTGAGTAAAGAACTTATGAATATCTTTCTGCATTATTGGCTAAAAGAAGTACCTCTCAATAGCTTGTGTAGTAGAAGAAATATCCAAACGACTTGCACATGAAAGGGCATGTCATTCTTCCAAAAAATTTGTTAGCATGTTCTAGGTCGCACAAAGGTGATCATCTTTCATGACGTACCCATCCCTCAATGAATACTCGATGATTGTCCTTGCTGAATGTTACCTCAATATCTCTCCGAAATTTAAATCCTATCGATAAGTATCTTTCATGTCTTCGAGGTCCTTGTGATAGGCTACAGTGACATTGTTTACATGGGACCTTCTAGATAAAGCATCCACCACCCTGTTTCATGCTCTTGAGTGTGGATAATATGAAAATGAAACGTGGACAAGAAGTTTGCCCACCTCATTTCCTTTCAAAGAGCTTAGTCTGCATCAAGAAATACCTAAGGCTCTGGTGATCCGTCTTGACTGTGAAATCAACTATAATGCTTCCAAATGGTGAGGGAATGAATTACAACAGCATCTCTTTCTCATAAATACCCATATACCTCTCAACCTCACATAATCTTCCACTCTCATAGGCTCTGCACAACACGACCATCCTGGTGAAGAGCATCTCCCACACAATCTCTGCATGCATCACAATGGATCCACATCAAAGGTTTGTGTAAGTCTAGAACAACGAGGATTAGCTCAATTTGTTAACTTTTCTTTAAGAGTGTTGAAAGTTTTCCTTTGCCGCTCTCCTCACCTAAAGACTACAAATTTCTTGGTCAAATCACGCAATGCTATATCAATAAATTGTTTGATGAATCGCTTATAATAGGAGTAAAGTGCCAAGAAATTGTGTACTTCATGTATTGAGATGAGTTCTTGCCATTCCTGAGAATAGCTTTAGTCGTGGCTAGGCCCATCCGCATCCCCTCCATAGAGATGATATAACCAAGATAGTGCATCTTATTCAGAAAAAATTCACAGTTTGTTATTCCAAAGTGCTTGGAACACTATGGCGAGATGAAATCGTGGCCCCTTTCAACCTATCCAAATCGTCGTCTATGCAAGGAATCGAGAACTTATTCTTGATAGTCGTCTTGTTGAGAGCTCTCTAATCTACACATATTCAATGACCCATCCTTTTTTTGGACTAGCAACACCGGGGAACAAAAAGGAGAAGAACTAGATTGGATGAGTCCTTTGGACAACAAATGTGCCATATCTCCTCGCTCTGGGCTACACTCACCTGATAGGGTGGACGATTTGGGGGCTCACTTCCTAGAATAAGCTCAATGGTGTAATCTGCGGGTTGCTCTGTAGGTAGCTCCCCTAGCAAAATGGTATCAGAGCAGGTTCTCTTACTCCAACCTGTCTCCCCCATGCTGCAACCTCTTGTCAAGGAATCGAATGTCACAGGTAAAGACACGGGAGCTAACCCGATACACAATGAAGTTGGGCAGGAGTGGTTCTCGTTTGTACTCTTCAAGCATTCGTTTGGGTTTTTGTCGTTTTCGCAAACTAGGAAATACCCTGTTCGAGATCATGCCATTTCCACGAAGCTTTATCTCGCGATACGCATGAGACACCTCAGCTACTACCAGTGCAACACTTGCACCTACTGCTACTCCTTTTGTCGTACAGCGTACGTACAATTTCAGCACAACTTCATTCTGCTTGTCACGTACAACCCTCGTGCATCTGTGCGGAAACTCCTGCGTCAACACCGTCGTACAAGCATCACCATATAGAATCACCGTACAAATCAATCCATACATCATACGAAAATTTGCCACATAGCCTACGTGCACTGTCCGTACACTATGAAAATTTATTGTGCAGCCTACGTGCATCATCTATATATTATTTTGAAAGTCTTTCGTACAAGCAGCGTGCACTATCCGTACAATTTGCATTGACACCTGCCTACAAATCAATCCTCCAAGGGCTAGTCGTACACTACCGTACACTAGCCATTTTTCAGCTCTACCTTGCTGTTTACAACCAGGAATTGGCATTTTTGTGTACATTGCCAGACATTGTCGAAAAAATTACAGATTTGTACAAGAATTGCTTGGTTCAAGAGAAATTGGGGCTTTTGTGTCACATTTGCAGGTTTTGCAGTGACACTTGCTCCAAAATTGGGGCTTTTGGGTCTAGTGCAGGTAGATTGCTGGCTACTTTCAGATTTACAGGTTATTTTGTCACATTTGCATAGATAGCAGTGACAATTTGGGTGCTTTGATCTGAAATGGGAGGTTTCTTGGTGACATTCGTAGGAAATTGCAGCAAACTTGATCACATTTGCAAATCTTGTAACTTGATTTTGGGCCTTTCAACATTTGCCCTTTTTTTTGGCAATTTTGCTCTTTCAAATTTTGGGGCTTTTACCAGATTTGCTGATATTTGCAGTGACCTTTGCTCAACAGCGAAATTTGGAATTTATTTGCATTTTTATTGCTGTGGTGGTCACTTTTGCAGGACAGCCTTCTAAGGATAGTGTTTTCTTAGACAAATTATTACTATAGATTTTGAGGAAAGCTTGTGCATTTTGCTCAGTGTTTGAGCAACCGCTTTTGGCATTCACATTTGTAGAGATTCTTGTCATTTTTTACTTCACATTTGCAGCTAGCAATCAGATACTTTGAGCAACCTTAACGTTTTGACATTTGCAAGGCACTCTCCTTTTTGGGGATTTTCATTGCAATTGTAGGTCGTCAATCTCTTGAAATGTAGCAGTCAGATACTTTGAGCAGCCTTAAGGTTTTGATATTTGCAAGGCACTCTCCTTTTTGGGGATTTTCATTCGCAATTGTAGATCATCAATCTCTTGAAATGCTTGTCTATGAAGACAAGCTTGACGGTACCAACTATCCCATGTGGTCGTACTTGGTACGCCACCTATTGGTATATCCCAAAATTGACTTTGTGCTGGTATCATATTCCTTCTGATAGTGTCTCCATCCTTGCCTTTGAAGCTACTACTGTCTACAGTAAATCTTCTTCCCTCAACTCAACCTGGGAGGTTGAATGCATCAAGTCTCAAAGTTTTTGCTTGGGTTCAATACTTACTTGGACACAACTACTAGGATGTAAGCCATCCTATACTTTTGAAGCTTAGTCTTTTCTGAGACATTCTTGAAGGGAGTCAACTGAAGATAAGCCATCCAAAACTTTTCATTATAAGTCTCGGCAGTATCTAGAGCTGTCACGGATGATTCGCAATAAGCCATCAGTTTCTCACTAGATCGTCCAGGCCGAGTTTGGATCATCTCCATTGTAGCTCGATGTAGCATTTCAAGTCATCACTTACCTTTATCGAGTCAGGGCATATGGGGATTGTACCTCTAGATGCACCAAGTTGTCGTGGCTAGCATTGTCTTCCTTATGGCTCTATCAGATGCAGGTGACCAACGGTGTTGGTTTGCGCACACAGTGAGGTGGTTTGAGCGACTGGGGCTTCATGTGGACAAGCTTTCCCCCTTCCAGTACAACATTGATGGGCCGTTCTCCCCACTATGATATCATGAGGTCAACCAGGTCATACGTGAGGATATATTACAGCTACACACATTCCGAACCTGGTTGAATCGAGTGAGCTCCCATTGAAACTCAACTTCTACAAAGATATCTCAAATGAGGGGTTTATTTTCCCACCGGGATATACACAGATTCATTTACCCCATTCGCAAAGGATCTCTATTAGGCGGTTGCGAGTCTCGTCACATAGACTTCGTATTGAGAGTGGCTGAGCATAGGGTTTACCCAAGGAGAGACGTATATGCACATTATCTAGTCTACAAGAGATTGAGCATTTCATTTTCAGGTGTCCAGTGTAACTATGAGATCCGGGGACGCTTCTATTGTCTATTCAGAGAAGACAACTCCGAACTATTATCTCGGCCCCAGACTGTTATCCCAGATCAAAGATGCTAGGCTGTGTTTATTCATGAGGCGGTCAAACTTCATGAGCACCTACTTCGATTACAGAGACAGAAGGAGCATACCTTGGTAGACTCTTCTCAAAGCATGATCACGGAGTTCTTCCAACCGGATCATACAGGCTCCCACTCTGCAATCTCTAGATGCAATCAACATGAGTGACGTGACAACTCAAGCAGAGGGTTGACACAGATTCTACTCGGTGACATCCCCTCCTTGTTCACAGTGGAATCAGGGCCTATAGGGTCACGATGCCCTTGTTAGACATAGAGCTGTGACCAAGAGACAGTGTAGGACAACGCCCACAGGAAACCGGGAGCATTCTATCTCTGGTTTTATGATCTTACTTCCCCATCCTTGATGAGGGGGGATAGAATAAATTGCAGTTGTGACATTGGAGTGTATTTCATTTTGTATTCATGTGACTGACTAACATCCTACGTCGAGCACATCCCCTCAAGACACATCCCCTATCAGGAGATCCACTTCAACCACAAGGTAGCTTCTACCTACGCCACTCGCTCCTCAACTTTGCTTGGTAACATGGATGACACCCCGCTAGAAGAAAGAGTCCCTTTATCACCTGCTCCCTTCGTGATGCCGCTCTTTAGTCTTTCCCTACACCACCACTTTATCACCCACTCCCTTCATGATTCCGCTCTTTAGTCTTTCCCTACACCACCACTTAATGAAGTGGTTTACACCAATTTCCCTCACCCCTGGAGCCTCAACACCATCGTCCCAATACATAAGGCAAGGGATCCCATGAGCCCTAAAAATGACAACCATTGCGATTAGGCATGTCATGCCCAAGAAAGAGCCCCTTTATCACATTCTCCCTTCATGATGCCACTCTTTAGTCTTTCCCTACACTACCACTTAATGAAGTGGTTTACATCAATTTCCCTCACATCTGGAGCCTCAACACCATCGTCCCAATCCATAAGGCAAGGGATCCCATGAGCCCAGAACATGACAGAACCATTGTGATTAGACATGTCATGTCCAAGATTTAGGCATCAACACTCGACACTACATAAGTAACTTCGTAGAGCACGAGGGATTTGAGCTATTGGCCAAGCACATTTTCAAGTAGACCACGCGACGATGGACCACATCGTCATCTTGAGAGGTGTCATTGAGGAGGCCAAGGCACGAAAGAAAAGGGACTTTCAAAAGGCTTTTAACAATACCAAGGGCTAAACTACTCAGCGTCTACATGACTTAGGTTACAGTTGGGAAATCATGTGGGCAGGCATGTTCTATGAGCACATAGTAAAAAGAGTTGTCCGTTCTCACAATGTTGTTTGGGAGAAGAAGAAGAAGAATGTATTACCGTCCTCTGGGGGCCGAGAAACCGACCCATGGGACCCATGAAAATCACAATACAAGTGTCTCCCTTCTTTTATGGAAGGGGTAGGAAAACAACTATTCTGAAATACATTGAGTAATACAACATTCCCGATATTGAAGAATCTTGGAGAGAGAGAGAGAGAGAGAGAGAGAGAGAGAGAGAGAGAGAGAGAGAGAAAGAAATTTTATTAGAGTCTTCGGAAGGCTGATGGGTCTATGAGACTGAAAGAAAACCTTATACAAATCACAGTAAGGGTGGAGCTACTGAAACAAGCATCATCACCCGTGCTGAATCCTAAGTCTGATCATACATAATCAAATACATCTGGATGTAACAATGAAAAGAAAAGGGTTAAAGCGGAGCGGAATCCTCCGTATGTCATGTCGCCCTGGCTGGTGCATAGCCGGTGATGGGACACTGGCGCCCATCAAGGGGTGCAGTGTGTCTCGGTCTCCTGGACGAGGCTCGATGCAAGACCAGAGCCACCGTGACTCCCGTGGGACGTATCCTGGGTCTAAACAATGACGAGAGGTCTCCCAGAGTGATCTGTGTGTCCCCTCGATGTCTCGTGTGTCGTGCTGTGCTCGTCGGGTTGGGGTCTTTGTCACGACTGCGGCTAGAGACTAGACGATCAATGTCACTCGATGGGAAGAACTCTATGATCCTGCTCTGAGAGGTGTCTGATGATGTGGCCAAGCCCCGTCGCCTGAGTTAGTACTCTCTGTGTCGAACCCCCTCGTGAATGAAGGCCGCGAGGCATCTCTGATCTAGGTAGGCGAGGAATCTGGAAAGGAGCCCGGAGCTGTCTCTGAAGAGGCAGTGGTAGCGACCTCGGATTTCATAGTACACTGGGCACCTTACAATAAAATGCTCCTCCAACTCAACCTCCTGACAGTCGCACAATATGCATAAGCGATGCTCCCTAGGAAACCCCTCTACTTTGCCGCTCTCTATGCGGAGGCGGTGTGATGATACCCGAAACTGTCCAATGGAGATCCGTAGTGAGTGAGGCATATGAAGCTGAGAGAGAGAGAGAGAGAGAGAGAGAGAGAGAGAGAGAGAAAGAAAGTTCATTAAAGTCTTCAAAAGACCGATGGGTCTATGAGATTGTGAAAAACCTGATACAATGAGCTGTGATAGTGGAGCTACTAAACGAGCATCCACACCAATGCAGAATGCAAAAAATGCAAAATGGCAGTACTAATTCCTAAGTACAACATAGTCAGAGAGAGGCAAAGAGAGAGAGAGAGAGAGAGAGAGAGAGAGAGAGAGGTTGATATTCTCCAATGGCATTTGGATACATTTCAGACTTTCTGTGAGACACATGATCTGAAGGTCAACGTTGGAAAAAGAAAGGTTATGATTTTCAACACATCTCGCGCATTCACCCACTAAAAGCACTTTTAACGCGACACCAGTGGAGGTTATCGTGTCTTATACATATTTGAGAGTTCCCTTTTCAAACTCATTCTTCACAAGGAGACTAGCTATACAGGACCGATTGAGCAAAAGATATGCCGCGCTTGCTAGACTTGAAAAGTTAAAGTTTCCACTCACATTTTTCAGGATCTCCGGACCAAGTCTATGTTCTTCGACTCTCTTACTTGTCTAGATGGGATATATGCCAATCCCTTTTGGGGCCAAATCTATGAAAGGCAGAATAGTCCCGAGTGGACACTACAGGTTTTACTTCTTACACATGATTCGCACAAATCATCGGTCCCACACCATATTCTGTTAGCGAATCTTAGAGCCTCTGCAGGCCCCAGCCTCATCTATGACACTAGTAGGCTAAGGAAGACTAGAAGAATGGGCATGCCAATCGTTCACATGCCTAGGACTCCATATGGATACATTGCCCCCATTTTGCTATAGTCGTCGTTATGCCCCTTCCATCCTACTCACTAATATGAGGTGAAACAAGTCATCACAGAAGGTCTCCTATAGGGTCAGAGTTCTTTTAGTGTGGAGGCATGAGCGTAGAGGCAAGATACAGAGGGCCTATTGGATCCTTCTCAGAGGATGATCACATAGTTGATCCAATAAGAAAGCTTGACTAAAGGTTGTACAAGACCCGGCACGACAGGATAGACTTGTCGTCATGTTGACCCACAAAAGGACCACATATATATTTTCCTTACACTCTGACATGGGGAGACAGATGACGAGAGTGACGATGATGCATGCCAGAAGGCGAGCTTGTAGGCCATCTCCTGGTGGTTCTAGTGATAGCCTATAGGCCATGGTATCTGCCTTGTAGGCATAAATATAGTCACTTGTAGTGTTAGTGCCTTTTAGGCCACATAGGACACTTAGTCCTATGTGACACCTAGGACACTTGGTATGGACTGCCACATACATATCAAGGGTTTGCTACAACCCTTCGATTAGTGGCCATGGGTAATCCAGACCACTATTCTTTTGATCAGCTAGTTACTTTGCTTTTGCAGAAAGAGCAAAGTAGAGCTAATAGACAAGCCATTATTCCTGATCATGCATTTGCTTCAAAGCAGACAGGAAGAGGCAAGGCTTCCAAGCCTATGGGCAAGCCAAAACCTGCGCATAGCAGCAGCAATTCCTTCCATGCATCTAAAAATACAGCAGATAAGTCAAAGAAGAAAAGATGCAACTATTGTCGCAAGCCTAGACATGACATTTCAGAATGATGGAGAAAAAGAAAGCAGGAGTCACAATTAATGCCTCTCATGCTATTGAATCCCATGAGCCATAAGATGCTTCACATGCACATGATCTTCAGGATGATTGGGCATGGGCTGTCCATTGCTCATTTGATCCCTCCAAAGCTGATGCATTCTCTACTGCTAATGATGCTCAGTCCTGGTACTTTGATAGTGGTGCTTCCAAGCATGTCACATCTTGCAAACTGTTGTTTCATTCTTTAGCTGATGCACCTCGAGGGGGGACTGTCACATGTGCTAATAATGCTTCATATGTTGTAAAAGGAATTGGAGATGTGCATCTCACATCCATTTCAAGCCATCCTGTCACTCTGACAAATGTTCTTTTTGTGCCTGGAATTGAAGTCAACTTGATTTCAATTTCAGTAATTGCTACTTCAGGTTTTAGAGTGATTTTTGATGGCTACAGCTGTGCCTAGTTTATGATCTTCGTGATGACAATGCCATAGTTCTCACTGGCACTTTGCAAAAGGGACTTTATCACCTTGATCACCACTCAGCTGCACTTTCTATTGAAGCATTTGCAATTTCAGATTCACAGCTTGCTGAAACTCATCTTTGGCATGAGAGAATGGGTCATCTCAATTATAGAGCTTGTGCAAAGCTACATTCACAGCAGATGGCATACCTCAAACTCACAGTTTCCAAACATGTGTGTGAGGATTGTCTTTTGGGTAAGATGCGTCGGTTTTCTTTTCAAAAGAATTGTCCAACTCTCACAAAGGAAATTACAGCTAGTGCACAGTGATGTCTGTGGCAAAATGAGGACAAATGCCATTGGAGGGTACAAATATTTCATGACGCTCATTGATGATTTCACAAGATATTGCTGGATATATCCTTTAAAAGCCAAATCTGAAGTTTTCTCATGCTTTCAGAGGTGGCTAAATATGGTTGAGAATGAATTAGGATGCAAGCTTGTCACCCTCAACACAGATAGGGGGGGAGAGTATATGTCAAAGGAGTTTGATGCATTTCTGTCTTCACGGGCCATTATTCACTCATGCACTACTCCTTACACTCCTCAGCAGAATCCTGTTTCTGAAAGGAAAAACAGGTCCACAATGGAGATGGCCAGATGCATGCTTAAGGCCAAGTCTTTGCCCAATAAATTTTGGCTTGATGCAGTGATGTGTGCCAACTATGTGCTGAATAGATCACCTACACGGACATTGAAGACTGTTACACCTTATGAAGCATGGAAAGGCAGAAAGCCTTCACTTTCCCACATGAAAGTTTTTGGGTCTCTTGCATATGTTCATGTACCATCTCAGCTGAGACATAAACTTGATGACAAGGCAATCAAATGCATATTTATTGGTTACAGCCAAGAGAGCAAAGGGTGTTAGTTATACCAACCAAATACTGGGAAGACTATTATCAATAGAGATGTAATCTTTGCTGAACATTCAGCTTCTCCTCTTGTGGACTGCAAAGCTAAGCCAGATGTTGACATGTTTGATGCCTTTGAATCTTGGTTACCTCTGCCTTCCTCAGAAGAGGACTTTGACCAGCAACATGAGCCTCCTACAAGCCCTCCACCAAGCAATAATCAGCCACTACCCCATGCTGATCTGCAGGTTTCTCTTCCAGCACAAAATGATCCCACTATTCATGATGCAGTCATTGAAGAAAGAGCTGTCAATAGATAACAAAGGCAAGTTCCCAGATGGCTTCTTGATACATTGAGGGACAGCAAACAAGATCAACCTTTTGCTGCCTGGACAAGATCAGGGAATAGACAGCATGGTCACTTTCTTGAGTTTGCACTCCTTGCTACAGCTTGCAATGAAGAGCCTCTGTGCCATAAAGATGCTTTTGACAGCAAAGAGTGGATGGATGCAATGAGAGCTGAGCTACATTCTATTGCTAAAAATGACACATGGGAATTAGTAGATCTCCCTCCCGGCAAGCATGCCATTGGAACCCGGTGGGTCTACAAATTAAAAAGGAAATCTGATGGCAGCATAGATCAATACAAAGCCCGTCTTGCTGCAAAAGGGTATGCCCAACAACAAGGCATTGACTTTGAGGAGACATTTGCTCCCACATCCAGGATTACTACCATTAGATGTGTCATTGCCATTGCAGCCCATCATCATTGGCAAGTGCACCAACTTGACATCAAGACTGCTTTTCTTCATGGGGATCTGTAGGAGGAAGTATATGTCACACAACCTCCTGGCTTTGAGGTTGTTAATTGTGAAAATAAGGTATGCCAGCTTAGAAAAGCCCTTATGGTTTGAAGCAGGCACCCAGGGCATGGTATGCCAAAATTCATGCACACTTACTATCCTTTGGTTTTCAGAATAGCCCCACAGAACCCACTCTTTATGTCCGCAGGAGTGGATCTGATTTTTTAGTGCTGATTTTATATGTGGATGATATGCTCATCACGGGCCCAGATACTCAGCAAATTGCAGCTTTCAAGGCTGATTTGCAGCAGGTTTTTGAAATGTCAGGCATGGGACAGCTCCACTATTAATTGGGCATTCAGTTTGCTCATGTTGAGGGGGGTATCATGATGTCACAGTCCAAGTATATTGGACAGCTCCTTGATCGTTTTCAGTTTGAGGATTGCAAGCCAATCTCTACTCCAGTGGACCCTGGCTTCAAATTCTCAGCTCATGTGGGAGCCCACCATGTGATATCACTCTTTATCAGCAGGCTGTTGGATGCCTTATTTATTTATGTCACACCAGACCTGACTTACAGTATCTCAGCTCAGCAGATTCATGCACATGCCCAGTTCACAACATTGGCAGGCAGTGAAGAGAGTCTTCAGATATCTCAGAGGCACTCAAGATTTAGCCCTCTTCTATGGTGATCAGGGCTCACTTACCATGCATGCTTACACGGATAGTGACTCGGCAGGATGTTCCGACACCAGAGTGTCACATACTGGCAATTGTTTTGTGCTTGGCAATTCATGTATCTCTTGGGTCAGCAAGAAGCAACCAGCAGTTGCCACATCTAGCTATGAGGCTGAGTACAGGGCAGCTTTCACAATAGAGTGTGTTTGGCTTCGACAGTTACTTACAGATCTTGGTATTCGCCAGACATCCTCCACTATTGTCTACACTGACAGCCAGAGTGCTTTGGCCATTGCGCGTAACCAAGTGTTTCATGCACGTACCAAGCATATTGAAGTTCACTATCATTATGTTCGGGAGTGGTTGTCAGCAAGAGACATGGAGTTGTCCTATCTTCCCACAGAGGACAACATAGCAGATATGTTTACAAAGGCACTTCCTCGTCCCAAGTTCGAAGTCTTCCGACAGGCTTTACACTTGGTTCCCTTTGTTACATGATCTGACATCCCTTGTACATTCATAGGTGGCTATACCCTTTTGGATGAACATGTGCCACCATGACCAGAAACTACCAAGTATTCTGAGACGTTTCCAGAGTACTTCAGCCCATCCCATGGAGGGGGGTTTGTAGGCCATCTCCTGGTGGTTCTAGTGATGCCCTATAGGCCATGGTATGTGCCTCGTAGGCATAAATATAGGCACTTGTAGTGTTAGTGCCTTTTAGGCCACATAGGACACTTAGTCCTATGTGACACCTAGGACACTTAGTCCTAGGTCTAGGTACAAGTACCTTGTACTCTCTATTTTCATAATCCTTGTTGACTTGATGGCTAAGACTCATGCGACTCTTTGTTACCTGCACTCTCTCTTTCATTTGATCCTACAGAGCTACCTCTTGAAGACTACAGAGGAGGAGACAGATGCCTAGGCAGGCTGCCCATGTTGGGCATCAACAACGTCCTTTCCCTAACTTCCTCTCAACTACACCAACCTTCATGGGAGCCATTGTGAGACGAGATCATCTCTTCTATCCTCAGCCACCACCAGGTTTGGCCCCAAACAACACACACAAGTTCAGACACCTTGGTGGATAGCTAAAAAAATTGGTCGTCTACCTTCAATTCACTCATCGCATTACCTTTACTCTGTTATCATAGAAGGCTCAATGCTACCACCCAATCCGAGTTCGGCAAATCAAACTCATTGTTTAAAGCAATGAGATAGTAACTGCAAAATGTATCAGCAATAAGTACCACTATGCAAACCCTAAGACTAAACATCAGCTTTTGCTAAGATCACAACAAACCTGCCAATTCATAATCAACATCCAAGTTCTTAAACCCTAATTCAACACAATGACCACCGAACACATTCAACACTACCAAAATCATGAATAACATTTAATTTTTAAAGGGTAGAATAGCCCTGAGTTGCATTTTGAGCAGTTTTATTCATCACAAATTTTGACCACAAAGAAAGACATGTCCTTATGGCCGCACATGACATCTATCTATAAAGAGCTTTTTTTTTTTAAAACTCTATAAATAGCTTTTCCATCAGGCTCTAATAACAAAAAATGTTTGCTAAGGTATTCAATATCAAAATGAGCAGGTTTTACAAGTTTGTTGTTGTAATGATATCCGTTGCCCATAATTATGATACACCTATGGTTGCACTGCTGCCAAAAGCTTCTCGTAAACCTCACGCACCATTAAATCTTCGACCTGGATAATTTCATAGCTCACGCCCATAAGACACAAAGTGGAGACAAAAAATCATAGAATCTATAACAGCAGGGAATCAAAGACATGGAACAACAATAAGCATATATTTCTTCCAGAACAGCTAACCATTGCAAAACCCTCTCAACTAATGCTAATGCAAGGCATTTCCTTCATTTACTCCATTTATTTTTTCCTTGAGCGTTTCTTGAGGGCAACAAGGTGCAGATTTCCAACTCATCCCAGTTCAGACATGTCAGGATGAGGACACATTTGGCAAACGCTCCTGTTGTACAGAAGGTAGAGATATCATTTTCTTTGGTTAGGCCCTGTGAACACACGCCATTAAGCAGCTTGCATTGCTTGACATAGGCAAGTCATAGGATTTAGCAATGAGCTTATCAAGCATTGTGCATACCGAAACAAATGTGCAGAAAGAGTTCCATCTCCCCTCCTCTACTCTTTGAACCCTTCTCTAAGAACACATGGGGAAGAATGATATACAGCATAGGTAGGCCTGCCATGTGGGTGGCAGGTTGGCTGCCACATGGGCAGCACATAGATCTCAGGTCAGTCTTTTTGGTAATTGAAAAGGGAAGAGGGGGGAGGGGGTGCTATCGCCTATATAAGAAGGCCCCATTTGGGGTGCCATTATCCAAGGATTCAGCTTGCAGATTATCTGAAGAGCAAAGAGAGCCCTAGGGCATTCATGATATAAGTCTTCTAGGTGCTCACTGTTGGGGCAGATCTACATCAAGGTAGAAGAGTCATTCAATGGGTGGAGGTGCATAACTTTGTGCGGGGGGGGGGGGGGGGGGGCGTTGTTGCTATCGCCTATATAAGAAGCCCTCATTTGGGGTGCCATTATCCAAGGATTCAGCTTGCAGATTATCTGAAGAGCAAAGAGAGTGCTGTTCATGAGCATAAGTCTTCTAGGTGCCACTGTTGGGGCAGATCTACATCAAGGCAGAAGAGTCACTAAATGGTTGGAGGTGCATAACTTTGCGCGGGGGACGGGGAGGGGGTTGTTGCGGTTGGGTTGCTAGCACCTATAAGAAGCCCCCATTTGGGGTGCCATTATCCAAGGATTCAGCTTGCAGATTATCTGAAGAGCAAAGAGAGCCCTATTCATGAGCATAAGTATTCTAGGTGCTCACTGTTGGGGCAGATCTACATCAAGGTAGAAGAGTCATTCAATGGGTGGAGGTGCATAACTTTGCAGGAGTGCTCTACCTTTGAGCCACTACTGAAGCCTACACAAAGGCACACGAAGATTGGGAGTCTACTTTAGAGGTGCAGCAATCAGAGCCAGATTTGGTACCCTACTCAATGGCTGTTTACTGAGGTGCAGGTACAAGTGTTGGCAGTTTTTATACTTAGTTTCTACGAGTATTATACTCCACTTTGGCTGGACGTGAGTTCTCTTTCAGTGTTGTTATCTTTACGCCTGAGTAAGCAGACATAATTGAGTTATGTCTTATTTAAGTGTCTCTTGATCTCAGGGTAAATTTTCCACTGCAAGGGAGTTGATCTATAGCAAGCAACTACCCTATGTTTTCTAACAGGTCCTTCTTAACCTTACATGCTACATTTGTGGATGCTCTATATTCAGCTTATGTGAAGGATAAAGCGAGGGAGTTGGTCTACAGCAAGCAACTACCCTATGTTTTCCAACAGGTCCTTCTTAACCTTACATGATACATTTGTGGATGCTCTATATTCAGCTTATGTGAAGGATAAAGCAATAGTACTTTGCTTCTTACTGCCCCACGATATTAAGCCAGATCCATTACTAAAGCAATATCCGAGAGTAGATCTTCTGTCATCTGAGCGCCCTGCCCAATCACTATCAGTAAACCCTAAGAGTTTTAGATCATTGCTTCTTGTATATCCAATTCCATAAGTCACGGTTGACTTGACATATCGTAGCTGCCTTTCCAATGTCAACCATATATTAGAACACTGCACAGTCTGGTGGTGACCAAATATATCATTACCAACTAGTTGGTTGTATAAGGTACCATCTGCTCTAGGACACAAGATTATCTTGTTCCTTCCATAATTTCTCCCCTAAACTCATAGCTGTGCTGATTGGCTTGCATTTATTAAAGAATAACTCACATTGAGCCTATCAAGTACTCTTCAAACCCCTAGTAGATCTTTCCTTGATTCATCAATAACTTGACCTTCATTTATGGTTTCATAATACCATGTAAGTAGCATCCTTGACTCAGGTTTGTCATCGGGCGAGCCTGCAGACTGGTCGTCCAATCTGCATTTCTTGGTCAGTTTGCTGCTGGATCATTCCAGCCCTATAAAAGGGCCCTGGGTAGGGCCAGTCCATTGTCCTTTGGTGCCTCGATTCTAGGATGTAGTTCCAGCAGCAGGGAGGTCCACAGGTACTTGCAGAGCCTCACACATGAGCCTTGTGCCCCACCATTGGCTGTAGACAGAAGCAGCAAGGAGGTCAAGGATCAGGCACAAACAGTACCTAACCTTTCGTAGTCCACCGGAGCAACAAGGAGGTCTGTAGGGAGATCATCTACTCAGCCCACTGAAGCTCTTGGAGATCATGCAGGCTGTCAGAGTTTTGAAGGTGGGAGGAGGAGGTAGGAGAACAATTTTGTGGTGCCAGGGGTCCATATCTAGCAGATGGTGGCACACTATGCACACCTTTGTACAAGGTTTTGTCCATTTTTGGAGCAATACAAATTTATTTTTCTCCTCTCATGTGCATGGTTCATTAACCGTCTGCATCTATTTGTATTGACTTATGTGCACAATAAGTAAGGAGTCATCATTGTCTCAAACTTTATAAAGCATATCTTTCCACAATCTTCCATACTTCTTCCAGTGACCTTCCTCCCCATACAAGAAACATATAGTGATGAAATTCTTTGGTCGATATATTTGATAGGCTCTTCTTTCCTCCCTCTCTATTTGGTTGACCCCTACAGTTCTTCTGCTTTTTTGAACTATGAGTCTTCGTTTATGTGCCACAAATGAATTCATATATTGCCGTATCATCCCAACCAGTATTCAGTGCTGGTATATCTGTCAACTTTGCACGTGGAGCACCAAACTTCTCCACCTTGTCCAATAATTGGTCGAACGTTCTTATTAGATTGTGATTTCCATGTTCCTCAACTCTGCATTGTTAGTGAGGCCACTCAACAACGCACTATCGACATGGCATATTGAACACATGTCTACGTGTTGGCATGGCCTTATCAGCCAATTGACTCTAGCCTCCTAATCATGCGTGCTCTCAAATTCCTTTCGAAAGTCTATGAAGCAAGCATAGACTTTCTGAGATCTCGATCACCTCCTGAATGACAGCTCTCACCGTGAAAATGTGGTCCAAAGTAGAATGCTGCCTCCAAAATCCTGCTTGTTCCAATACCCTCTACCCCTGAATATCTGCAAATGTAGTAATTTCCCTCTTCAGTAGGGACCCAAAATCTTGGCCAAATGTGTGGCCAATCATAATAGTGGCGTAGTTCTTTGTATCCAAAGAGCCCTCATCCTTGTACATTGGTAACAAATGGTGGAGGTTGATGGAACAACAAGGAAGGATCAGCAATGAAGAGAACAGAGTAGTTTATTCAAGAGAGGAGAGGCCCTTATAAAGGCAACTAATACAATGCATGTGCCCCAAAGGAGAGCATCTCCAGATCCACAAATCACTCCACTGATCTCTCAATCAAGCCCATGAATCTCTCAATCACACCTAATAGAACCTTCTACCACCAAACCTGGTCACACTAACCAACACACAACCCTTGTACCCCTTGGTACACCCCATTACATTAATTTTTCCTTCACGCCCCCCACAAATTGATAACCTCACCCCAGTAGTAGTACATGGAAAGCTTCATGGTTTGTTCACACCTAGTAACAACTCTCATGACCCCAACCTGTGACTCACTTTGGTTATGGCTATTGGTTTACAACTGGGAGATTGCACAATGACTATGTATGGAAATCCCCATGGGTCTAACAAGGTAAAACCTCAAACACAAGACTAACAATCATTTAAGAGGGATATCCCAGGGCAGAGAACCCTTGTTGACCACACACACAAACAACATAGAAAATATATGGGTCATCACCCTTGTCAAGATTGAGTTGGGTGGTAAAAGCAGTGAGAGCTTTAACATCCTCTGGTTCTTCTTCTTCTTCCTTCATGTATCACCAACTTCACCGTAGCACCACTCCCTCCAGGAGCTGATCGCACATACCTATTCTTCACTATTGCCACCCCACGCTTAGCCACACCACATAGGAAGCACGACACCTACCACAACATACACTTTGATCACAACCTCTCACCAGCCTACTCTGGATGCCTAAATAGACTCCTAACCTACATCGATCACATACCACTCATAGAGGACCGTGCTGCCCTGATTAGTCGCACAATCCACGAGGCTGCCCTCCAAATCTTTCCCCACACCACACGGTCCACTAGACCACCACCTCTTGGTTCTGTACCCTGCAACAATTGGTACGATACGGAGTGTAAGGCTTATCGCCGACAGCTCCGACTTGAAACCAAATGTCACCTCCTGAACACACCAGACACGGTATGCAAGTATCGACGTCTCGTACGTCGGAAGAAGCAGGCATTTCTTCGTCGAAATGAGGAGCAGCTGCTGCACATCTTGTACAGCAACAACTCTAAGGATTTTTTGCGAAGATTCCTTGAGCGTAGGTCTCCATCACCCCTCACCAACACGAGAGTCTGGCACACGTATGCACACCATCTTTATGATGTCCCACACCAGCCCACTCTAGATCTCATACACACACCTCGTCCCACCACTTGCACGTTGTTCACCAAAGGGGGAGTCAAGGACGCGACATTGAAATTGCACAATGGCCGAGCTAAGGATCACGAGGGGCTATGCACTGAGTTTATCGCATATGGGATCGACATGTTAGCCCTGATCCTAGCAAAGCTATTCAATGACGCTGTTTGCCTTGGCTTCCCCCGCACCTGGACACTCAACACCATCACCCCCATCCACAAGGCAGGGGATCCCATGGACCCGAGTAACTACAGGACTATCATGATTGGACATGTGATATCCAAGATCTATGCAGCTGTATTGGATGCGTCGGTCAGTCTGTTCGTAGAGATGAGAGGGCTCAGAGCAAAGGGTCAAGCCGGTTTCAGGCGAGACCATGGGACTATGAATCACATACTCACACTCAGGAGTGCCATTCACGAGGCCAGATCACGGAAGGAGAGGGTATATTGCTGCTTTGTGGATTTTCGCAAAGCCTTTGCACAGTACCTCGAGCTCGTCTCATCACATGCCTATAGACACTCGGATTTGATGGGGATATCATCTGGGCAGTCATGGCACTGTAAGAGAGTCTTAGGCCGAGTTCGGACAGGCACAGGTTTGACAGATGAGATCTTCAGTACCATAGGAGTCAAACAGGGTTGTCCCTTATCAACGACCCTGTTTGGCCTCTACATCGATGAGCTTGAGACTTTCATGGGGGCGTTCGGAGGGACCGGTTGCTCACTTGCCAGGATCATCATCAGGATTCTTCTTTATGCAAATGACGTGGCACTCTTGTCGTCCACACCCGAGGGGCTCCAGCGACACTTGGATGCACTGCAGGATTTTTGTTTATCCCATGATTTGGAGGTCAACCTTAGCAACACCAAGGTTATGATCTTTAACACCTCTCGAGCAAACATGCAACAGAAGCAGTTTACTTTTACTTTCAGTGGGTCACCAGTTGAGATCATATCCTCATACACTTACTTGGGGGTCATCTTCTCCGACCCGATCTTCACAATGAGACCAGCGATGCAGGCCAGACTGAGCAGGGGATACGCCTCACTGGCTCGGCTAGAGAGAGAATGCTTCCACTCCCACTTCCAGGACCCTCGGACCAAGGCTCTTCTCTTCAACTCCTTGGTCCGACTAGCCGGTATGTATGGTAGCCCTTGTTGGGAGCCTAACATGTCAGAGATAGAGTGGACACGGGTGGAGCGCCTGCAGATCCTCATGCTCTCACAGATGATCCGGGGAAAACCGTGTGTATCACATCACATCATTCATGCCGAGTTTGGTGCTTCTCCACTCCAGCTAGATGCAGCCTTTCAGACCATTATATATCTACACCGAGTTAGATCATATGGGGACTGCACATCAGGGAGACAGAGGTTGCCATGGTTGGCTCTCGATTCCTCCATGAGGTTGGCAGCAGAGGGAGACGAGCGATGCTAGTATGCACGAACTCACAGATGGTTTGTGCGACAGGGGTTCCACATCGATAGGATACCTCCTTTTCAGTACAATTTAGATGTCCCTCCGATACTCCCACCCACCATCCCGATCAGGCCACACACCAACCAGGTCATTCGTGAGGATCTCCTACAACTACACACCTTTAGGACCTGGTTGGAGCCGAGGGAGCTTCCAGTGAAGCTGAATTTCTACAGAGATTACTGTCTTCGTATTTCGGAAGAGGGATTCATCACACCACCGGGGTACACTGAGCTTCATATGCCTCACTCACTACGGATCTCCATCGGACAGTTTCGGGTATCATCACAACGCCTCCGCATAGAAAGCGGCAAAGCAGAGGGGATTCCTAGGGAGCATCGCTTATGCATATTGTGCGACTGTCAGGAGGTCGAGTCGGAGGGCATTTTATTTTCAGGTGCCCAGTGTACTACGAGATCCGAGGTCGCTACCATTGCCTCTTTAGAGACAGCTCCGGGCTCCTTTCCAGATTCCTCGCCTACCCAGATCAGAGATGCCTCGTGGCCTTCATTCACAAGGGGGTCCCCGACACAGAGAGTACTTACTCAGGCGACGGGGCTTGGCCACATCATCAGACACCTCTCAGAGTAGGATCACAGAGTTCTTCCCATCGAGTGACATTGATCGTTCAGTCTCTAGCCGCAAACGTGACAGAGACCCCGACCCGATGACCCTAGCACGACACACGAGACATCGAGGAGACACAGAGATTACTCTGGGAGACCTCCTGTCATTATTTAGACCCGGGATACGTCCCACGGGAGTCACGGTGGCTCTGGTTTTGCGTCGAGCCTCATCTAGGAGACCGAGACGTACAGCACCCCTTGACGAGCACCAGCGTCCCATCACCGACTATGCACCAGCTAGGGTGACATGACATACGAAGGATTCCGCTCCGCTCTAGTCCTTTTCTTTTCATTGTTACATCCAAATGTAATTGATTTGATTATGTATGATCAGACTTAGGATTTAGCATGGGTGATGATGCTCATTTCAGTAGCTCCACCCTTATTGTGATTTCTATTAGCTCCACCCTTATTGTGATTTCTATCAGGCTTTCTTTCAGTCTCATAGACCCATCGGTCTTCCGAAGACTCTAATAAAATTTCTCTCTTTCTTTCTTTCTTTCTTTCTGCTTCTTCCACAAGGTTTGCTGAAAATTTCTTCTTTGTATAGCACTCTTTCTCAAAATGTCCACGCTTTCCACAAAAGTTGCACTTCATATCGCTCTTACTGGTGGATCTCTTAAAGTTTCTTTGACCAAGTATGCTTTCTTTTCCTTTCTACTAGCCACATTCCAGATCCCCTTCTTCATAAGAATAAATTTAAGTTTAGTCTGCCAAGTATGAAAACCCTCTCCCTCAAACTTATCTATCTTGGTTTTGGTGGCCATAGGGAAGGTCTTACCAAGACTGTTCACTTGGTCAACCCTCCAATTCACAAAATATCAAAATGTGAACTCAGAAATGAGCAGAAAGAAAGAAAGAAAGAAAGTTTATTAAAGTCTTCGGAAGACCGATGGGTCTATTAGACTGTGAAAATCCTGATACAACGAGCTGTGGTAGTGGAGCTACTAAACGAGCATCCATACCAATGCAAAATGCAAAATGCAAAAAATGCAGAATGGCAGCACTAAGTCCTAAGTACAACATAGTCATGTCAATGGTCGACTATATATCCATCTCAGCATCATCATCAATATCATCATCATCCCCAGCAACAGCAAGATATCAGGATGGATGAGGCAGTGGAGGCACGAAGTCGGCAATAGAGTGTTGTCGGCCACTCAGAGGTGCGGTCCTGGCACGTCTCCTCGTCGTAGCTCTGCGTCTAACCAGGGCTACTGTGACCCCCGTCGGTCGGGCTCCAACTCTAAACAAGGAGGGGATGTCTCCAAGTGTGATCTGTGTGTCGACCCTCTGTCTGAGCTGTCGGGTCACGGGCTCCAGGTCACGGTCATGTCGAGGCCTCGTCTCGTTGGGGTCCATGTGATCTAGCTGAAAGGACTCCGTGATAGAGCTCTGAGAGGGATCAACCGTGGAAGAAGTCTGAGAGGGATCAACCGAGGAAGAAGTCTGCTCGTGTCTCCGAGCTCGGAGTATCCTCTCGCGGTGTCTAAGTGCCTCATGAATGAACCCTACCAAACACCGCTGGTCTGGGTAGGAGAGGAAATGGGCTTAAATCCCATAACTATCTTTGAAGAGGCAGTGGAAACGTCCTCGGATCTCATAGTACACAGGACACCTGAAGATGGAATGCTCCTCTGTCTCAACCTCCTGTATGTCACATAGTGTGCATATGCGCCGCTCCCTGGGTAGTCGCTCTGCTCTGCCGCTCTCGATGCGAAGTCTGTGTGAAGAGACCCGGAACTCCCAAGAGAGATCCTCATCGAGTGAGGTAGGTGAATCTGTGTGTATCCCGGTGGGTCAATGAAACCCTCCGCTGTGATATGTAAGAAGTGATCTCTGTAGAAGCTAAGCTTCACTGGGAGTTCACTTGGTTCCAACCAGGTCCGAAAAGTGTGTAGCTGTAGTAGATCCTCAAGGATAACCTGGTTGACCTCGTGTGATAAGAGGGGAGAGAACGGAGCATCCATGCTATACTGGAAGGGAGGTAGTCTATCCATATGGAGCCCCAGTCGCTCAAACCATCTCTTTGTACGTGCATAACAGCACCTCTGATCTCCTGCTGCTGCAAGTGCCATAGAAGAGGATAGAGCTATCCATGGTAGCCTGCTACGCCCCGAGGTATAATCCCCATATTTCCTAACTCGGTACAGATATGTGATGACCTGAAATGCAGCATCTACCTGTAAAGGGGGTGACCCAAACTCAGCCTGAATGATCTAGTGAGGAACGGATGACTTACCACGAATCATCCCTGATAGCATGAGAACCTGTAGCCGCTCCACACGGGCCCACTCTGTATCCGACAAGTCTGGCCCCCAGCAAGGACTGCCGTACATCCCCGCTGGGCGAGCCAAGGAGTCAAAAAGCAACCCCTTGGTGCGTGGATCCTGAAAGTGTGAGCGGAAGCACTGCCTCTCTAGCCTAGCTAATGAGGCATACCCTCTACTCAAGAGTGTCTGCATCGCAGGTCTCATAGTGAAGCTCAGTGCAGAGAAGATAACCCCAAGATAAGTGTATGATGAAACTATCTCAACAGATGACCCCGCAAATGTGAACTGCTCCTGGCGCATGATGGCCCGAGATGTATTGAAGATCATGACCTTGGTTTTACCCAGGTTGGCCTTCAAATCATGAGACTCACAAAAGGACTGTAGTGCGTCTAGGTGTCTCTGAAGCCCCTCTGCTGAGGAAGACAAGAGAGCCACGTCATCTGCATAGAGCAAAATCTGGATCAACGTGCCCGCAAGAGAGCAACCTACACCCCCCTCTGTCTGCATCACTGTCTCAAGCTCGTCAATGTAGAGGCCAAACAAGGTAGGCGACAAAGGACACCCTTGTTTGACCCCGATGGTACTCATGATCTCGTTTGTTCACTCGGATCCTACCCTAACTCTGCCAGAAACTCTCTCGTAAAGTGCCATGACAGCCCAAATGATCTCCTGGTCATAACCCAAGTCTTGTAGGCGCCGTATGAGGCGGGCTCTCGTGACCGTGTCAAATGCCTTGTGAAAATCCACAAAGCAACAATAAACCCTCTGCTTCCGTGACCTCGCCTCCTCGATGATACATCTGAGCGTCAGAATGTGGTCCCTCGTTCCATGATCACGTCGGAATCCGGCCTGTCCTGCTGCTCTGATTCCTCGACACTCTGCAAGTCTGCTAACCTCGGAGTCAAGTACTGATGCATAAATCTTGGACATGACATGTCTAATCATAATGGTCCTGTAGTTCTCCGGGCTCATGGGATCCCCTGCCTTGTGGATGGGTGAGATAGTGTTAATGGTCCAAGTGTGTGGAAATCCCAAACAAACCGCTTCATTAAAAAGCTTTGCTAAGATTGGGGCTAGGAGGTTAATCCCATATGCAATGAACTCAGTGCATAGTCCCTCATGATCCTTCGCTTGGCCATCATGAAGTTTCATTACAGCATCCTTTACCCCTCCTCTAGTGAAGAGGGTGCAGGATGTGGGACGAGGCATGTGTGAGAGGCTAGGGACTGGCTGATTTGGGATGTCATAAAGTGTGCGTGCATAATCAAACCAGATCTGGGTGTCAGTGAGTGGCGAAGGAGACCGTCCTTTTAGAAATCTCCACCAGAAGTCCTTAGAGTTGTTACTAAACAAAATGTTCAGTAGCTCCTCCTCGTTTTGACAAACGAAGTCTAGTTTCTTCCTCCGTACCAGTCTACGGTATTCACGTAGCGTATCTGGTGCGCTCGGAAGACTGTTTTTGGTTTCGAATCTGAGTTGACGTCGTAAGGCCTTACACTCATCATCGTACCAACTATTACAAGGTACGGTTCCAAGGGATGGTGGGCGGGTGGAGCGGGTGTTGTGGGGAAAAGCGTGAATGGCAACCTCGTGTAGTGAGCGGGTGACAAGGGCAGCACGATCCTCTAAAAGGGGTATGAAGTCAATATAAGCGAGAAGTATGTACAGACGGCCAGAGTAAAAAGGTGAGTGATCCCGATCAAAGCGTATATCATGGTAGGTGGAGTAAGCACTGAGTGGGCTGGAAGGTGCTGTGCGAAGGGAGGTGGAGATGCGAAAGAAAAGGTATGTATGATCAGCCCCTGGGGGGAGAGGTGCTACAGTGAAGTCAGTAATACGAGATGTGAAGACAGGGGATCCCATGATGTAATCAACAACACTGGAGCCCCCTCCATGTGGAAAGCATGTGAAACCACCTGAAGCGGGCCATCTGTCAAGACCATTATAGATAATGAGATCATGTATTCTGCCTAGGTCTAATAGGGCCTGCCCATAGGATGAGAGTGGACCTCGCCTGTCAGCCAAAACCCGTAGCATACCTACCTCCTCAAGGTCAACATCTGCCAGTAGAGTGAAATCATCTCTGAAATCAAGAAGTGGTACCGGGCCCTTGTCCTTGCGTTGAAGTCCCCCACTAGAAGGACTTCTCCGCGGCTAGAAAAGTCAACAATGGACTGATAAAGGGCAGCAAATGGGGATGTCTCATCATCACCTCGAATGTCTCTGGCAAAGTGGGAGGTCTCCGGGGGGAAGTAGCAAACTGCGACAAACAAATCCTGGCTGTCCATGTGTCGTATCCGGATCCAAAGGAATCTAGAATGTGTATCTCTCTGCTCTACTGAAATGATCCCCCGAAGTGTGGATCTGAAAAGGACTGCAACTCCACCTGAACCTCAAACTCCTCCTGTACCCCTCGTCTCATCTCTGTAGGCAGACTCCCGTGTATATCCGCTGACTATTGGGAGAGGGCGCTCTGGACTCTTATGTGTCTCTGTATAAAAGACTATGTCATGGCCTGTATAGGATTCCGAGAAGTTCCCTGGTTCTGACCATAAGGTACCATTACAGTTCCAAATGGTGCAGAACACGGTCTCGGATATCTGAGTCTCATAGGCCCCGCTTTCCTATGTAGGGGAGGGGACAGGTGTCCTATGGGGGCCTGTAAGAAGTCGTCCCTCTCGTACCACTGCCCACTTCCCCTCCTTTCAGGCCTGATCTCGCTACTGCAGCAAAGAGCGTCTCTCCTCGACCTGTAGAGGTGTGAGGTCCTCATCCATAGAGATCGCTGGCTGATCTCGAAGGACTGACATGCGTCGTAGAGCTGAAAGTCGTGCCTGAGTGTCATGAAATCGTATGATCAGGGGTTGCTCTCGGTTGGGATCTCTCCCCACCCGCCATGCCCTCTCTATCCTGTGCTCAGCCACACCCAGGGTAGCGGTCACGAACGCAGTCGCATCTACCATTGGTGTAGCCTCACTGCGTGGAATCCCACGTACTCTAATGTTGAGAGCCTTACTGGCTCTCTGCTGCTGCTCCATGAGGGTAGCTGAAACGGTGACCCTTGCGGGTTCCTGTTTGGCCACGTCAACCCATCTAGAAGTCTCCTCAATAGCAAATTGCATGCTCGCAATCTATGCCTCGACCACCGGGGTACTCCTTGGGGCAGTGTGTATGGCTGTGACCTCCTGTCGGAGCTGCATGATATCATGTCTGAGTCCCTGAATAAGACCCGCCTGCTCCCAAACGGCCCTAGCCTGCTCCTGTATGATGCGGCTCTGGTTGAAGCGGACCTGCTCCCGTGCGAAGCGAGCCAGCTCCATCTCACACTCACGAAAACTATGTATCTCCGTGAGTAGGGTGGTCTCACGGGCCTCTGGTGTGTCAGTCCACCCATGTCCATGCTGAAACTGTGGTGACTGTGGCATGAAAGAGTGGGACTGAGTCCGAAAACTGGACGGTGGCTGAGTGAGGAACGGAGATGACAGTGGAATGGATGAGGCAGTCCCAACGGGGTGTGGGAGGGTGGGCTGATTGAGAGGGAGAGAGGAGAGTGAAGCGTAATGCGGCACATGGGGCAATGTGTATGGCTGTGACCTTCTGTCGAAGCTGCATGATATCCTGTCTGAGTCCCTGAATAAGACCCGCCTGCTCCTGAATGGCCCTAGCCTGCTCCTGTATGATGCGGCTCTGCTCCTGGTTGAAGCGGACCTGCTCCTGTGCGAAGCGAGCCAGCTCCATCTCACGCTCACGAAAACTATGTATCTCCGTGAGTAGGGTCTCACGAGCCTCTGGTGTGTCAGTCCACCCATGTCCATGCTGAAACTGTGGTGACTGTGGCATGAAAGAGTGGGACTGAGTCCGAAAACTGGACGGTGGCTGAGTGAGGAACGGAGATGACAGTGGAATGGATGAGGCAGTCCCAATGGGATGTGGGAGGGTGGGCTGACTGAGAGGGAGAGGTGAGAGTGAAGCGTAATGCGGCACAGTGTATGACACCTCCGAAGTAGGGGTCATAAGCTGTGCGAGAGCTGTAACAGGAGAAGAGGGAAAGGGAACAACAACCGGCGCCATGGGCATGAGTATGTCACTGATCGGAGATGTAGATGGAGCTGAGACTGGAACTAGAGCTGGGCCTGAAGCGGGGAGTGAAGTCGAAGTAGAGATAGAGATAGAGATAGAGGGAGCTGAGGTTGGAGCTGAAAACGAAACTGACACTGTAGCGGGAGTTGAGGTTGAGGTTGAAGTAGAGATAGATGCTGAAGAAGCTGAGGCAGGTCCTACCTTTGCCTTGCTATTTACCCCGAGTCCACTTCGGTTGTAACGTGTGTTCACATCCTCCAAATTCAGTTGTGTCGTTTGCTTTTTTTTGTTGTTGTTATTTTCGTCTTTCTTGGCTTTGTCCCCCATTCTCTTGGGGTGCGGGTGCAAATCTTAGTGTTAATGTTCAGCCGGGAGCGGGAGCACCGGTTCCCCCCCCATAATGGGAGGCACGTCCACTGCGAGGTGGTGGAGAGGTAGTGCGGAAGATTGAAGTGGAGAGACAGCCAAGAGGTGGAGAAGGAGGAGAGGCTAAGATGGCGAGGATTTTTATTTTTATTTTTGTAATTATAAAGGTGGTTGTGGTTTCCTTTTTTTCTTTTCCCCCCCCAAAAAAAAACAAAAAGTGGCGAGGGGAGCAGAGAAGAGGGGGGCGGGGGGGGGGGGGGGGGGCGGTGGATGAGCGGAAAAGGAGGGAGGGAGGTGGCTGAGTGAGGGGGTAGCGGGGAGCAAGGGGTGGCTGAGGGGAGCGAGGGGCTGAGCGGGGGGTAGCGGGGAGCGAGGGGTGGTTGAGGGGTGTGAGGGGTGTTTGAGGGGAGCGAGGAGCGAGGGGCTGAGCGGGGGTGCGGGTAGCGAGAAGGGGGGGTGCGGGTAGCGAGAAGGGGGGCTGAGCGGGAGCAAGGAGCGAGGGGCTGAGCGGGAGCGAGGAGCGAGAAGGGGGGGTGCGGGTAGTGAGAAGGGGGGCTGAGCGGGAGCGAGGGGCGGGGGGCTGAGCGGGCTGAGGGGAGCGAGGGGTGGCTGAGGGGGCTGAGCGGGGGGCTGAGCGGGAGCGGGAGCGAGGAGCGAGAAGGGGGGTGCGGGTAGCTGCAGCAGCGCCCAGGGAGGAGCTGGAGCGGGAGGAGCAGCGCCAACGGAGGGGCAGAGCAGGGTGGGTAGGTAGGCTGAGCGAAGGGAGGCTGAGTGGAGCGGAGCGGAGGAGCGGGAGGTAGAGGCGGGGGGGAGAGGCAGGGGTAGCGAGAAGGGGAGGTGGCTGAGTGAGGGGGTAGCGGGGAGCGAGGGGTGGCTGAGGGGAGCGAGGGGCTGAGGAGAGCAAGGAACAAGAGAGGAAGGAACAGAGATTAGAGGCTGAAATTCAAGCTATACAAGCAAGCATTGAAGGGGCTTTTGCAATGGAATGAAAGCTCTTTTACCAGAGAGGAGCCCCTAGAGAAGAATTGTGCAATGCCGTGTCAGAACATCAATGAGAATAGCGCCATTTCCAACTGGTTTTTCTGCCTTTTCTCCTCATATACTGGACCATTGTTGCTCAGACTTCATCAGCATGCTCCTTGTAGCGTCACCCAACAGCAGCTAGAACCATTTTATGAATGGTGGCTCCTACAGGGAGAATTGCACGAATCTTCAGCGGCTGGAAAGCATGTCGGCACGGGCAAAAGACACGACCATTGTCTGATTCCTCCCATCCAAGGACTCACCCCAACACAAGGATACTTCAGCTCAAAGGACATGGAAAATGGCTCAGAGAATGGAGAGAACAAGCCTAAGCAAAATCTGTGGGAAGAGAATGAAGAAAAGCTCCATTTGGGGAAGATGATGGCATGGCACTCAAAGAGGGCTCAAGGAGGGTGGACGTGGCTCTGATACGACATGATGGAACAGCAAGGAAGGATCAGCTATGGAGAGAATAGAGTAGTTTATTCAAGACAAGAGTGTAGGCCATCTTCTCCCAGTTCTAGTGATGCCCTATAGGCCCTGGTATGTGCCTTGTAGGCATTGGTATAGACACTTAGTTTATTGTGTGCCTTTTATGCCACATAGGACACTTAGTCCTATGTGACACCTAGGACACTTAGTCCTAGGTCTAGGTACAAGTACTATGTACTTAGTTTTTACACATTACACTTGTTGACGTGACGGCTGAATCTATCGACTCTTTGCACCTTGCACTTGCTCTTTCATCTAACGATCCTACAGTGGTATCAAAGCCACGTTCGACTCGTCTCCTGTCCCTGGATTGGCATCTCCTCCTTGTGCCCCCATCTGTACAGTCCGTACGACTGTACGGACGTCCGTACAGATCCCGCGTCAGAATCTGTACGTCTTCTACCAGCTGCTTCCGTACGTACTTGTGATGTACTTGCGTCATACAATATGCAACAGGCTTCCGTACAATCTGCAACAGACGTCCGTACACAGGAACAATCAAGATGGGATGCAAGAGATGCGAATGCACATTCCTGTATTGCTTTATCATGCAAGAGAATCATTATTCCACACATCCGGTCTTGGAGGACAGCAAAGGATGCTTGGGACAAATTGGCTTCTCTTTATCAGATTCGCAATGAGGCACGTGTTGCATTTTTTAGAAGACAGTTGCAAGAAGTCAGTATGAATGAAGGTGATTCTATGGATGCATATCTGACAAAGGTAAAGGATCTCATGGAACAACTTGCCAATATTGATGAGGTGGTGCCAAATTCTCAGCTTGTCAGTACCACATTGAATGGATTGCCAAATACATATCAAGGCTTTGCTACAACCCTTCGGTTAGTGGCCATGGGTAATCCAGACCACTACTCTTTTGATCAGCTTGTCACTTTGCTTTTGCAGGAAGAGTAAAGTCTTCCTGATCATGCATTTGCTTCACAGCAGACAGGAAGAGGCAAGGCTTCCAAGCCTATGGGCAAGCCTAAATCTGCGCATAGCAGCTGCAATTCCTCCCATGCATCAAAAAATACAGCAGATAAGTCAAAGAAGAAAAGATGCAACTATTGTCGCAAGCCTGGACATGATATTTCAGAATGCAAAAAGCGCATTGCTTCAGAGAAAAAGAAAGCAGGATTGATAGTTAATGCCTCACGTGCAATTGAATCCCACGAGCCAGCAGATGCTTCACATGCACATGCACTCCAGGATGATTGGGCATGGGCTGTCCATTGCTCATTTGATCCCTCCAACGTTGATGCACACTCTTTACTTCTAATGATGCACAGTCTTGGTATTTTGATAGTAGTGGCCTAGCATTAGAGAGGGATGCCAAGAAGGGGTAAGTGATCAAGGTGGTCACTGAAGCTACCATCCCCGAAGGTGGTGGTGCTTTCCCCTCTGAGTTCGATGTAGTAGCTGATGTGGAGGCCGATCTAGAGTTAGAAACTATTTGGGAACAGATTTTATTGGCTGCCCTCTGTGTGGCAGTGCTGTCAACCTGTAAGCCACTACTGTTGCTGCACTTGTTCACATCTTCGATTATGACCTGCTTGCTTATCCTCCTTCCTAAGTTTCTCTTTCTCCTTATCACTTTTATCCCCTTTCACCATTGCCTCTTTCTACTATCTGCTTTTCTTTCTCTTGACAAAAGATGGTTTCTTGCTGAATTTATGGAGGTGGGAAGAGGGCTCCCGTGATCTGTTAAGAAGTGGCCCCAAAGCACAATAAACCCCACATGCTGGACTGGAGCGGGTGTGTTGAGTGTGATAAGTCCTGGCATTGTTCACAGCAGCATCCATGAGCAGCCCGTACAATGCTGAGTCCTGAGTGTTGTTCACAGAAGCACCCCTTACAATGTGAGGCCCAAATGTGCTGCTTGCAGCAGCCCATACAGTCAGCTTGCTGGGGGGGTCAATGTGAGACCCGAATGTTGGTCACAGCAGTTCGTACAGCAGCAAGGGCTCAGGTGCTGCTTGCAACAGCCTGTACAGCAGGCGGGGGGCAATGCAAGGCCCCAATGAAGCCTGTACAGCAGGCAGGGGGAAATGCAGTGCCCCAATGCTGCTCGCAGCAGCTCACACAGCAGTGAGGGTCCAACAATGGCTAAGGGGCTGCCCACAGGTGGCAGGATGAAGCTGAGCGGGGTGTAGGAGCCTAGCAGGGAGGAGCAGTGGGGGATGGAAGAACAGTGCAAGGTGGAGCAGCATGGGTGGAGCAAATCGGGGTAGAGGTGCAAGGCATGATGGAGCTGAGCAGGCTGGAGGAGCAGAGCGGGGCGGAGGAGCAGATCAGGGTGGAGGAGCAGAGCAGCGCGGGATGGAGAGAGAGAAGTAGAAGTAGAGTCTATTAACGTCCTCGGGGGGCCAAAAATGAGAGAGAGAGAGAGAGAGAGAGAGAGAGAGAGAGAGAGAGAGAGTTACTGTCCTTAGACAGCTTATGGGACCTAAAACAATACAAAAAGCAGTACCTCATGCATGTGATCAGTGCAGCGCACAAATAGAATTTCAAAAACAAGAAAAGATCTCCGAATGGCTTACGAGCATGCTCTACCAGATATGATATGATTGTAGTAAAGTCCGTGGGAGCCCCTTCAGAATCTATGGGACTGGTGATCAGTCATCAACGAATAGCATTCTTTTACATCCGGTGAAAGAAAGTACTATAGACTTGCAAAATAGCTAGTACTTTAGCTAGCTTGTGTGCTAGCCCAAGTACCTTGTTGCAGTGTTCCAAAACTTATTTTAAATAACTTCCTAGCTTTGTAGCTGGCTGATCTGACAGATTTTTCAGATTGCATCTATTGTCATCATATCTTTCTCTGATGTGCGAATAGGCCCGACATCTTAGGTGTACATCCTGTTCATTTTCCACCTCCCGTGTGGGGCAGATTTCGCATATCCTTTCTCCCTTGGGACTTTAGGTTTTGCCAACCTTCCCTTCTCCACTTCTAGATCATGTGAGCTGGTTCTCATTTTGCATGTTAGGGGGCTCACACACGAGCCCGCCCATGGGCATACCCAAGGCTGATGAACGGGTAAGATTGCCCACCCACGATGCGGATTCATTTATTGCCTGGGCAGCGGCCATAGTGTATTGTAACATGCAACGGTTATCTGATCGTGTAATTCACAGCAAGACCTTCTTTAAACCTTTAGCGAGGAATGAGCGTTGTTTACAATAGAGAGAGGAAGGAGATGAGGGTAGAGAGAGCGTAGAGTCAACAACCGATTGGGTCCCTGTACCCACTGAGGGCCCCCTCCCCCAATCAGGGGAGAATTTGCTTTATACTTGGAGAACTGAGAAATACAAAGAACACTCTTCAAGAGAGCACGGAACACGCTTCCAAAGAGCTCACTGTGCACACGTATAGCAGACCCAAAGACCTGAGAGGCAATGCCAACCAATACCGAGACCTTGATGCTGTCCACACTGACGATGTAGGACGCTTCTGCAAGGCAAGGAAGAGGCTTGTGCTGTCTAGCGGAATGCAGGGTTACTGCGTGAGTGAGAGAGTGAAAAGCTAGAAGTGATAGATCCTATGAGAGAACTGAGAGATGACGGAAATATAGAGCTGAGAATGAGCTGTGTAAACTGTAAAAGAGAGCTGAGAAAGCTGAGGAAACAGTGTCCAAACCTCTCTCCGTTTGCTGGTCCAAACCTCCGACTGTTGTGCTGCGTGGTCACCTTCAGATCAGGCTGAACTAATGGCCAAGGGACTGAGGCTAGAGCAGGGCCAAATCTGAGGATCTCAGGGGCTGCACAGGAGGCTGAAGTGAAGCTATAGGAGGACTGAAGGCAGAAGCAAACTGAAACAGGGCAGCCAAGGGGCCCTTTTATAGCGCTGGACTGAGCCAACCCAGTCTGTAAACAGACTGACTCAGTCTGTTTTACAGACTGGCTGGCCTACAACCAGCCTATAAAAATCCCTCCCTGGCTCATTTGCCAGGGGAGTTTTTGGGCAGCCTTTGCAGGCTGCCTTCCCTGCTTACCTGTCCAGCCTTTGGGGACCCTAAAGGGACTCTTAACCTAGGCTAAGACCTAAACTATAAGATGGAAACACTTAACCTACTATTCTCCAGTGGATACTAGTGAACAAGAACTGACTAATGACTTGACCTAAGGCTGAGAGACTGACCTACGTAGCTTGTGCCTGACTGTCCGTGGACAAGGGCTCACAAAGGGTCACAGCATACGACAAAATCTCCTATCTGGGAATTATAATACACTTGTCGATGTAGCCAGTGTGTCACCTTGCACCCAAGTGCAGGGGTGCATGTGACATTCCCTCCTTCTTAACTTAGCGGTAGGTTCATTGCTTCCAAGTAGTCCGCCAATATCTGGGGAAACTCCTGGAAAAAATCTTCGTCCAACCACACTGCTTCATGGGTACCTCGATCCCGGAACTTGGTGTAAAACTCCCGGATCCTGCGTCCTGACCCATGCTTGAATTTATGAAGGAGGATCTATTCTCGCTGCAAAACTTCGGCTTCCTCAAGAACTTCAAGTTGTTGCTCGTCGGAAATCTCTGAAAGAGGAGGCCCAAAATATGGCTTCAACCAAGCTACATGGAACACGTTGTGCATAGCCCAACTGTCTGGTAGGCGTAACTTCATTGAGACATCGTTGATCTTTTGAATAATAGGGAATGGTCCGAAGCTCCTGAAGGACAACTTAGGGCATCGCTTGCCCACCTGCTTCAATCGTTGCTTGATAATGTGTAAATACACCCATTGACCCTCTTTATACTGGACATCTCGTCTGGATTTATTAGCTTTGGCGATGCGGCTTTTCACGGGCTCCGTAATCTCTGCCATGGATTCGGTGGTTTTGTTGGCTTCAAGAGATGGAGACACCATCCGGGTGAGGAGTGAGGTAAATCGCCGTCCAAACGCCGCTTCATAAGGTGTGCGACCAATACTCAAAGAATAGGTATCATTCAAAATGGCCTACACAAGCGGAAGAAACTGCTCCCACTTTCCCTGAGCATCATGACAATATGATTTCAAAATATCAAATGCCATACCATTATACTTTTCCATTGCTTGCCCCATCGGCGGAGGAGCGGCTTGAACTGGAGTGATCTGGCACTGGACATAGACAAGTGCACACATGGCACCCTTGCGGACGGCGCAACCTGCTTGAATATGAGAGATTAATGGAATCCCTGGTATGCTCCTATCACCGCATATTACGGCGGGCTCAAGTAAACCTTCCACAATCGTGAAGGTGTCATGCCGCCAATCAGGCGTCGGAACATGCTCACGGAACTACTGAATCTCGAGGATCATGTCGCACCCCATCAAAGGAGTCAATATAAAATCCCACGTAAACATGGCCTTCTGAACTGAAAAAGTGAACTGGATGGCCTTATGCGTGATGTATGTGCGCAAACCGGGCGTGAACCCGTCCACTGCAAGCTCGTGAGACACCAAGGTGCACCCCACTGTCTTGGCAAGCTGAGGGGAGATGGGATCTTCTGAACTCCCCATATCGAACATGACAATAAACTGATGCCCGTTAGCTGTGCCATACGCTCGAATAAGCGCCTTCTTTTGATCTGAGAAGTCGCCCTCCTTCTTACCTTGAAAGACCACCGTGGGAACTGCGTTCAAAGCAGGGAAGATGGCATTCGTAGCTAAGGATGGAGGCGGAGCTGGAAGAGCCAATACATAGCGACGGACGAAGTAGGTGCTTTCGCAGTCTTTTCGGCAAGCATCGGACAATCCTTCTTGCCATGCCCAGCGATGTGGTGACAATGAAAGCAGCAATGTTCTTGGTGGTATCGCTTCTGCTCGTCGGGCTATAGATAGCCTCCTGTAATACCCGCTTTAGCCTTCTCATCCGGAGTCATCTTTGGCTTGGATTCTCTCTTTTGACCAGATGCCTGGCCGTCTTTCTTTTGCAACTGGTTGTCCTTCTTCTGATCCTTACCCGCTGTGTTGTTTGACTGCTGCGGGGCTTTGGAATCTTTTTGGACCTGCTTGGGCTTTCCCCCATTCAGCATCATCTCCTGATTCTGTGCGAGAGTCAGCGCCCGCTCGTAATCCGGCGGGTCGAAGTTCTGAATGGTAAAACGTATGTTCGTGTCCAAACCTCGAATGAATTGCTTCATCTTGGCGCTCTCCATCACGCCCAACTGTTGCACCAGTGTGATGACCTTATTACTGTATGTCAACACAAGCAAACCATTTTGGGAGAGACGATAGAACTCATCCTCCAGGATAAGCATATATTGGGGTGGGAGAAAACGGGCTTTGAGGTCGGCCACAAACGTTGCCCAAACGAAATTCGTCTTAAATGTTTTTGGGTCAGTATGCTTACTGTTGAGATATCAAGCTCTACCCCCGATATATCTCCTGGATGACTATCATTTATGTCACCGCCTATGTTAGTTGTACTCGTGGTGTAGTTAGACTACCACGTATGTTTTTGGTTTGGGTTCACATATGAACCACATATTCTAGGGTTTGACATATAGGGTATTTCCCTCTTCTATTGTATTGTTGTTGTGTGCAAAAGTGAAGAAAGGCTTCACCCTCCAACCTTGTGTCCTCTCTCTTTTGTGTGTTGTGAAGAAAGCTGAACTTGAGTCTCCTATCTCTCTCCCTTATTCTTTACATGGTATCAGAGCCTTGTTCGTGGTAAGGAGCTCAAGAAAGCAAGCCAAGTTTGTGGTGTCCTGGTAAGAGGACCAGTGTTGCTTTCCTATTTCGAGTTTGGGAGCAAATCTCTGCAGGTAGCACAGCCAGAAGTGCAGGAGTGCACTGTTTCAAATTGAGAGGCCCTTCGCGGTGACGTTATTTTTTTGATTTGAGGCCGTTTCGGGGCCCGTTTTGAAGGCGCAAGTTCTTCGCAAGCACTCAGAAAAAGGCCCTGTTTTTCGCTGTGCGACCACTGCACGGCTAGTCGGTGGAAAGGTGCCACAGAAATTGCATCGTATGCCTGTGTGCAGAGATATTGGGAGTTGCAGATTCATGCCTGTTGCCTGTTGATGCAAAATCGTCACTAGGAAGTGACTGTGTGGTGAAATACCACTTTCGCCAGTGTTGCAGATCTGCCCCTGTGAGGCTTTTTGCAGAAGTTTTGCTATTTGCCCTTGTGAGGCATTTGCTGTGTTTACAGGTTGCTGTTGCAATTCGTGATTTGTAAAATGTCTGAGAATCTGTCTACCATTGTCAGTGAGAAGCTTGACAAGAACAACTTCCAAGCATGGAAGTTCAGGATGACAAACTTCCTTATGGGAAAGGGAGTTTGGGAGTACATCAGTGGTGAAACTGCAGAACCAATTTTGGGTGCTGCTCCCACTCCTGCTGAATTGAAGGCCTTTAAAGAATGGCATGAAAAAGCCAGAAAATGCCTGTATTGGCTGTCTGTTAGCATTTCAGATTCTATGATTGTGCATATACAGGATGTAGAGACGCCTAAGGAGGCATGGGATACATTGGTGAAGCTGTATAGCACAAATACCAAAGCACGAAAGATGCAGCTAAAGCAGGAGTTGCACAATGTGCAAAGGAAAAATCTGAATATAAATGAGTATTCCTTGAAGGTGAAAGGCCTTGCAGATTCTCTTGCCTCCATTGGAGCACCTGTTGATGATGAGGACTTAGTGTCCGTGACCTTGAATGGTCTTGGGAAAGATTATGCACAGTTTCGGACATCCATTGGAGTCCGTGAAACATTTCCTGATTTTCAGGAACTTATTGCTCTCTTGCTGAGTGAAGAGCAAAGGAATGGTGGTTCAGCCACCTCAACTTCTCAAGAGACTGCTTTCTACTCGAATACAGGTAGAGGCAGGGGTAGAGGAAGAGGCCGTTTTGGTGGCCGTGCAGGAAATCAGAACCAACAGCAACAACAGGAAAACCAGTCCTATGGAGGAGGACGTGGTAATTCTAGAGGCAGGGGGAGCCAAAGAGGCCGTGGTTCATGGCAAAGGAACCAGCAAGTAAATAGCAGCACAGAATGCTATTATTGTGGAAAGCCTGGACACAAGGAGAATACATGCTATAAAAAGCAGAATGACATCAAAAGTGGGAAGTTGCAGCAAAGCAACTATGCATCATCAAGTGGGCATGGTGACGACCGAAATGAGCACCTTTTTGTGATGCAGCATATGGTTAACTCCATGTCAGGAGATGCTGCAGCTTGCAATGATGTTTGGTATGTTGATTCAGGTGCCTCTAACCACATGACCAGTCATGGTGAGTGGTTTCATGATGTTAGAAATTTGGATAAGCCAGGTTATGTTGAAACAGGTGATGATACTGCGCACCCAATTACGCAGGTTGGTAAAGTGCCATTGGCTATGCAGGATGGCAAAACGAAGTACTTGGCAGATGTACTTCATGTTCCAAAAATCACTAAGAACCTGGTTTCAGTTGGCCAGATGGTTAAGCAAGGTCTGCAAGTTAGATTTAATCCTGATGGATGCTTTGTTGAGGACTTGAAAAATAAGTGCCGCTTGGTTGCGAAAGGCAACAAAAATGGCAGAATGTTCACCTTGGATGTTGATATGCCTGAGGTGAAAGCTGCTATGTTTGCGCATGGGAGAGGTGTCATTGCAGATATTGAGATATGGCACAAGCGCATTGGGCACGTGAATATACAAAGGCTGAAATCTATGCAAACGAAAAACATTGTTGCAGGTTTGCCTAAATTCAAAGTTGAGGGAATGCAAAAGGTATGTGAAGCATGCCAAATGGGTAAGCAGGCTAGACATGCATTTCCCAAAAATGCTAAGGTGAGCAGAAGACCTTTGGAAGTGATCCATTCAGATGTTTGGACAACCAAAGCTGCTTCTATTGGTGGATGCCATTATTATGTGACGTTTATTGATGACTACACTAGGAAGGTGTGGATTTATTTTATGAAGCACAAAAGTGAAGTGTTCAGCCATTTCAAGGCTTTTAAGGCCATGGTTGAAAAAGAGAAAGGTGTGCATATTAAAGTGCTAAGATCTGATGGAGGGGGAGAGTACTTTTCAGAAGAATTTTGTGAATATCTGAAAGAACAGGGAATTCAAAGGAAGTACTCATGCAGGTCTACCCCTCAGCAGAATGGGGTTGCAGAAAGGAAGAACAGGCATATTGCAGAAGTAGGACGGGCGATCCTAAATGAGAAAAACATGCCTGATTATTTTTGGGCTGAAGCAGTAGCAACTGCTGTTTATATTATGAACAGAACCCCCACTGCAGCTGTCCATGGCATGACGCCTGAAGAAATGTATACAGGCCAAAAACCAGATATTTCTCACTTGAAGGTATTTGGTTGCATAGCTTATGTTCATGTTCCTGATGAGAAGAGAACAAAGCTGGATCCAAAGGCAGAAAAATGCATCTTTATTGGATATGCTCTGCACCAGAAAGGGTATCGCTGTTATAACCCTTCCACCCGCAAAATGCAAGTGAGCAGAGATGTTGTTTTTGATGAAATGAGCAGCTGGTATGCACCAACTGTTATGGTAGGAGATGCAGATGCAGGAAATGGGAATGCTGCAATAAATGCAGAGCAGCAATCTCAAGCCTTGAGTGGACCCAGAGAGTCCTCTACTAGTGGATCTAATGCATGGACAGGGAGATTGGGATCTAGTGAATCGTCACATGGCAGCCCTGATAGTGTTGTGCAGGTATCACATAAGGGAAAAGAAAAAGTAGACCATGCTCCAGTGTTTGATGTGTCTGCTGGTAGCTCTCATGTTGATGGAGAGTCAAGTGGCTCTGAAATGAGCCTTGATGAGGAACTTGGGATTCCTTCTGTTGTTACACCTGGTGCAAGGAAAAGCAGGCATGATTTAAAGACTCCTGCAACTGATCCAGTTGTACGGAGGTCCACTCGTATTAAGTATCCAGTTGACAGGCTGAGATATGATGGGTATACAACACATCACTATGCTTATATGGTCAAGGTTCTAGAGGAGCCAGAGCCCACATGTTTTGAGGATGCAGCAGGGCATAAAAATTGGGAAGCAGCTATGGATGAAGAGATGGCTGCCTTGGATGCAAACCACACTTGGGATTTGATGCCTTTGCCTCATGATAAGAAGGCTATTGGCTGCAAGTGGGTTTACAAAGTAAAGCACAGTGGTGATGGGTCTGTTAGCAGGTACAAGGCAAGATTGGTTGCCAAAGGTTTTGCACAGACATATGGAATTGACTATGAGGAAACTTTCAGCCCAGTTGCAAGGATGGCAACCGTGAGAGCAGTAATTGCTATGGCTGCTGCAAAGGGATGGTCGTTGCATCAGATGGATGTGAAAAATGCCTTCTTGCATGGTGATTTGCAGGAAGAGGTTTATATGATGCAGCCAGAAGGTTATGAGAATAATTCACACCCCGATTTTGTATGCAGGTTGCGCAAAGCCTTGTATGGCTTAAAACAGGCGCGCCGAGGGCATGGTCAGACAAGATAGGGCAATATCTTGTCACTATTGGATTTCAGATTTCCAATTCAGATTTTTCACTTTATGTGAAAAGGACAAACAGAGGGATTGTGCTTATAGTCATCTATGTTGATGACTTGATTATTACAGGTGATAGTGACGCAGACATTAATGAAGTGAAGCTGCTGTTGAAGCAAAAATTTGAGATGAAGGATTTGGGAGAGCTGCGTTACTTCTTGGGCATTGAGGTTATTAGATCCCTGAGTGGGATATGGCTGTTGCAAAGGCAATACGGTTTGGACATGCTATCCAAATATGGGATGACAGGCTGTAAGCCTATCTCTGTTCCATTGGAGCAGAATGTGAAGCTCAATGCAGATACAGGTGAGCTTCTTGAAGATATTACTATGTACAGGCGCATAGTAGGTAGCTTGATTTACATGACTATAACCAGACCAGATTTGAGCTATGCTGTGGGGCTGGTGAGTCAGTTTATGCAGGCACCGAGGAAGCCACATTTGGATGCGGCTAGGCGCATACTGCGGTATGTGAAGTCCACATTGCATTATGGACTGTTTTATGAAGCTGGGTGTGCATTACAGGTACATGGATACACAGATGCTGACTGGGCTGGTAGTGTCTCAGACAGGAGATCTACTAGTGGTTTTATGTTTTCCCTTGGAAGTGGTGCCATCAGTTGGAGCAGCAAGAAGCAGCCAACAGTTGCCTTGTCGAGCACAGAGGCTGAGTACAGGGGTGCAGCAATGGCTGCATGTGAGGTAGCTTGGTTACGGAAGCTACTTGTAGATATGGGACAGTCAATTCATGCAGCAGTTGTCATTCATTGTGACAACATTAGCAGCATCATGCTTGCTAATAACCCAGTTTATCATGCTAGAACGAAGCACATTGAGGTGCATTATCACTTTGTGAGAGAGAAGGTTCTAGCTGGTGAGATTGATCTTGTCTATGTCAGCACTGAGGAGCAGGTGGCTGATATTTTTACGAAGGCATTGGGTACCGAGAAGCTTCGCAGATTTAGGAGCTTGCTTGGTGTACGTGAGATGGATTTGAGCTTGAGGGGGAATGTTGAGATATCAAGCTCTACCCCCGATATATCTCCTGGATGACTATCATTTATGTCACCGCCTATGTTAGTTGTACTCGTGGTGTAGTTAGACTACCACGTATGTTTTTGGTTTGGGTTCACATATGAACCACGTATTCTAGGGTTTGACATATAGGGTATTTCCCTCTTCTATTGTATTGTTGTTGTGTGCAAAAGTGAAGAAAGGCTTCACCCTCCAACCTTGTGTCCTCTCTCTTTTGTGTGTTGTGAAGAAAGCTGAACTTGAGTCTCCTATCTCTCTCCCTTATTCTTTACACTTACTAGCCCAATGCTGCCACCAAGTCACCGCCTCACCTGTAAGATGAGGGGCTACAAGGTGGACTTTATCTTGCTCATCTTGAATCCGCGCTAACAGAAAATGAGCTACAAACTGATGAATAAATTGTAAAATTGCTGAATGATCACACTTACCATCATACTTAACAAAATTTGGAGTGGACTGAGTGAGTGGTGTTGCCTTTGTCGATGGCGAAGCTGTGGCACAGACGGCCGCTGCGCTCAAACTTGCCTGCATAGCGGCTAACATCTGTTTGTGTTGGAGAAGCATCGCCTCTCGGTCTAGCTTTTGTTGCCTCTCTGCCTGGGCGAGCTCTGCGCGTCGCAGTGCCTCCTCATTTTTGCGTTCCTCACGCATCAACGAGAGCAGTTTTTCAAAATCTGTGGTTCTTCTTTGTTCCAGCAGCTTTTCTGCTTCTTTTTCCTCCAGACGTTGTTTTGTCTGGTCCAGCTGTCTTCTGCTTTCTTCCAGCTGGGATGAATGTTCTTCGAGTTGCTGCAGCAGGACCCCATTCTGCTCTAGAAGATTTGCCATCACTTCTTGAGCATTTGGCGGAAGCGTATCTTGTTGGTAGTCTTTCTCCTCTTCAAAGTCTTCATGGTTGAAATCTTTTCCTAACCCTTCCATGGTGCTTGATTGTGTGTCCTTTCCGGATCTCAGCACAACAATACACTCGCGGTAGTCAAGCTGGATACAGAGCGAAGCTCTGATACCAATGTAACATGCAACGGTTATCTGATCGTGTAATTCACAGCAAGACCTTCTTTAACCTTTAGCGAGGAATGAGCGTTGTTTACCATAGAGAGAGGAAGGAGATGAGGGTAGAGAGAGAGTAGAGTCGACAACCGATTGGGTCCCTATACCCACTGAGGGCCCCCTCCCCCAATCAGGGGAGAATTTGCTTCATACTTGGAGAACTGAGAAATACAAAGAACACTCTTCAAGACAGCACGGAACACGCTTCTGAAGAGCTCACTCTACACATGTATAGCAGACCCAAAGACCTGAGAGGCAACGCCGACCAATACCGAGACCTTGATGCTGTCCACACTGACGATGTAGGACGCTTCTGCGAGGCAAGGAAGAGGCTTGTGCTGTCTAGCGGAATGCAGGGTTACTGCGTGAGTGAGAGAGTGAAAAGCTAGAAGTGATAGATCCTATGAGAGAACTGAGAGATGACGGAAATATAGAGCTGAGAGTGAGCTGTGTAAACTGTAAAAGAGAGCTGAGATAGCTGAGGAAACAGTGTCCAAACCTCTCTCCGTTTGCTGGTCCAAACCTCCGACTGTTGTGCTGCGTGGTCACCTTCAGATCAGGCTGAACTGATGGCCAAGGGACTGAGGCTAGAGTACGGCCAGATCTGAGGATCTCAGGGGCTGCACAGGAGGCTGAAGTGGAGCTGTAGGAGGACTGAAGGCAGGAGCAAACTGAACGAGAAAACAGGGCAGCCAAGGGGCCCTTTTATAGCGCTGGACTGAGCCAACCCAGTCTCTAAACAGACAGACTCAGTCTGTTTTACAGACTGGCTGGCCTACAACCAGCCTATAAAAAGCCCTCCCTGGCTCATTTGCCAGGGGAGTTTGAAACCGGCCTTCAAATTCCTAAAGGGCAGTAGACTAGAACTTGCATTGCACTTTCATTATTCACAGCCACATTGCATCATTTCCAACCACTTAACTTTAAACAATACAACTTAGAAACAATTTCAGAAATAACTGGATGGAGGCTAGAGTGCCCCTGCTCAATGAAACCAAGTACAAGACACCTCACCGGCCCCAAACACTTGGCGCCCCTTCCGGTATTTATTTATTTCTTTAGGAATGAAATTGGTACATACAACAAGGGTTCAACCTTGCACTGTTCCTCTCTGCAAATCCTCTACTTGTCTTCAAGGCATCTAATCCGAGTGCACCACTAGAGTTCCCACTGGCAAGGCATACTCAGGCATTCACTTCTGATCTGACACAACTTAGAGGCATTCACGCATCCAAACCACTGGCAAACTGAGCTCAAGGCAGCCTCAAGACTATCACATGCATCCACGCTGTCCTTAGGCCTTCCACAGGATCACCCTGGCCTTTGGGTGCTTACTAGAACCTGTTGGAGTCCTGAAAGGACTGCACACAACACGCATGTACCGCAAAAAGCTGCAAAGCAAGAAAGAACAAGGCAAAACCGAACCTGGAACCAACTCCCGCTGTCTGTGGCAGAGGGGCGAGCTCCTTCCTCGCACCTATCCTCTGTCCAAGCTCCTCGCAGGGTGCAGGTGTCTTCTAGCAATGAGGAGAAGAGAGAAATGAAGGTAGAGAGTGGAGGGTGAACAAGAAAGAGCTGTAGAGGACAGATGGTTCACAGATCTGCCTCGAAATGATTGCCTCGAGATCTGTGTCTGAGTCCTCCTAAGAAAAGGTGCCAAAAGCAACAGGGAAAGTTCCTCCTGCAGCCTGCACTGGTCCAGAACAGCTCCAGAAGCCACCACGCAGCCAAAAACATGTGCACAAAGGTCCAGCACAGCAAAAGACAACCCCAGGCACCTGCTGGAGGCAACTGAACACGTCCGTACTGATTCCGTACACGCGTACGGACGTCCGTGCAGTCTGTACGAAAATTTTCCAAAAGTTCAAAAATGAGTCCTGGCACTTCCTAGAAGTGTGTACTAGCCTTGGAACAGTCAAAACACTGTTAAAAGGACTGAAAACAGGCTCGAAACAGCTCAAACAGCTCAAAAACTGCACAAGAACAACTGAAAACGTCCTACACCTCTGGGAGAGTGAGTGGAGAGAGATGGAAGGTGGGGGAAGGGCATGCACACACATGCTTGACAAATGGCACCTCCGCCTTGCCATTTGCCCCTTCATTAGAGTCATAACCCCCATACCAAGGACAACGTTGGTTGTCCTTGGGCCCAACTTTTAGACCCCTCTTTTAAAGCCTTTGCTTTGCCCCTAGGACCTAGTGGTGCACCTAGATTTTGCCCTTAGGAACTTCTAGGAAGTGTGCACTTCCTCTAGCCAGTCCCTCACGGCCAAATCAAACACTGAACCATGGTTAACCCCGCGTTAAGCGTAGGTTGAGTTACGAAGATACTTTACATCACTTTTCACGTCCTCGTGACATACCGGGTTAAGCGTAGGTTGAGTTACGAAGATACTTTACATCACTTTTCACGTCCTCTTTTCACGTCCTCGTGACATACCCTCCTCTTGAAACAGCAAACTATCAAGTTTGCTGCTATAAACATAAGCCACCAGCAATGATGATATGGTCTAGGAGAGCGCGCGTATCCATCTATATATCAATGCATCATCCGTGTGGAGTGACTAGTACACTCATCATAGAAGTCCCGTAGCAGATGTATTGTCAGCAAACAATACCTCGAGTGAAACATATAGTGTCACCAAGCGACTTCTAGATACCGTGAGCCTGTCTGTTGACACGGGGGTGGAGGAACTACCCCCCTCTTGAGCATCAGGCAATGCTCCAGACCTATGCTCTGCTGAGCCTGAAGAAGCTACAACCGAAGTCAGCTCAAAGCACAACAACTGAGTGGACTACACCACTCTGAGTGAAATCTGCTAGTTCACTCGCCTCCAATGATTTGAACCACACACACATCACAATAATGGATCCTAGGAACATAGATGCCGGTACTCGATATCCTTGCAGACTTGCATCACCGCAAGCTGAATCGGTTCAGCCCATCTATGCTAGACTTGGACCCTTACCTCATGGTTCAAATCAAAAACCAACTAGCATGTACTAAATGGATTTACTGCTCGAGCCATGCCGGGCAACAAGAGCATCCAAAACAAGCATGTGATACATGGATGTGCTGCTCTAGCCATGCCAAGAGCAATTTAACAGTAACAAGGACTACTTATTCTCCAATTTACCATTCAGCCTAGACGAGGAGACTCTCCATCTTCTGACTGATACAAAAATCAACAAAACTAGCAGGGAAGAACCATCCTACAAATTACCATGCAAAGCTAGCAGGAAATAAACATCCTGCAAATAACAAAGCAGCCTAGAAAGAGGAGACTCTCCAATTTCTGGCTGTTACAATTATTCATACCAAAATTACTGCTTTCGACCAAAGGAAAACAAATCTCCTAGCGCGTGTGGCTGTCCTCTTTCACTTCATGTGCTCCCATAGGTTGTTTCCGTTTACGATTGGGGCAATCTTTGGCCTGATGGCCCTCTTCTTTGCAAAGGAAACACTTTCCAGCTTCAAATAGGGCTTGCCGTTCCTCAGGAGACAATCTCTCTTTGGTACTGGGCTTACTATTAGGTCGCTGGTCCACATCAAACTTGACTTTGGTTGTCTTGGCAAATTTCCTTTTCGTGAAAGAGTCATCCTGCTGCGTACCTTTGAATCCTGGAGTCATCCCTTGTATGAGAGCATAGGCTGTAGTAGCATTCTCAATCAGTTGAGATATGTTGGAGACCTTTCTTGGTGCAATAGTCACGAAGCTCCTTTGGCAGCCCACAACAATACTTTTCCACCTGCTCAGACAATGATACGGTCCTATACGAGCTGGCTGGCAATAAGGCCTCCCATAACTTTTTGTTATACTCTTCAAGATTATTACAGTTTGCGGCATCCAGCTTATGCCATGCTGTCATTATATCCACTTCAAAAGTGGTGGTAAGCCAAGCAGATGAGAAAACTTGCTTGAACTCAATCCAAGTGTTAGGGGCTTTACCCTGCAAAAGCAAATTGGTCCACCATTGCAGCGCGTTACCCTTCAAAAAGGTGGCCGCCTTTCGTACCTTGGAAGACTATGTGAAATGACCACCGGAATAGGCAGCATCAAACTGTTGCACAAATGTCAGAGCCTTCAATCTATCTTGCATTCCATTGAAGGTTTCAAACTTCACAGCTGCCCCTCCCTCCTTATAATCTTTCAGCTTACCTTTGGGAGTAAGATTATCATAAACTGGGGGCTGTAAATATGGTGGAGGCATCGTGGATCCCATATTCTGTATCATATCGCCTATGCCCATGGTGGGGTTGACCATTCCGGATCCCATTCCTTGCATCTGTGGCACACTCCAAGTGTTGCTTATCATTCCTGGCATCCCTGTCTGCATACCGGGCTGCACCCTATGTTTGCATACATCATATTGGCATTTGCAGGGGGCAGTCCACCCTCCATATGTTGCTGCAAATTCTGCATTTCTGGCTGGAAACTACCCAAGTATGTACCAGGCATACTAAGCCCTGCGGTGGGCTGTCCCACCATTGACTGAAAAACTGATCCTCCACCAAAATATCCTGGATGCTTCATGGGGCTGAGGAAGGACTTGCTGTCCTTGATTAACTGAATGAAAAGTATCGACATTACGCACTACACGGGTAATTGTGGGCATCTCAGGTGGCTGTCAATTGAAAGATACATGCCTCTGCGTCTTCTTATGCTTTGTCTGCTTCTTCTCAGCTGTCTTTTTGCTTGCAGGGGGAGCATTACCACCAGGATTAGCTTGGATAATCTCCAAGAAAGTCTGTTGCAGCTGTGACAGGGCTCCCACTGCACTTTGCATTTGTAACTGAAAAAGGGCATTGGGATCAAGCTCCTCTGTCTCATCCTCCTCGTCCTGCGAATCCTCAGTGGCATGCTCGAGAGAAACATGCTATCCCTCATCATTTTGCTCTTCTTCCCCCTCACTCGTATTGTGCTCCTCATCAAAGCTGTCTGTTTCCTGCTCGGAGATAGTCAGTGATCTCTCGCGGTGCGACATGATTGTTGATGGTATGGCTGTAACAAAAAAAATGCAATGGGGCTTTCTTCACCCAACACTTCCAGGGCTCACCTCTGTAGGAAGAAGGTGATATCCTGGCAATGGAACCACTGAAACCGGCCTTCAGTTTCCTAAAGGGCAGTAGACTAGAACTTGCATTGCACTTTCATTATTCACAGCCACATTGCATCATTTCCAACCACTTAACTTTAAACAATACCACTTCAGAAATAACTTGATGGAGGCTAGAGTGCCCTTGCTCAATGAAACCAAGTACAAGACACCTCACCGGCCCCAAACACTTGGCGCCCCTTCCGGTATTTATTTATTTCTTTAGGAATGAAATTGGTACATACAACAAGGGTTCAACCTTGCACTGTTCCTCTCTGCAAATCCTATACTTGTCTTCAAGGCATCTAATCCCAATGCACCACTAGAATCCCCACTGGCAAGGCATACTCAGGCATTCACTTCTGATCTGACACAACTTAGAGGCATTCAGGCATCCAAACCACTGGAAAACTGAGCTCAAGGCGGCCTCAAGGCTATCACATGCATCCACACTGTCCTTAGGCCTTCCACAGGATCACCCTGGCCTTTGGGTGCTTACTAGAACCTGTTGGAGTCCTGAAAGGACTACACACAACACGCATGCACCGCAAAAACCTGCAAAGCAAGAAAGAACAAGGAAAAACCGAACTTGGAACCAACTCCCGCTGTCTGTGGCAGAGGGGCGAGCTCCTTCCTCGCACCTATCCTCTGTCCAAGCTCCTCGCAGGGTGCAGGTGTCCTCCAGCAATTAGGAGAAGAGAGAAATGAAGGTAGAGAGTGGAGGGTGAACAAGAAAGAGCTGTAGAGGAAAGATGGTTCACAGATCTGCCTCGAAATGATTGCCTCGAGATCTGTGCCTGAGTCCTCCTAAGAAAAGGTGCCAAAAGCAACAGGGAAAGTTCCTCCTGCAGCCTGCACTGGTCCAAAACAGCTCCAGAACAGCTCCAGAAGCCACCACGTAGCCAAAAACATGTGCACAAAGGTCCATCACATCAAAAGACAACCCCAGGCACCTGCTGGAGGCAGCTGAACACGTCCGTACGGATTCCATACAGGCGTACAAACGTCCGTGCAGTCCGTACGAAAATTTTCCAAAAGTTCAAAAATGAGTCCTGGCACTTCCTAGAAGTGTGTACTAGCCTTGGAACAGTCAAAACAGTGTTAAAAGGACTGAAAACAGGCTCGAAACAGCTCAAACAGCTCAAAAACTGCACAAGAACAACTGAAAACGTCCTACACCTCTGGGAGAGTGAGGGGAGAGAGATGGAAGGTGGGGGAAGGGCATGCATACACATGCTTGACAAATGGCACCTCCTCCTTGCCATTTTCCCCTTCATTAAAGTCCTAACCCCCATACCAAGGACAACGTTGGTTGTCCTTGGGCCCAACTTTTAGACCCCTCTTTTAAAGCCTTTGCTTTGCCCCTAGGACCTAGTGGTGCACCTAGATTTTGCCCTTAGGAACTTCTAGGAAGTGTGCACTTCCTCTAGCCAGTCCCTCACGGCCAAACCATTACAACACTTAACCATGGTTAACCCCGGGTTAAGCGTAGGTTGAGTTACGAAGATACTTTACATCACTTTTCACGTCCTCGTGACAGAGTTTTTGGGCAGCCTTTGCAGGCTGCCTTCCCTGCTTACCTGTCCAACCTTTGGGGACCCTAAAGGGACTCCTAACCTAGGTCAAGACCTAAACTATAAGATGGAAACACTTAACCTACTATTCTCCAGTGGGTACTAGTGAACAAGAACTGACTACTGACTTGACCTAATGCTAAGAGACTGACCTACGTAGCTTGTGCCTGACTGTCCCTGGACAAGGGCTCACAAAGGGGTCACAGCATACGACAAAATCTCCTATCTGGGAATTATAATACACTTGTCGATGTAGCCAGTGTGTCACCTTGCACCCAAGTGCAAGGGTGCATGTGACATGTATAAACACCCTCAGATGCCTTTTAAACATTGATATATCTTCCCCAAGGTATTAAGCTGTCCATTGGATTAATTTCATGTTTGTAGAACTGCATTTTTGCCCCTAAACCTTGCCATAGTGTTTGCAGCATCTTCTGTGTGACTAACTCCCTGAACAGACATGCATCCTCATCCCGTCTCGATGCCATCCAATGGTTTGTGTAGCTTCCAATGCCTTGTGAGATATCCTATTGGCATCCATCTTTTCAACTTTGTTGAGGTAAGCCATGAGTTGGCCTAATGCCTCCCCTTCAAGAGGTACCATACCCGTCTCGGCCAGTAGGATGGGATATGGTATCTGAGCCTTGACCCCAATTCCCCTATGAGAAATCCTATATGTAAAGTTTCTATTCTTTTCCAGTAGGTCTTGGAGAGCCCGAGAGTCCATGCTCGACACTCGTAAAGGATCATTGTTTGTACAAGCTAGTTTATAAAAAATTTCTTATTTCCTAATTCTACAAATGTGCTTTCCTACATTTATTTTGGAAGCTGTACAAAGCTCTCAAACCCCCTAGGATTCTTCTTTCTACATATGTGTTCAAGTCCTCTTGAGACCCTTAATGATCTATGGGACTGGTGACCACTTCTAGACTAAATAGTGGTCAACTACATCCACTAAGAGAAATCTCTACAAAGCTTTCTATGTTGTATTTGCTGAGCTGGTTTGTGTGTGAACCCAAGGATTTTATTTTTATTTTTTTAAAGATTACTTCATTAAGTATGAATGAAAACCGCAAGAATGAGCTCTAATGCGGGAGTACATCATGCATGAGAGAAAAAAAAACAGCTCGAAAAGAGCTAACAAAAATCCAAGGTGGAGGCTGAAAACGCCACCTCAACCTTGAAGGAGACTCAGAGAAAAAAGCAGATCCTCTCCAAACTCTGAAAAAAGTATCTCTCCTGGCAGTAGCTGCTCTGGAGGATCCCTGCATGCTCGTCTAGATGGATATCAATGTGTGTATAGCATCAGTCCATATACTGGCCATAGACTGGGAAGGGTGAACCTGAGAACCCTCCATCGCCTCCATACATCTGGCCCTCCAAATATGCCAAGCTGCAATGCTAACCAGAATCTCCCATAATGTGTCTACCAAGGCATGAGCAGCTCTGAAAGAAGTGAAGGGAACATCCTGGAGAGAACATGACACCACAGAGTGTCGTCGTACAATGAAGGCTGAGTCTAAGTCATATCCCTCGAAAAACACCTGAGGGCCAGTAAGAGATAACCATGCCACTAATTCCCAAGTCATGAAGAAGGGTGCTCTATGAAATATGCTAAATATCCTAGCAACACCCTTCCAGATCGTCCTCGCCTGTCTGCACTCCCAGAGGCAGTGCTGAACTTACTCAACTGCTGCGTGGCATCGAGGACAAGTAAGGTCAGCTCCGAACCTGGATCTCCACACGTTCACTGCAATCCGTCCATGAATAGAAAGCCAAAAGAAGAGAGTGATCTTTCTATTCCTTAGAGATTTCCAGAGCCTCCTCCAAAAGTTTTTCCGCTTGATGCACCCTTCACCAACATAGAGTTCAGGACTGCTCTCTGTGCCCTTCACAAGGGCAAGTGTCCTGACTCAAATGGACTTACCCTTCTTTTTTTATTTCTTTTTGGGATCACATTGGGGATCACATTACCTCAGCCTTGCAGGGTGTTTGGGACTCGGGTGAGATGCCAGACTCATCTACAGAGAGCCTCATTCATCTTAGTGTCTCAGTGGAGACCAATCACTCTGTTAGGTATTTTATACAAAATCTTAGCAAAAGCAATCAGCCTACGTTTGCAGCCCTTTCTTCTAGATCTTATACATGATACGCAGACGGTCTTTGTGCATGGCATGAGCATTTTCAATAACATCTTCTCATTCTGGGAGGCTTCTGATTGGGCCATGCATAATCGCCATAGGCTTGCCATTCTACTCTTGGACTTTGAGAAAGCTTATGACAGAGTAGACAGGGGCTTTCTAGAGGGTACCCTCGTTCGCTTTGGATTCACAGATGCATGGATTAGAGGGGTGTCAGCTCTCTACAGATCAGCCCATAGCCAGGTTCTTATTGGTGGAGTTAGGGGAGACAGTTTTCAGATTACCAAATCAGTCCGTCAGGGATGCCCCTTTCTCTTTTTATTTGTGGCCGAAGCTATGAGCTATTACCTTAGAGCTCAAGCGGACTCAAGCGGACATTATAGGGCTGAGCCTTCTATTGAGACAGGAGGATGAGCTCTTGGATAATGAGTTGGCAGATGACACGGCTGTTTTTTTGGATGCCACACCACAGACACTCACCTCGTTCAAGATAGCCTTGGATTTATTTTGCACTGTAGCAGGGGCTCATATTAATTGAAACAAATCCAATGGCTTTTGGATTAGTGATGAGGACACTCTAGACTCGGGGAAAGACATAGGATTCACTTGGATTCAGAGGGGTATTTCCATCAGGTACCTAGGATGCCAGGCTGGGATGGGCATCTCTTCAACACAGCAGTTTGCTCCCGTGTGGAGAGCATTAAGAGGAAACTCATTTTTTGGAGTTCTGCCAGGCTTGGCCTTGCATCCAGAGTAGTGGTTGTGAGCCAGGTATTATTGGCTATTGCCTCGTTCGTTAGCTCATGTTGGTGTAGATCTAGAGGTTGTATCTCTCAGCTCATGAGACCTATCAGGAACTTCCTATGGAGTGGTTAGATGGCACCTCAGATATTGTAGCCAGTGTGGCTTGAGAGACCCTCATTCTCCCCACAAGGAGGTCTCAATATTATTGATCCGAACTTGCAGTGTATGGCATTGCTTTGCAAGTTTGTAGTGAGAGGATTGATGCTTGGACAAGATCCTTGGAAATATTTTTTTACACAGCATTCAGTCTTGTACACCTTCTCATGGGAGAGATTGGATGGACAGCTCGAGATGGATCTTTACTTCAGCCCATCTTAGATCTCCCTCTTCCCCTCTCATGGCTGCCATTCTGAAATCTTGGGGCAGCTTCAGAGGCACTCTTCTAAGAGTTCCACCCTCCTCTCGCGAAGAAATAGACAAGCAGCCAGTCATGTGGAATGACTCTATATTGGATGAGCATGGCAGATCACTAGGAGTGTCACATTACATGCAGTGGTCTAGATGGGAGAGGAGACCTGCTTCCACAGTAGGTGCGTGGAAGGCTTTTAGGAAGCTTCCAGAGGATCAGAGACTCTTATCAGTTGGCCACCTCAAAGGGAGTGTAGTCAGGATGCAGCAGATAGAGGCAGCAATACCAGCAGAGTGGATAGATACAGATGACATTCCGATCACAGAGTCCACTTGGTTGGGAGCTTTCGCGAGGACGGTATTCCTTTACAGGTTATTGCCTTGTGGGATGCACATGAGGAGACCCTTGTCTTTGATGTTCAGTCGAGGAGTGCGGCAGGGACTCACAGTGGTATCTTGATCGTGACCTTGTTCTCCTGGCACTTGGGTCTTGGAGATTTTGGTTGGATGTGGTTCCCCCATTAGGTTCTTGCAGCAGGACCCAGGGGATTGGGAATGGATTGATGAAGGGCACGGAGAGAAGACCATCTCCTTCCTTCATTACACAGTCAGAAATGCCATGAGATTTCACCTTAGCAGTAGAGGTTGGAGGCCCTCCAGAGTTCCCGTCACCAACATAGGTAGCCAAATAACAACTCGAGCATCATCTCTGTCCTGTGTGTCAGGATCTGCTGTAAGAAGGGAGGCATAGAAATATGTGGCTACCTGCAAGACAGCATCTGGATGTGTCTGTAAAACTGTCTGAATCAACAAACTGCGAAACGCTTTCCTTACTATGTCTGGGGCCAAGAGTAGAGAAGAACTGCTTGTTGACCCTACCTCCCGTCTGAGTCCAAAATGACTCTCTGGCATGAAAGGCATACTCTGCTCTCTAATTTAACAGTGACTGTTGCTGAGCCCTTGTTGCAGCAAGGCGCTCCTGAACCCAAGCATCTGTAAGCCTCTTCTGCTCTTCCCTCTGAAGAGCAGCCAACTGCTGACGGATACCTATCTCTCGCCTAAGGATCTCACCTCTCCTGATACGAGCAATTGAATGATACAAGTCGCTAATATCTGAGAGAGCTGCAGCTACATCTGATGGGAAAAGCTGCCCATCGTGCATGTGAGATACCCAAGTCCGCAACACTGCCTCTGTGAGGCCCTCCTCTGCATAGAAGGCATCTGGAATTCTGATACTAGCAGAGCGGCTCCTCACCTGAGAATCTGAAACCCACAAAACAACTGAAAAATGATCTGAAATGGACACCCCAGGTGTAATGCATACTATCCCACCTCTATCCAGAGCCCAATCATCCACATAAAATATGTCAATTCGTGCATGGATAGGCATCTGTGATCTCCTGTTCGACCAAGAAAACAGGAGTGACTAGGACTGAGTGTGGAAAGCATCATCATGCCAAGCATCTCTGCCACTGTATTGAAAAGAAAGACATCCCAATAACCAAGGGGAGCATCGAAGAAGAAACAGGAATGCAAGTACCTCCCCTGGTGCCCAAGGCGGATGACCAAAAAGTATGGCCTGAAAGAAGCTTACCTGACTTAGCACAATCCCTGACATCTAGTTTGTGTTCTTGAATCGAACATCCCTCTCCTAGGAAAAATTCCTCCTATCAAGAAGAGGGAAGTCAACTAGGAAAAGCACTCTCACACCTGCAAAAGGGGAAGCTCTGTCAACGGTGATCTGAACAACCTCCTCCCCAAAGGTAGAGGGTACAAACTCCTCTAACTCAAACTCTACCATGTCTGCCATAACTACAAAAGAATTCCTGCGCGATGCTTCTGGCGCAGGTGTGTAGAGGATCCCTGCGGATGATGGAGTGGAAGCAATAATCCCCTTGCCTCTGTCAAGAGGTGAAGGGGCTGCTGATGGAGCGAGGCCATATAAGTAGCATTAGCACGGAGTAAGGCATGGGTTTCCGCAACGAGTTGCTCCATAGGTGGAAGCTCCTCTACATGAACGTCTGAAGGGACAGGAGCAACCTCATCAGCACCAGGAACTAGGATAGGAATATCTCCTACCTGCAAGGAAGGGTCTGTGGCACCATCAATAGCCCCCTGAGGTGAAACTGGCTCAACAACTCTAGCTGGCACCCAACGGGGGACGCCTAGAACAGGACGTGCTGACAGTCATGGTCGTGCTGTAGAAGAAGGTCCAAGACGAGAGGTTGTAGCCGACAGTCTTGGGCGGGAGGTGGAAGGTCCAGCAGCGCGAAGTGGTAGGATGTGCAGTAGATTGTGAAGTAGGTCCAGCCGAGGTGGTGCTATGAGGCACTACACCCGTGGACCTTTTAGGCCTTTCCTTTTTCCTCTTCCTTGGGCAATCTCTAGCAAAGTGCCCAGGGGTCCTACAAATCATACAATGATCCTGTCTCCCAACGATCTGGACTCTCTACCTGAAGAATGCGCCATCTGGACGCTGGAGGATGATGTGGTCATCCGTGATGTTAGGGTGAGAGACAATGACCCTAACACGCGCTATCCCGTCCAACCTGATTGTCTCTGTTGCTGAAGAAGGCATCCCAGTGCGGGGGGGGGGGGGGGGGGAGGGGGTCTTGGTGACCATCCCAAAAGCGGCTCCAATGGAAGATAAGAGTCGATGGTACACCTGAGGGAGGCCGGGAAATCTGAGAAAGAGTGAAATCGTCCCGCTATCCTCCTCCATAGGGTCAAAACCCAAAGAGAAGTGCGTCAAGAAAATCCTCCTAGAGCTCAGTGCTAAGGGACTGGCCTAAAGCACTGTACCTGCTGCATCCGAGGAGTCAAAAACGACCTGGAAGAAACCTCGACCAAGCAGACGAACATCTGTGAGGTGCCCTGCGAGGTCTCCAAGTAAAGCGGAGACCCCTGCCCTGTAACCTCGAAGGGTGGGACCCATGGATGCAAGCAAAGAGTGAAGTTGAACTTTCCTCCTCTGTATATTTTCTGAGCTGCTGCAGCTCGTCTTTTGAGAACGTAACGGTTTTCATGGCCAGTGGAAGTGGATGAGGATTGGTTGAAGGCTGAGCTATCGTCAATCGAGGTGGGCCGACTCGAACGCAATAAAATCCGTCTGCTCTAGAAAATGTTGCAAGAGGATGAAGCCCAGGAGACACAAGAAGGCGGAAGGAAAGGGAAGGAGGGGAGGCAGACGGAGGAGGGTGGGGACTGAAGGGATGGGCCGGCGGGAGAGGAGAAGGAAGAGGCGGTCACGCCCACCTGCCATTCTCCACCTCTAGATCCTGTGAGCTGGTTCTTATTTTGCAGATTAAATGCCTTTTCAACATTGGGATATCTTCCCCCAGATATTTCTGCATTGCACACCTGTCCATTGAGTTAATTTCCTGCTTGTAAAACTGCATTTTTGTTCTTGGGTCTAGCCAAGGTCTAGCCATAATTTCTGTGGCATTTTCTACATTACAAGATCTCTGTATGCACTTGAATCTTCTGGTATATCAGCAGTCTTTATGCCCCATATCTCCGTCTATTTCTCCCCATCTTTCTCTGTACCAGCCCGTGGGCTTTGTAGCCTCTATGACATCCAATTTGCATCCATCTTCCCAACCTTGTTGAGGTACCCCAGTTATTGGCATAATGCTTCTCCCTCCAGTGGTATCATACCAGTCTCAGCCAGTGAGATGAGATAGGATGTTTGTGCCTCGACGCTAGCTCTCCTACGATAAAGAGTTTATGCACTGTTTCTATTCTTTTCCAATATGCACTAGAGCGCCAAGGTGCCCAGGCTGGACATCCATAGAGGATCACTATTTGCACAAGCATAGTGTATAGAAATTTTATCACCTCCCAAATGAGAGAACCATCAATGTCAAAAAAGGAGGTGATTTGCTCATTATTGTTTAATATGTCGATGACATCTGCTCACGGGTACCAATGCTGCAAAAATTAGAGATTTTAAGGCTGAATTGCAGAAGACACTTGAAATGTCTGATTTGGGTTGAGCGGAAACAATCGACGATCGCTGCCTTAGTGGTTCAGTTGAGGAGTTTGTTGGCAGATCTACATGCATTAAAGTGCCATTGCGATGGTGCAAAATCATGTCTTTCATCCACATATGAAACACATAGAGATACATTATCACTATGTCAGGGAGCGGCTACATGCAAGGGAGATGGAGATCAGGTTGGTCTCCTGCAGTACACAACAAAATGTGGCGGATCTTTTCACCAAAGCATCACCTCGCCCAAGTTTGAAGCTTTCTGCAAAGCTTTGAAATCCATTTGGTGATTGATATTATATCTTGAACATTATGAACAAGGGGGTGTTGGAAATATTGGTCTCTAAGGCAGTGGCCAATGTAAGGGGCTAGGACACTTTTTCCCTTTACTAAGGTTTTTTCTCACTAACCTCAATCAGAGGTTGAGTTTGTGGGTGAGTTAGTCATCACATATTTCGACCCTATTTAGGGTCCATCTTAGGTTTTTGTCTCTATGGCTACCCTAGTGTACTATTTCATTCTTCTTCTTGCAATTCATTTCAGCTTCATGTTCTCTTGAACTCTTGCTTCCATTTCCAACACTTGATGTTTGTACAATCACGGTGCTAACTTTACTTAATTGTGGATCTTCTTCCCAAAAAAAGAGCCAACAAAGAAAAGTTAGAAACAAAAGAAAAAAGCATAAAGATTATAAATCACCCCGATAGCACAACTCCAAACATCGACAGCATGGAGCTTATACCAAGACCAACCACCATCACGTTCAAAGCATTGTCAACTAAACGCGTTCACAAGAAATACATCTGTAGCTGTCAGGAAGCCTTCTCAAAAAGGAACCACTATTAAGCTAGGTCAAGAGTGTGGGTTCCGTGTGGTAGGTAATATATGGGTGCCTGATCCCTAGATCTCTACAGTATCATGATAGAAAATACTATGTTTGTCCCCACACACAAATGTACGTGTGTGTTTAATGAAGCGAGAAGATAAAACATTTCTCCCAAAAAGCAAAGCTCACTTTCATGGAGAAAACGTTTAAACAAGAATATGGACATGTCCCTCATAATGGTCAAGCAGCTCCACCCTGAGCCTTGAATGGTGGTTCAGTCTTCTCAAAATTTGAGGTATTGCAAAGCTGTTGAGACATCAGCATCAACAGGAAGCCTCTTATATGCAAGAAAAGCAATAGTACATGTAAGAAATGATCCCTCCAAGTGGATTGCTTGGGTCTTCTTGTCTCGAACTCCACCTTGACTTCCTCCTATCAGCAATCAAGACAAGGGAAAATGTAAATATCTATATCCCTGCCATTGGCTTGCTTAGAGCAACTTGTCTCAACTATGTCTTGAGTACAGCCTATCAAGACACATGGAGGAAGAACGCTAGTAGATTAGCTCTTCACAAGAAAAAAAGAGCGGGAACCAACTATCATAAGGCTGCTGAGCTGAAAATTAGAGGTAATGGCTTCTGTTCACAAATCAACGAAAGTGCAGGTTACTCGAGTCAGGTGAAAAGAAACCTGCACAGCTTAAGAGAGGAGCATGTAGGCAAAAAGGAGAGGCAGTTTGAGTTGAGACACTAATTGCAGATGGGGAAGACCATGTACCACTTAAATGGCAGCAATTAAATCAAGGCAAGTGAAATTCAGCTATTGAGAAACTCACCACAAGAAGTTTTGATTTGTTGTTCCATCCCCTTTGGAGAGTCATTTGAGTCAACCTCAAACCCAGCACCTACGACCAAATCAGGATCACATGGGGAATATATTTATGTCTAGTTCTTGAAAAAACTCCCTCCTTAACTGGTTCAAATTGATTGAATAGAAATGTCCATCAGACCTTGCCCATGTATTCAAGAAGCTCATTGTTGGCTTCACCCCGAGCTGCTGGTGCTGCCACTGTCACTCGAACATCATCTGCATTTACTCCTGAACCATACATGACACCACAAATCCCATGAGCACCTAATTCAGTACTAAATTCATATTACTTGAAACTTCAGAACTGAACTTTTCAGTTTCTTGGAATGCTCAGAAACAAATATTCTTCATAAATGCAACAAAGGCATGCATTGACCTAATGAAATGTACTAAGCTAACAGTATCCTTCTAAAACAGATGTTGAGTCTACCTTCATCTTCTCTTTGCATCCAAAGGGCAGTCAGGACTGAACTTTACGTTTTTGGGAATGCTCAAGTAGGTCTGCCAAGTGATGCACCCTCTATGTACAAAATAAAGCTAGCAAACAACTCTATGGCAAAGTCCACAGGGGCAATCACTGCAGTTAGAATAAATGTGTGATGTCGCAGCCCTATATACTTTACATGTGCTCCCAACTAAGCCAGATAAAGTCCATGGCTGCATCAGGTGGGAGCGGTACAAAAATGGGCAAATGGAGTGCTGATTTTGCAGGATGTCACTGTTTGAAGATTTTTTTTGGCAATGCAGAATTGTGTTCATAAACTATAATAAGCAGGAATGAAGGAGAAGAGGCTCCCATCAAAAGCTATTCATTCTTATTCAGTCAAACCAGTCCCTTCCTCTGTACATTTCTCCTTTCTTATCCAACTCAAATCCTTCAGCGTCTCCCTTATTTCCCTTACATCCCTTCTCTCTCTAGAATTTTCCTTGACACCTCATCCTCCTGGACTTTTTTTTTTCCATTTACATTGCACCTTACTTTTTTAACTCCTAACCAGTCTACCCCCCCTATGAGAACACAAACACACTTGCACTCATTTAATTACACAACAGCCCCCCAACTCATACAATTTAGATCTTAACTATATCCCAAAGCACATGAGGTTCCCCATCTTCCTCTGTACTCCTTAGCGAAGAGGGGTTACAGCTTCCCACACTAAAACGCCCTTTAGCATAAACTAAAGTTTAGTGCAACATATTCCCCCCAGCTGCCAAATACCAGAGCATGCTTGGCAGATGGAGCTGAAATCATCAATTATTTCATCACACCAATTAATCACATCTCCATCTAGCTGTACATATTTCTGAACTTTTTATTCACATGCCACATCTCGCCTTAAATCTCTTAAGGAGGATTTTATTCACCCACTCCCCAGGTATTAAGTTCCTGCAATTCATGTGTCCCATTCGTCGAAGCTTTCAAGATGACATACGGTCATTCCCACCTCCCTAAAAACATTTTGTCCAGCTAGCCAGCTGATATATTTCTAAACCAACACCCTCTCATTATGACTTTCTATAAGAACTCTATCGTCCAACCTAGCCTTCAATTTTTTGCTGTTTTTGGTTTGAGACCAAGGCATCTTGTCTTTACTCATCTCGCCTGATTGCTTCTCTCACATACACTACTAGACGGAACGGGGTGAAATCCATGGCCACCTTACGACTAATACGATACGCCCAAAAAGTCGTCGGAAACCATTTTTCCCATTCAATCCTGCTTCTCTCAAGCATCTTTGCTATAGTATGGCCTTGTACGCCAGTTAGGACTTTTAGTCCACTTGGGACACCTAGCACATCTAGCAAGGACACTTGGTCGACCTAGGATACTACACTGCACTTGAGCCATATAGGCCCCTATCTTATACTTTTTTAGTATCCATTTGGACGTACACTCCATTGCTTTCAGCTTGTTGTCTGCTCCCTTGCATCTCAGCCTTTTTCCATTGCTCCCCGCATCCAACAATGGTATTAGAGCAGGTGCTTTCTCCTGCGTACTCCTCTCCCCTTCCGTGCATCTCCATTCGCACTTTCAGTTCACCCTAATCAGCCTAGCCTGTTGCGATTTGCAGGACTGCACATTGGTGCCACCACAACTTCAACGTCAGCTCCAAGCAGTTTGCAGCAGCCACGACCTATTCCAAGCAGCTATCAGCTGCATTGTGCCACCCACAACTTGCTTGAAGTCATTGGAGCTTCATTTGAGCTGCTCCTGCTGCTAAAAGATCCGCGACAAACAGCCGTGACTGTTAAGTGCTGCTTTTATGCCATTTCCTGCTCCATGCTGCCAATTTCCTGAACCAACTGTTGTACCTATCCGTGCAAGCACTGTCAAACATCTGCACCAGCTCACAACCTATTCTGGTCCGTGTCCGTACAACTGTATAGACATACATTCTCTGACACATTCGCTGTCCTTACAAAAGGCGCCTCATAGTTCGTATAACTTCTGGAATACCATCCGCACAGTACTGATTTTTTTGGCAGTTCCTGCACCTCGTTCTAAAGAAGCTACACAGTTTCGTTTCAACTTGATTTTGGGTTCACATTTGCAGTTTGCAATCAGCAGATTTTCAAGTTGGTCAACACAATTGAATTCAGGATTGCCAGACTTACCACATTTTGGGGCTTTCGGGTGCATTGACAGCACATTGCAGTTAGATTGAAGATTTGTAGTAATATTTGGGTCTTTTCTTAAATTTGCCCTCTTTTCGGTTCAATTTCCCTCCACAAATTTTGCTTTTGCCAAATTTGCTATCAGAATTGCTAGGAGTGCTTGGTAAGGCCTTATTCTCCACTTTTCTTCACATTGGCATGTCGCAAAATTTGGGGCTTTTTCTCCCATTGCCTTGCATTGGCTTCTGTGTTGTGGGGATTCTCCTTTTCAGATACATTTAAGCAGTTTTTTAGCAGATTTTGGCAGGACAATTTTGTTTGACAGACAATTACAAGATTTTGCAGTCAGTCTTGCAGGCAGATTTGTACATTTGGCTCACTGTTGAGCAGCCAGTTGAGCATTCACATTTGTTGAGACTTTGCTGTCATTCTTTGGCCTCACATCTGCAGATTTGCAGTCAATTTTTTTGCAATGGCAAGCAATGATTTGCTTGGAATGCTTTCAAGTGAGGACAAGCTTGATGGGACCAACTATCCCATGTAGTCGTACATGGTACGCCACTTGTTGGTTGGCTGTCAAGGATATTGTTGCAGGAACAAAGGCCAAACCTGCGCCCAGAAGTGTAATCCCCGTACTCCCTGACTCGGTCCAAATACGTGATGACCTGAAATGCAGCATCTAGCTGTAATGGGGATGACCCAAACTCAGCCTACATGATATGGTGAGGAATGGACGGCTTACCGTGAATCATCCGCGATAGCATGAGAACCTGTAGCCGCTTCACACGAGCCCGCTCTGTATCCAACAAGTCTGGCCCCCAACAAGGGATGCCATACATCCCTACTAGGCAGACCAAGGAGTCAAAAAGCAGCCCCTTGGTCCATGGATCCTGAAAGTGCGAGCAGAAGCACTGCCTCTCTAGTCTAGCCAATGAAGCGTATCCCATGCCCAGGCAGACCTGCATTGCGGGTCTCATAGTGAAGATGGTGGGTCTAGAGAAGACAACCCCTAGATACCTGTATGGCGAAACTATCTCAACAGGTGACCCATCAAACGTGAACTGCTCCTGGTGCATGACGGCTTGAGATATATTGAAGACCATAACATTGTTTTTACCAAGGTTGATCTTCAAATCATGAGACTCACAAAAAGACTGTAGTGCATCAAGGTGTCTCTGGAGCCTCTCTGCTGAGGGGGACAAAAGTGCCATGTCATCTGCATACAACAATATCTGGATCAAAGTGCCAACAAGAGAGCATCCATCCCCCCCTGTATCTGCATCACTGTCTCAAGCTCGTCAATGTAGAGGCCGAACAGGGTAGGTGATAAAGGACACCCTTGTTTGACCCCAATAGTGCTCATGATCTTGTCTGTCCACCCCGACCCTGCCCAGACTCTGCTTGAGACTCTCTTGTAAAGAGTCATGATAGCCCAATTGATCTCCTGGTCATAACTCAAATCATGTAGGCACCGGAGGAGACAGGCTCTCGAATGCTTTGCGGAAGTCCACAAAGCAATAGTAAACCCTCTGCTTCCGTGCCCTCGTCTCCTCCATGTTATACCTGAGCGTGAGAATGTGATCCACGGTTCCATGATCCATGCCGCAATCCAGTCTATCTTGCTGCTCTAAGTCCTCAACACTCTGCAAATCGACTGACCTCGGAATCAAGCATTGATGCATAAATCTTGGACATGACATGTTCAATCATAATGGCCTTGTAGTTCTCCGGACTCATGAGATCCCCTGCTTGTGGATGGGTGAAATAGTGTTAACGGTCCAGGTGCGTGGAAACCCCAAGCAAACCGCTTCATTAAAGAGCTAGGAGATTAATCCCGTATGCAATGAACTCAGTGCATAGCCCCTCATGACCCTTCGCTCGGCCATTATGAAGTTTCATTGCGGCATCCTTCACTCCACCCTTAGTGAAGAGGGTGCCAGAAGTGGAGCGTGGTATATGTGAGAGGTCAGGGATTGGCTTATTTAGAATGTCATATAGTGTGTGTGCATAGTTATGCCAGACCTGAGTGTCAGTGAGAGGTGAGGGAGACCGTCCCTCTAGATCTCTCTACCAAAAGTTGTTATTAAACAAAATGTTCAGTAGTTCCTCCTCATTCCGGCGAAGGAAATCTAGTTTCTTTCTACATACCAGTCGACGATACTCGCGTAGCGTCTTTGGTTCGCTCAGAAGATTGTTTTTTGCTGCGAATCTGTAAAGCCTTACACTCATCATCGTACCAACTATTACAAGGTTTGGTCTCGGGTGGTGGTGGACGGGTGGAGCGAGTGGTGGGAGGGAAAGCGTGAAGTGCAGCCTCGTGTAGTAAGCGGGTGATCAGAGCTACGCGATCCTCTAATAGGAGTATGAAGTTAATATAAGCGAGAAGTATGTACAGATGGCCCAAGTAAATAGGTGATTGATCGCGGTCAAAGCGTATGTCATGATAGGTGGAGTACAAAATCAGTGAAATGGAAGGTGATGTGCAACGGGGAGTGGAAATCGTAAATAATAAGTAGGTATGATCAGCTTATGGGGGGAGAGGTGCTACAGTAAAATCATTGATGCGAGATGAACGCAGAAGGACCCATGATGTAATCAATAACGCTAGAGCCTCCCCCATGTGGAAAGCATGTCAGACCACCTGAGCCGGGCCATCTATCAAGACCATTATAGATAATGAGATCATGCATTCTACCGAGATCCAAAAGGGCCTGCCCATAAGCTGTGACCGGACCTCGTCTGTCAGCCGAAACCCGTAGCATACCTGCACCCTCAAGGTCAATGTCTGGCAATAGAATAAAATTGTCCCTGAAATCGAGAAGTGGTACCTGACAGGCGCATGTCCTCGCATTGACTAGGAGGACTTCTCCGCGGCTCAAAAAGTCAACAATGGACTAATAGAGGGCTGCAAATGGAGATGTCTTAGCCTCATCTCGGATATCATAGTTGCCAACCGAAACGGAAACGGAAGAAACGGAGTTTCGCTCCCCTGCCCGAAACGGAAACAGAAGAAACGAAAATATGATACAATTTATGTATAAAAAATTATTTTTTATACATAATATAATTATCAATAGAGTGCAAATCATACATAATACAATTATCTATACTTGAAGCAACAATGCATCATGCATGCTTCTATGATTCTAAAGTCCTAAATGATGCTTCAACAATCAACATGTGTCATGACTAACAAGTTTGACGTTACAAGAATCTGAAATTTAGAAGTTTGAAGTACTTTAAACTTAGCACACAAGTTTAAACTTGAAACTTGAAACTTGAAAGCATCCAATGTCCATAGATGATCATGATTCATAATCCACAAATCCCATGATCATGAGTCATGAGTCATGCAAGACTCAAAATAAAAGCACCAATGGATGATATAAAAAAAGGCAGCTGCCACCTGACACCAAGGTCCAAAGTATACTCAGTATTGTATCTACTATCATAAAAAAAGAAATAACATAGTCTAGGATGCATCATGCTACATGCATGACGCATCTGAAGTGTCATGAATAGGAGTAGGCTAGCACTGTAGTCTGTACAGTCGTAGTCAAGGACCAAGGTACATCACGAGGATTGCTGCCCCCCCTCAATGACATATTCAGCGAGGTGAGGAAACCGAGATAGGACTCAGGAAGAGAGTATCTGGTATGGCGTTCATCTTCTCCACGTCCACCTTGTCTACATTCACTTGGCGAGGTTCAGGGCAGCCAGCAGCGAACTCAAGGAGACAGAGGTTGCAATGACAAAACACCAACCGCTCCAATTGAGCCGTGCTCAATCTGTTCCTCTAGTTTGTGTGAAAGAGGGCCCAAGTGCTCCAGTTCCTCTTACAAGGACTAGAATTGCACTCATGTGAGAGAACACGTATAGCAAGGCACTTCTACCATAAGCCATTTAAGCAGAGATAAGTATCAGGAACTTAACAACTTTAAACATATTTGTAGTAGACAAAACTTCAAATTGCTTAACTACTAAGTTCTAAATAGTGACGTTGTAACTTGTCTCTTACCAAAGTAGGAGTACAATTGCCATATTTCTCCCACCAGGAGACAGGCTGCTACTGTGTCTCTCGGAGCCTAGCCATAGGTCGACCAAAGGAAAGGTTGTGATTGCGGAACAATAGAAGTTCATCCTCCATTCTTCGTTGCATCTCCAAGTCACCACCCGTCCAATTTTGTAGATACTGTTGCATCCCCTCCTCCAACTCGTCATTCTCATATTGCTCTTGACTACGTCAAAGGGGATGCAATACATGTGCCACCGCATGAATTGGGCGGTGGAACCAATTCCACTGCTTATTCCATATAGCACGGATGGACTGAACCTAAATCATGCCACAAGAAATTAGAATGCATTATGCATGCAAAATTCATAGTACATACATAATACAAATCTGAAAATTCCAGGCTCCAACCTTAAGCTTTGATAGCAAATTGCAATTTAGTAACTGCAATAATTATACATATTACAAAAGTAAAAAGTCTTACTTAGAGCATTAGTGACAGAAAATCATTACACATCCTTGCTGTGAAGATTCAGAGAGTGGCTGAGCTCCCGATCCGAGCTGCTCCCTGCTGCCCCTCCGTCCTGCACCCCTCTCCCCTCCCTGCCCTCCCCTCCCTTCCCTTCCCCTCCCCCCTCCTCTCCCTACCAGCCCCTCCTCCCGGGCTGCTGCTCCATCCTCCGCTGCCCTCTCCCGCTCCCCTCCCTCCCTCTCCCGCTGCCCTCTCCCCCTCCCCCTCCCCTCCCCTCCCCTCCCCTCATGCCTCCCTCCCTCCCTTCCTCGACCCCTACCCTCCCTGCCCACCCCCCGCTGCCCCTCCCTCCCTACCCTCCACTCCCCCTACCCGCCCCTCCCTCCCTACCCTTGCTGCCAGATTGTGCCAAGTCAGGTAAGCTTCTTTCTGGCCATACTTTTTGGTCACCTGCCTTGGGCACCAGGGGAGGCATTTGCATTTCTATCTCTTCTTCGATGCTCCCCTTGGTCATTGGACACGGAGTCAGTCCCCTCCAGAGCACAGTGGGTTATTTTGCTGATTGGTGGGCGTAAGGTGGCATTCTTAACCTTTATGCACCCAACTTGAGAGGGCATCGGGTGCTCCTTTGGAAGGAGTTGCTCGCTTGGTCCCATATTGCAGACTCTTGGATTATTGGGAGCGATTTCAACATGGTTGAGACGCCTTCAGACAAAAGAGGGGGTAGGGAAAGTGGCATTCACTCCCTTGAGAGAGCAGCATGGGATGCCTTCCTTTTTCAGTTCAGTGGCAGAGATGGATGCTTTTCACACTCAGCCACAGTCTCTTCTGTTTTCTTGGTCGAAAGGAGAGTACGGATGCCTATCCACGCACGGATTGACAGATTTTATGTGGATGATTGGGTGCTGGACAGAGGTGGGACAGTATGCATCAGCGCTGGGGTGTCTACTTCAGATCATTTTTCGGTTGTTTTGGTGGTTTCAGAGCCTCGGGCGAGAGGCCGCTCTGCCAGTATCAAGATTCCAAATGCCTTCTATGTAGAGGAGGGCCTCACAGAGGTAGTGCTATGGATTTCGGTTTCTCACCTGTAGGTGATGGGATATCTCAAGGTGTATGCCCCAGGCACACCTTGGGTTCTATGTGTGTGTGCTAGAGGCACAGTTAGGTGCCCATAAGCACTATTAGGTGGTGGTAGATGCCACATAGGATGATTGAGAGATTCTAGGAGCTGATTGAGGAGATGATTGAGGAGATGATTGTGGAGCTTGGTGGCTCATGTAGAAGTGCCTACATATGGACCTCACCTTTCTTCATTCCATAAGCAAGCAAGCATTCTCATTTCATGTTCAGCTTCATGCTTTCCTTTCACTTCTTCAACATGGTATCAGAGCACTATGATCCTCCTTGAGCCCATTTATGCCATGTCATGTCATCTTCTTCTTCTTCTTCTTCACCTTCCTCTCCAATTTTCCCCTTTCTGCCCAACCACTTCGAGGGCTGAGTTCTCTACCTACAAGCAACCATTCCCAGGGTCCTTCTGGTTGGAGAGACCCTTCATATGGGCGACCTTCCACGTCAGAGAAATTAGACAATGGTGCCCACAAAACCGTGCAACAGTTGCCTTCTTCCTGACGCCATTTCGTGCAATATGACTTGCTGGAGCAGCCATTCCGAAATTCCTCTGAGCCACGCTTGCACAACAGCATGAGCTAGCCCCTGTCCAGATTTGAAGTGAAATGGTCCACCAGGGAGGGAGAAAAAGACGAAAAACCAGTCGACATTCAAGCTGCTGGGGCTATGGTGACGACACGGCATTTCGCCTCTCTTCTTCAGTGGCTCTTCTCTGGTATACCAGCTTTATTTCTACCTAGAAAGCCCTCTTTTCTTTGCTTTGAAGAGTGAGATACAAGCCCTCCAAGATCAGGCCTCTGTTTTGAACAGTTTTGACAATGTTGTGAGTTTGGTGCTACATTAGATGCTACTTTAGCATTTCTGATGTTTTAAGGTGTTGAATAGCATCAGTACAATTGTGGCTACAACTTTCCTTTAGGTTGCTATACCTGGATTTACTTGGAATACTTTCATTTAGCCACCTCTATGAAGCATGCAAGTTGAAGTATCATTTCCATTATGATTTTTAGTATGGAATTTGGTTACAAGTCTTTGCTACACTAAATGCTTGTACTTTGAAAGCTTTTCAACTCTTTCTAGCCTTGTAAGAGAGTAGACACTGCCCATTTTGGGTTAGACCCTCTCATGGCTACCTTCTTGAATATGGATAAGCTTAATGGTAAAGGCTTTCACACATGGCAGATGAAAGTTAAGTTTGCATTAATGAGGGAAAATCTCTAGGGGCTTGTCAAACCTGCTTCAACTTCTTCTTCAACAGCCTCTAATGCTGGAGAATCCTCAGCTCCTACACACCCGGCACGCGATCCTGCTAGAGAGGAGAAAGCCTATGGCATTATTGCTCTTGGCTTAGGAGATGACTATATTCATCACATTTCTGATTTGGAGTTTCCTTTTGAAGCTTGGCAGAAGCTTGATATTCTTTTTTGTGCTAGCTCTCACATCTCAAAATTGTCACTTAAGATTGCTTTCTTTGAATTGAAGATGGCTAGTGGCACTCCCTTGGCTGCCCATGTCAATCACATGCGGAGTCTCATGACTCAACTTACTTCTATCAACTCTCCAATTACTACAGATGATGCAATGGCAGTATTGCTCAAAAGTATGCCTGAAGATTATGATCATGTTGTTACCACATTGAAAATTCTTCCTAATCCTACTCTTGAAGGTCTTATTACTGCCCTTCAAGAAGAAGAAAGGCACAAGGAACTTCCGAGAGGCAATGACACAGCCTATGCCATAAAAACTCAAATGGGCAAGTTTTCACCTTGCAAACATTATGGGAAGACTAATCACCTCTCAAAAGATTGCTTCAAGATCAATCCTTGCAAATATTGTGGCAAAAACAATCACCATGAAAAGTTTTGTAAGGCAAAAAAGGAAGCAACTACAAAACCAGAAACTGCCAATTTACTTTCAGTTGATGTGCCTCCACAAGATGAGGCCTCCTATGAAGATTATGCTTTTTGAACCATCTCCATATATGCTCCAGATCTCTCTTTTATGTTGAGTCAAGGTACTCTGCCTGGATAGTCCTCCAAAATGAATGTAATAAACTATTGTGTGCTTTGTAAACACCTCTGGTCACCATATGATGTAGGCCATGTGTATGTGTTTTGCTCCATGGTACCTCCTGCAGACATTATGTGCATGTACATGCAGGGGAGATAACCATTGAAGAGTCTTATGTATCCCTTTGTTCGACTTCACACCCTTGGGAACCCCTTGCTAGCATGAGATCCTAGCCATAGATTTATCCTTGACCACCATGAGATGGCATGAGAAACTATGTGACTAGATGTATCTTTGACATAGCTTGAGGCATTCCCTTGAGGGGGGGTTTGATGGGATATCTCAAGGTGTATGCCCCAGGCACACCTTGGGTTCTATGTGTGTGTGCTAGAGGCACAGTTAGGTGCCCATAAGCACTATTAGGTGGTGGTAGATGCCACATAGGATGATTGAGAGATTCTAGGAGCTGATTGAGGAGATGATTGTGGAGCTTGGTGGCTCATGTAGAGATGCCTACATATGGACCTCACCTTTCTTCATTCCATAAGCAAGCAAGCATTCTCATTTCGTGTTCAGCTTCATGCTTTCCTTTCACTTCTTCAACAACAGGGTAGGCAGTCGTCTCCGTCAAGTGTGGCTGCAGCCCTCACTGACATTAGCAGCTTTTATCATTATGTTGCTGGTATCAGGAGAGATGAGATTCGCAGGTGAGAGATTGCCATTCGCCAGCAGCTACCAGCTCTCGAGAGAGAAGAGCACAAACGGCCTACACATGCTTGGATTCAGGAACGCCTTGCTGCAACAAGGGCTCATCAGCAGACACTTTTAGATCAGAAAGCAGAGTATGCCTTTCACACCAGAGAGTCTTTCTGGATGCAAATCGGAGGTAGAGTCAACAAGCAGTTCTTCTCTACTCTTGGCCCTAGACATAGTAGAGAGATAAAGATGGTGTGCATACGTGTGCCAAACTCTCGTGTCGGTGAGGGGTGATGGAGACCTACGCTCAAGAAATCTCCACCAAAAATCCTTAGAGTTGTTGCTATACCATCCTTACTGTGATTTGTATCAGGTTTTCTTTCAATCTCATAGACCCATCGGTCTTCCAAAGACTAAAATTTCTTTCTTTCTTTCTTTAAGTCTCATAGACCCAGGAGCAGGCCCGCATTATACACGAGCAGGGCACCCTTATCCAGGGACTCAGGCACGACATCACACAGCTTCGAGAGGAGCTCGGGACCCTCAGAGCAACGCCTGGAGGGACCCCAGTCACAAAGATGGAGGCACAGATAGCCACGATATAGTTGGCTATAGCAGAGACGACTAGATGGGTGGACGTGGCGAAACGGAAGCCCGCAAAGGCAACCGTTTCAGCCGCCATATAGGAGCAGCAGCAGAGGGCTTCAAAGGCCCTCAACATCCACATACGAGGGATCACGCGAGACAGCACCAGCACCACTACGACGCCCATGGAGGAGGCGATCACCTTTGTGACCACTACCATGGGGGTCCCCGACCATGGCATAGAGGGAGCATGGCGTGTTGGGAGAGATCCCAACCGAGAGCAACCCCTAGTCATTCGCTTCAGAGATTCACATGCTCGACTAGTGACACTCCGACGCCGAGCCGCTCTATGAGAGCATCCCACCCTGTCCATGGACGAGGATTTGACACCACTATAGATTGAGAAGCGAAGAGTTCTTCTGCAGCAGCGGGATGTTGCCCGCAAGGAGGGAAAATGGATTGTGGTCCGAGATGGTAGGTTGTTGACCGGCACACGTCGGGCTCCCACCTGTACCCCCTAGGGGGACGGGGCCTATGAGACTCAGGTTTTCGAGACCCTAGATTGCACCATTTGGAACTGTAATGGTACCTTATGGTCACACCCAAGAAACTTCTCAGAGTCTTATACAAGACGAGACATAGTCTTTTACACGGAGACACACTAGAGCCCAGAGCGTCCACTACCGATAGTTAGTGGCTACACATGGGAGTCAGCCTTCAGGGATTAGACGAGGGATACAGGAGGAGTCTGAGGATCAGGCAGGGTCGTAGTATTGTACAGGTCTTCCCTTGCTGGAGCCATATCCATTGAGAGGAAGGACGCACACTCCCGATTCATGTGGATCCGGATCCGACGCTTAGACACCCGTGACCTTTTCATAGCAATATGCTACTTCCCGCCAGACACATCCCACTTCGCCAAAGTGGCATGAGAGGAGGGTGAGACATCGCCATATGCACCCTTACATCAGTATATCCCAGACATTTCAGCCCGTGGGGAAGTTCTCCTTGTTGGGGACTTCAACGCCAGAACGAGCACGCGCCAGGCACCACTCCTGGACTGCCAAACGACTCTATCATGCTACCAGACATGGACCTAGACCGAGCAGGTATGACCAGGACCTCATCGGACCGACACGGGCCTATTACACCATATGGACACGCGCTCCTTGATCTGGACAAGATGCATGATCTCATCATCTACAACGGGCTTGACCTATGGCCCTCCTCAGGTGGCTTTACTTGCTTCCCACACGGGAGGGGCACTAGTGTAGTAGATTACATCATGGGATCCCCTACCTTCACTTCATGTATCACCAACTTCACTGTAGCACCACTCCCTCCATGAGCTGATCACACATACCTATTCTTCACTATCGCCACCCCACGCTTAGCCACACCACACACACCACATAGGAAGCATGACACCTACCACGACATACACTTCGATCGCAGCCTCTCACCGGCCTACTCTGGACACCTAAACAGACTCCTAACCTACATCGATCACATACCACTCATAGAGGACCGTGCTGCCCTGATTAGTCACACACTCCACGAGGCTGCCCTCCAAATATTTCCCCACACCACACGGTCCACTAGACCACCACCTCTTGGTTCTGTACCCTACAACAATTGGTACGATGCGGAGTGCAAGGCTTATCGCCGACAGCTCCGACTTGAAACCAAATGTCACCTCCCGAACACACCAGACACGATACATCAACAACTCTTAAGGATTTTTGGTGGAGATCCCTTGAGCGTAGGTCTCCATCACCCTCACCGACACAAGAGTCTAACACACGTATGCACACCATCTTTATGATGTCCCACACCAGCCCACTCCAGATCTCATACACACGTCGCCCCACCACTTGCACGTTGTTCACCAGAGGGGGAGTCAAGGACGCGACATTGAAACTGCACAATGGCCGAGCTAAGGATCACGAGGGGCTATGGACTGATTTTATCACATATGGGATCGAAACGTTAGCCCCAATCCTAGCAAAGCTATTCAATGACGCTGTTTGCCTTGGCTTCCCTCGCACCTGGACACTCAACACCATCACCCCCATCCACAAGGCAGGGGATCCCATGGACCCAAGTAACTACAGGACTATCATGATTGGACATGTTGATGTCCAAGATCTATGCAGCTGTACTGGATGCGTCGGTCAGCCTGTTCGCAGAAATGAGAGGGCTCAGAGCAGAGGGTCAGGCCGGTTTCAGGCGAGACCATGGGACTATGGATCACATACTCACACTCAGGAGTGTCATTGAGGAGGCCAGATCACGGAAGGAGAGGGTATATTGCTGCTTTGTGGATTTTTGCAAAGCCTTTGACACAGTACCTCAAGCTCGTCTCATCACACGCCTACAGACACTAGGATTTGATCAAGAGATCATCTAGGCAGTCATGGCACTGTATGAGAGAGTCTCAGGCCGAGTTCGGACAGGCACAGGTTGGACAGATGAGATCTTGGGTACCATCAGACACCTCTCAGAGCAGGATCACAGAGTTCTTCCCATCGAGTGACATTGATCATCCAGTCTCTAGCCGCAAACGTGACAGAGACCCGGACCCGACGATCGCAGCACGACACACGAGACATCGAGGGGACACACAAATCACTCTAGGGGACCTCCCGTCATTGTTTAGACCCGGAATACGTCCCGCAGGAGTCACGGTGGCTCTGGTCTTGCATCGAGCCTCGTCCAAGAGACCGAGACGTACAGCACCCCTTGATGGGCACCGTCCCATCATTGGCTATGCGCCAGCTAGGGCGACATGACATACGGAGGATTCCGCTCTGCTCCAGTCCTTTTCTTTTCATTGTTACATCCAGATGTATTTGTTTTGATTATGTATGATCAGACTTAGGATTCAGCATGGGTGATGATGCTCGTTTCAGTAGCTCCACCCTTACTGTGATTTGTATCAGGTTTTCTTTGAGTCTCATAGAACCATCAGTCTTCCGAAGACTCTAATAAAATTTATTTCTTTCTTTCTTTCTTTCTGGGAGGGTCTCATTCATCTTATCCCAAAAGGAGGTTGCAGAAATTTAGTGTCTCAGTGGAGACCGATCACCTTACTGGGCACTTTGTATAAGATCTTGGCGAAAGCCATCAGCCTGCGATTGCAGCCCATCCTGCCATATCTCATACATGACACGCAAATAGGCTTTGTCCATGGCAGAAGCTTTTTTGATAACATATTCTCATTTTGGGAGGCTTTTGAGTGGGCTATGCATGAGGGCCGTAGACTGGCAATTCTACTCCTGGACTTCGAAAAAGTATATGACAGGGTAGATTGGGGTTTTCTAGAGGGAACCCTTCTTCGCTTTGGATTTTCAGATTTGTGGATTAGAGGGGTTTCTTCTCTTTACAGGTCAGCCCATAGCCAGGTACTCATTGGTGGAGTCAAGGGAGACAGATTTCAGATTTCCATATCAGTCCGCCAGGGATGCCCTCTAGCCCCTTTTTCTATTCTTATTTGTGGCTGAAGCTATGAGCCTCTATATTAGAGCTCAAGCTGATATCTTTGGGCTGAGACTTCATTGAGACAGGAAGAGGAGTTGCTGGACAGTGAGCTGGCAGATGACACGGCTATTTTTTTGGATGCCACTCCACAGACACTCACCTCTTTCAGAACAGCCTTGGATTTGTTTTGCATTGCAGCAAGGGCTCACATTAACTAGAACAAATCCAATGGTTTCTGGATTAGTGATGAGGACACTCCAGATTGGGGTGCTGATATTGGCTTTATTTGGATTCAAAGGGGTGTCTCCGTCAGTTATCTTGGATACCAGGTTGGGGTGGGCATTTCTCTAGCGTAGTAGTTCGCTCCCGTGTTGGAGAGCATCAGGAGGAAACTCCTATTTTAGAGTTCGGCCAGACTTGACCTTGCATCCAGAATGGTGGTTGTGAACCAGGTACTGTTGGCTACAGCCTGGTTTGTTTGCTCTTGCTCGTGCCGATCTACAAGCAGTATCACTCAGCTCAAGAGACCTATCAGGAATTTTTTGTGGAGTGGATTAGACGGCACTTCAGATGTGATAGCCAGGGTGGCTTGGGAGACTCTTATTCTACCCACTGAGGAAGGGGGGCTCAATATTATTGATCCAGACTTGCAGTGTAGAGCCTTGCTCTACAAGATGGTGGTCAAAGGTTTGATGCCTGGTCAGGAGCCATGGAAGGATTTTTTCTTACGCAGTATGCAGACATGCATACCTTCTCGAGGAGGAGATTGATGGACAGCCCTAGATGGATCTTTACGTCAGCCCATCTCAGATCTCCTACCTCCCCTCTCATGGCTGCCATTCTGAAAGCTTGGGACAGCTTCAGAAGTACTCTTCGGAGAGTTCCACCCTCCTCTCGTGAAGAAATTGATAGGCAGCCCGTCATGTGGAATGATTGCATACTAGATAAGCATGGCAGATCACTGGGCATGTCACACTACATGCAGTGTTCTAGATGAGAGTTGGGCCCTACCTCCACTGTGGGTGCTTGGAAAGCTTTCAGGATGCTTCCAGAGGATCAAAGAGCTCGTTCAATTAGTCACCTCAGAGGAAGTGCAGCCAAGATGCAGCCATACCAGTGGAGTGGATGGATACAGACCACTTGCCTATCTCGGAGTCCACCTAGTTGGGGGCTTTTACGAGGACACGTGTCCCTCTGCAGGTTATAGCCTTGCGGGATACACATGAGGATACCCTTGTCTTTCAGGTTCATGCAGGAGGTAGACTTCACAGATCTTCAGAGAAGATTCTCTTGGAGGCACCCTTTCAGCCTATCAGGATTGCACGATACATAGAGAGACTCACAGTGGTATCTTGATCCAGACCCCGTTCTCCTGGCTCTTGGATCTTGGAGGCTTTGGTTGTATGGAGGTTCCCCTATTAGATCCTTGCAGTGGGATCTAGGGGAATGGGAGTGGATAGATGAAGGGCATCGAGAGAAGAGCATCCCCTTCTTCCGTTACACGGTCAGGAATGCCAGGAGATTCCAGCTTAGTTGTAGAGGCTGGAGACCCTCTAGAGCTCCTCATTGGGATACTTTTCAGATTTCTACAGAGATGCAGAAAATCTTTTGGAGGAGACTTTGGAAATCCCTCAGGAATAGGAAAATCAGGTTATTCATTTGGCTTACTATTCATGGAGGGATTGCAGTGAACCTGTGGAGATCCAGGTTCGGGGCTGACCCTACATGTCCTCGATGCCACTCAACGGTTGAGTCAATGCAGCACTGCCTTTGGGAGTGTACTCAGGCGAGGACGATTTGGAAGGGTGTTGCTAGGATACTTTGCATTTTTCATAGAGCACCCTTCGTCTTGACCTGGGGATCAGTTGCTTGGTTGTCACTCACTGGTCCACAGGCTTTCTTCGAGGGACATGACACAGACACAGCTTTCTTTGTTCGACGACACCTTGTGGAGTCATGCTCCCTCCGGGATGTTCCGTTTACTCCATTCAGAGCTCCCCACGTTTCTGTAGACACATCTTGGGAGATTCTGGCTAGTATTACAGCATGGCATATTTGGAGAGCCAGATGTACAGAGGCTTTGGAGGACTCCCAGGTTCACCCTTCTCAGACTATGGCCAGTATCTGGGGAGATACTATACACACTTTGATGGCCATTTGGGCGAACATACAGGGAACCTCCAAAACTGCTACTGCTAGGAGGGTTACTTTTCTCAAGTCTGGAGGGGTTCGCCTTTCTTCTCTGACTCTCCTTCAGGGATGAAGTGGCATTTTCAGCCGCCACCTGGGAATTTTGTTTGCTCATTCTAAGCTGTTTTTTCTCATGCTTGACATGATGTACTCCCGCACTTGAGCTTGCTCTGCAGTTTTTATTCATACTTAATGAAGTACTTTTCTTGCCAAAAAAAAAGTCTTACTTATCAGGCGATAGGAAAGTGTTTCTGTTGGGGGCCTCTCCAATCTTGTCCATAAACTTGTACAAGATCCCTAATGTGCTTCCCTCCATGTCCGTGATGCAAAGCACCATGTAGATAGAATTAAGATAGAATTAATCGATTTGATTAATGCCTCCGCCTGATTCCACCAAGACTCATCCATGATCATGCGGACAAATTTGATAGACTTTGCTTCGCCTCTATCATCCCAATCTCCCCACTCCTGAAACACAACCGTGCGCAACAAGCCCTAGCGCACTTGCACAAGCCTCTCCACCACTATGAACATGTAAGCAAACCTTGTGGCTGGAGCTTTCAGTAGCTCAAGGTCACTATAAGCCAATAGATGCTGAGGAATTTGGGTCTCTTCGTGACAAACTTCACGATACTGCGGGCTGTGGAGAAGATGGCATCAATCCAAGGTATCTTCCCTAGGTCCTCGATCAAAAAATCGAGGCAATGTGAGGCACAAGGTGTCCACACAATCTTAGAAAACTCATCTTCTAACATGGCACCCATTGACACACAATTGCTGCCATTATATGTCACCACCTGCACCACATTCTCAGCACCTATCTCCATAATGGCTGCCCGTATATGCTCCCAAATATGCAACCCTGTAATCACTGTACCTGCAGTGGAAGCGTCTGTGGCTCTCAAGAGCATGGTCCCCTTACAAGAAGACACTAAAATATTGTACACACTCCTGCGTGTATCTGACCATCCATCGCATAAGAGTGTGCATCCATATTTTTTCCAAGTCTCTTTCAAGGGCTTCATTTGGTCTTCCACACATTCCCTCTCTCTTCTTAGCTCTCTTGTCCGCAAGGCCTCATATGTAGGCCCTTCCCATTCATCCCAATGCGGCTCACGGCTCTCATGGCCTTCCTCCATTGTGTAGTCCTCGCCACATGAAAGGGTATTGCACGCTGTATGAAGAGCTTTGTGAGCTCACTAGTGGCCTCCTTGACTACTTGCAAGCGTGCTTGAATGCTAGACCTTTGCAGTGATCCTCTTTTTCCCGCACTAGCATCCACACTAATTGATCCATGTGGCAAGGGTGTTCTTGGAGCCACCGCCTCCTTTATAACTATCCAGGAGGGAGACATGGACCCAATAAGGATCTCCCGGCATTGGGAGGATGGAGAGGTGAGAAGGAGGATGGAGAGGTGAGAAACGATGGAGAGGTAGAAGGAGGATGGAGAGCTCAGAGGTAAAAGAGGATGGAAAGGTGGAAGGAGCCTGGAGGATCAGAGGTAAAAGTGAAGGAGGATGGAGAGGTAAGAGAAGATGTAGAGGAGGATGGAGAGGTAAGAGAGAATGGAGAGAAGGAGGATGGAGGGATGGAGAGCAGGCTGCCAAGCTGCAGCTTGTAGGATGGAGAAGATGGAGACAAGGATGAAGAGGATGGAGAGAGAAGGATGGAGGTCCGAGGGAATCGGGATGGAGAGTCCGAGAGCGAAGGATGGAGGGATGGAGAGAGCTCAGAGAAGGTGGAGAGAGCAACAAGGATGAACAGAAGGAGTGCAACGGGCGAGAGGTGGCAAAAAATGAAGCCAGGCAGCGAAAATCGTGTTTTTGGGGCTTTAGGTCAAAAGCAGGTTTTACGAAACGGCCATTTCACCGTTTCTGTTTCCTGCCAAGAAACGGCCATTTTTGGCAACTATGTCGGATATCTCTAGCAAAGTGGGAGGTCTCGGGAGGGAAGTAGCATACTGCAACAAACAGATCCCGGCTGTCCATGCCCGACGAGGGCCTGTAAGAAGTCGTCCATCTCATACCACTGCCCACTTCCCATCCTTGTGGACCTAATCCCGCTGCTACAACAGGGAGCGCCTCTCCTCAACCTGTAGGGGGGTGAGGTCCTCATCCATGGAGATCACTGGCTGATCTCGCAAAACTGACCTGCGTCGTAAAGATGAAAGTCATGCCTGAGCGTCGTGGAACCATATGATGGGCTGCTCTCGGTTGGGGTCTCTCCCCACCCGCCACGCCCTCTCGATCTTGTGCTCAGCTACACCCAGCGTAGTGGCCATGAAGGCCGTCGCATCTATCATTGGTGTAGCCTTAGTGCGTGGGATCCCACGTACTCTGATGTTGAGAGCCCTATTGGCTCTCTGCTGCTGCTCCATGAGAGTAGCCGAAACGGTTGCCCTTGCAAGTTCCCGTTTGGCCACGTCGACCCATCTAGAAGTCTCCTCAATTACAAATTGCATGCTCGCAATATGTGCCTCAATAGCTGGAGTGCTCCCTAGGATTGTGTATGGCGGTGACCTCCTGCCAAAGCTGCGAGATATCCTGTCTGAGTCCTTAAATGAGATCAGCCTGCTCCCGAATGGCCCGAGGCTGCTCCAATATATGACACAGCCCTGCTCCTGAGTGAAGCAGATCTGCTCCTGTACGAAGCATGTCAGCTCCATCTCGCACTCACGGATACTGTGTACCACCGTAAGCAAGGTCTCCCAGGCCTCTGGTGGGTCAGCCCGTCCGTGTCCGAGCTAAGACTGGAAGGACTGTGACAAGAAAGTCTATGGATGAGGTAATGGTCTACTGACCATGCCATACCCGTTTCACATTGGTCATATGCAGGTACAATAGTTCAACCCACTGTTGCACCTTTAGGCATTGCTCACATTAAAGGCCTCTTCTAATGTTGGGATAGCCATGCCTTTCTTAGACTAGCCCATTCCATGCAGTATAACCTCATCCACACTAGCTCTAGAGATTCCTATCTTGGTTAGGCCCTATTACTCCAGTACGGACATAAAAATCACCATCGATCAACCCAAGGATGAATTAATGAACGAACTCCTTGGTTTAAGTCGCGAGCCAAATTCTCTGCACAGCCCTGCAGCCCCACAGGCAGTGGGCGATCGTCTCCAATACTCCCTCTCGCTCACTTTGCAATACTCCCCCTTGATGAAGAATGGATTGGCTTAATGTCTCTTGTTTAACTCTTGCAAGAGGTTTGGATAGAATATCTACCATTTTATATTCTAGAGGACACTTCTCACATATGAAGTGATCTTGAACTTCTATAGGCTTAGTCTCACCATGAATATTCGATCCTCGGCTAGTTTAATAGAACTCTATGTATTTGTATATAAAGGAGTTGGTCCTTTACTCAAGTTCAACACGTTCCAAATTTCTTCATTACCAAATAGCTTCAAAGTTGTATTTATTACTCCTCTCTATTCAGATTCCGTAGAGGAGAGAGCAACAATGTTTTGTTTCTTGTTGTTCCAAAATGACAAACCTGATCTAATGTTGAAAAAATATCCAAAAGTTGCTCTGTTGTCATCTAGGCAACTAGCCCAATGACAATCAATACATCCTAACATCCAAGATTTGGGTATATCGACTATCACACCTTGTGCATATCCAGGAGTGCATTGGTGGAACACATGCTAGCATACAATCACCCATAAACACTTTACATGAGGAATGAATTTTGAGAAAATTCCATTGAGCTTGCGAGTTTATTGAAATCATTAGTCATCCCCTTTCTATATATAAATTCCTCTCCAAAGAGCTCCTGGAATTCGTTCTATGTAAGTGGCTTGCTTTTCAAATATCATCACCAAATAAAAACTGGGTAGTTTGCTTTTCAAATCTTGTCACTAAGTAAATCCTAAACCATTAACTCTATCTGCTAGGGTATTCCCAAACCCATGGATGAGTCACTAGCCAACTTGGTTAGCTAATTATGTAACACATAAAGTTTTAGTTTGTTTCATTTCCATCTCAACCAAGCCTTCGTGACTGTTTTGTATCAGCGGCCAATATTGGAGGCATATCTTTAACCTTCTAAAGAATTAACTAGACACCAACATAAGGGGAGCTACAAAGTGAAAATGTGAGAACCAACTCAAGAGTCTTTAATGAGATTATTATAAAGTAGATTTTGATTTTGATTTCTTAAACCATCATGTGTGACATGCCATATGATGACATTCAGAGAATCAATGGCAGACTTACGACACACCTTGAACTGATGGAGAGCATGCACCTCTTTAAGTCTTCACATAAAAGCAAATAGTTTTTTCCTTGCCTATTGAAACAGAAACATGAAAGATTGAACACCTTACTTGTAATTGCAGAACGTTGTGCACGATCCTCCACTTCAATTGCAACTTGGACCAGGCCTCCCTCCAGCTGCGATATGCATGGCGGAACAGGAGCATCCTGAATTACCAAGTTTAGTGATCAGCTTGCTTATTTTTAAGAATTACAAGATTAGATACAATTTGTCTACTTGCGTAGCATGATAGAATAATTAAGTATTCCCCATTCCATCGAGTTTGCACACTAACATAAGAAAACCCGATATGTTTGCACACTAACATAAGAAAACATGATATGGGGACCCTACTTATCTGAGAATTGGGACTTAATGCAGTATTATCCACTTGCCTAGATAGTGAAGAAAGAACCCATGATGATACTACAACTCACACAGTCTTGAGGGATTAAAGTAACAACCTGAGGATTGGTCTCTGCAGCCACTGAACTCAATGCACCATCTGCAATATATAGAAAAAGTGCTGATTCCAAATCTTCCTCACAACGATAACAAACAAAGAGTTCACAGCCTGTACATTTCATTCGGAACTGCCTTTCTACTCTCCCTTCGCCCCTGTATCATTACCGCATCTAATCAGCCAGTAAGAATAAGAGCATCATAGAAGTTTTCTTTTACAAGGTTTTTAAAGAAACAAATAATATTCCGGTTCTCCTAGAAGAGGCTGTTAAAAATGATTCCATAATATCAAAGGTATAGAGAATACAATGATAAGGCAGTAGGTGACACGTGCTCCAGCAGGCATGAGTGTGTGTGTGTGTGTGTGTGTGTGTGCGCGCGCGCACGTGTGTGCGTGCGTGCATATATACATACATGGATATTTATTTGTTTGTTTGTTTGTTTATTTATTGGTATATTAAGTGCTCAAGAGGCAGGATGTGTATGTGTGCATTGACACATTCATGTCCTCAAAATGGAGGTGAAATACATATAAAACAAAGACACACAAACAACATATTGGATGTAGAATACATCATGGCATCACAAGGTACCACAGCCCTTCACAATTTTCGTACTCAGAAAATATATCATTGCTTTAATGCCATGGCCATGATGTGTGCTTGCTTGATGTCAACACATGAACCAACATTTCGTTGCAGCGTCAATAGGTACATGTCCAAATACTGCCTGCGCAAAGGGCTGGACCTGTGCTGAGAAATTTATTTAGAGAGTACCATCAAGGGGGAAGCTTAGTTAGTATCTCTCTTAGAGAGCATTAAAGTCCTCGAAAGACCGAATGGTCCATGAGACTGAAAAAACCAGATACAATGAGCTGAAAGGGTGGAGCCTCTAAGCAGGCATCTACACCCGAGACAAATACAAACACAAACACTATTACAAATTATATAAGCCCACGGAGGAATGGGAACTGCAAGTATGGTATCACTATGGTTGTCCTCTATATGTTATCTGATGAGCCAAGTCCACCAGGTGCCTGAGAATAGATAAGACCCTCTCAATAGAGCGAGGCTCCACTGGTGGTCAGTCCTACGAGGCGGCATGAAACCCATGATAGAGCACTGACGTCTGTCAGTCTGTGTGGTTCATTGTGGTCTCCTAGCCGTGGCTCTCTATCGGACAAGTGCCACTATCGCACCAATCAGCTATGTCCCTAGTCTAGCAAACATGGAGGGAAGATCCCCAAGCCTCATTTGTGCATCAAAACACTAACGGTTCTATCGTGTCTGTCGTCTCCATGCCTCGGCTATGCCGTCTCTCCCTAGGGGCTACTAGTCCGTGCTATCCAACTAGAAAAACTCAATAATCAAGCTCCGGTCTGATCTTGCTCTTTTGCATTATTATTTGGGTATTCAATTTGCTAGCAGTGAAGGGGGTATTTTGATGCCACAATCCAAGTATATTGGACAGCTTTTGCAACGTTTTCAGATTGAGGATTGCAAACCAGTATCCACACCATTAGAGCCTAGTTTTCACTTCTCATCTGAGGATGGTAGTGGTGCATGTGATGTCACTCTCTATCAGCAGGCAGTTGGTTGTTTTATTTATGTATGCCATACCAGACCCGATCTTCAATATGATGTCTCATAGTTGAGAAGATATATGCACAGCCCCTCTACACACCATTGGCAGGCCATAAAGCGTGTCTTCGGGTACCTCAAAGGCACTCAACATTTGGGACTTCTCTATAAGGCCAATTCTTTACTTGTTATGCATGGATTCACTGATAGAGATTGGGCTGGCTGTTCAAACACCCATGTGTCACATAGTGGCAACTGTTTCATGCTTGGTACTTCATGCATCTCTTGGTTCAACAAGAAGCAGACTACAGTTGCTTTACGCCGTCAGCTTAGATTCGAAACCAAAAACAGTCTTCCGGGCGAACCAAAGATGCTCCGCAAGTACCGTCGACTGGTACGCTGAAAGAAACTAGACTTTGTTCGCCGGAACGAGAGTTGATGAGGTGCATTAAGGAACGGTTCCTCCATTCTGCACCACCATTCTATTAGGAGGAGTGCATTGCTGAATGATGCCCCACATTGCCAAAAAATCAGCAAACTCTCGAGACATATACTCTCCCCCCCTATCTGTATGGAGGTTCAGGAGTTTACATCCACTCTTATTTTCAGCCATGGCTAAAAATTTCTTGAAGCACGTAAAAACATCAGACTTGGCCTTGAAAGGATAGACCCATGTGTGTTTGGTGTATGTCATCCACAAAAAGTGACAAAGTAGTAGAAACCCCCAGGAGAAGCTGTCTGCATCGGACCACAGACATCACTGTACAAACATCACTGTGCACTAAGTGCAAGTTCTAGGGTGCACCAAGGGTCCCATCTTTTGGAAAAAGAATCTATGCATTTTTCCTAACAAGCAGCCCTCACAAATGTGCTGTTTAGTGCATGCATCTTTGGAAGATCCAAAACCATGTCTTGTGAATGCATTTTGACCATACTTTTGTAATTTAAGTGCCCCAATCTCAATCCATAGTGTGTCTGAAATTCCAGATTCTGCACCATAGGCAAGTGCATTAGCTTTGTTGTTTTCCATATGCACCGAGATTGATACAGCCCTCTAGAAACTGTCCTGATAGGCACAATGCAGTTATCATGCCGATTGCCATAAACGGCATAATGATAACCATCAAAGACAACCCTAAAGCCATTGGTAGAAATGGCTGAAATGGAAATCCGATTTTTCCTGATTCCTGTTACAAATAGAACTTCTAGAAGAGTGATTGTATCCCATCCAATTCCGTTGACAAGATAAGAGGCACTATTGCACAAGTGAATGCCCCCCTTGGGAGCATCACGTAATGTCTGAAATAAATCTCTGCAGGACGTAATGTGCTTGGAAGCACCACTATCAAAATACCAATCTGAGTTAGAATCTGAAAGTGATAAAGCTGAAGCATCCAATGAGAGATTATAATGGCATGTCACAACAAATGCCCCTCATCATGAGCAAAATGTATTGTGCCGCATTGCTGTGCTCATGGGCAGCTGGTACATTTGTGGTTGCAAGTCCCTGTTGTTGCTTCTTCTTATCGGAAGCAATGCGCTTCAGGCACTCAGATACGTCATGCCTGGGTTTCCTACAATAATTATAGTGCTTCTTCTTCCCATCAGTAGGAGAAGAAGATGATGAGGTGCCAGATGAAGGTTTGGGCATGCTGTAATTTTTCCCCCCTTTGCCTTTGCCCCTAGAATCAGTGGCAAAGGCCTTATCCGCAGGAATACAAGCAGCCTGGTTTTGAGGACTTGCTCCTCCTACAGTAGTAGGGAAACAAGATGGTAGAAGGAATAGCGGTTGGGGCTACCCATGGCCACTAACCTAAATGTCGTAGCAAATCCCCGGTATGAGTCAGGGGAGCCCTCAAGTGTCGTGGAAATGACCTATGCATCTGGGACAATCTCACCCACATTGATAAGCTGCTCACAAAAGTGCTCGACTTTGGTGAGATAAACATTTATGCTGTCCCCTTCCTGCATGTGTAGCCATCACATTGTCTCTCAAAAAAGCAACTCTGGCCTCATTACGAACCTCTGATACAAACAGGCCAAAGTACCCAATGCATCCTCGGTTGTCCTGGAAGATGTGATGTGAGAGGAATAACGAATCCCTTGCATGCAAACGCAATAACAGCATGGGCCTAGGCATCCGGGTCTGCTCCAGTGTGGGAGGATCTGGTGCAGCAATGGTGGTAGAGCCAGAAGTGGTTGTAGTAGTGGTAGAGCCAGAGGTGGCAGCAGGTGCATGTGGTTAAGAGACAGGTCTAGTCTCTGATCCAGATACAATGCCCTAAAGATTCTTGAATATGGGCGCACCAAGTAGGACCACATGGGATAATTGGTACCATCAAGTTTACCTTCAGCTGAAATCATGCCAAACAGATCCATGTTGGCCATTGAAATGAAAATACCCAAAAAGAAAGTGCCCTGCAAATGTCAAAGCCTCAAGGCTATCACTGCAATGAGCAGGCTGCTCAAAAGCTGACACAATATCTGCAAATGTCAATACAAAAAACAGTAAACGCTCTGTAAATGTGAATGCCCAATGAAGTGCTCAAACATTGAGCAAAATGCAAAGGCAGTTCTGCAGTATATGACTGCAATAATCTGCAAATTTCATGCATCAAAAGAATAAACCAGCCCTCAAATCTGCTCAAAAGTGACCTGAAATTGAACCCCAAGGCAAAGGGGATGACTGCAAGTGTGAATTTTGCACAAGCCCCAATTTTCCATAAAGAAAAATATGCTAGAAGAGAGGTCAAATTAAAATTTCTGCTCAATGTCACTGTACCAACATGTAATCACTACAATAACTCTCACTGGCCTCAAAAAGCCCCGAAATCTGTCAAATCAAACTGCTAAAAATAGCAAAGAGTTTAAAAAATGCTTGCAAAGCTGCCAAATGCCTTTTTCTGAGCAATGGAACTGAAGTGCAATGCAGGAGAGCAAACAACAGTTGAAGGAACTGAGAGCACTTGCAAATGGATAATGAAGAAAGTACAAGAGTGACCACTATATGGCCCAAAGTCAACTGGTTGACTAGGACTAGGACCAAATGTCCTAACTAGGCTACAAGGCCATACCAGAGCTAAGAGTTAACACTAGTTAGCCTCATGATACGTGAGCGGAATAGAGGAAGCCTCAAGGCTATACTGAAAGGGAGGCAATCTGTCCATGTGGAGTCCCAAGCTCTTAAACATCAGCATGTACGAGCAGACTAGACCTTTGATCGCCCTCATCAAAGGTGGACGCTAGATGCCCTCGGCTGAAGAGGAGAGTAAGACCACATCGTATACATAAACGAGAATCTGAATCAAGGATCCCTCGAGAGAGGAGCCTGCCTCCCAATGAAGGTTTCAAGCTGGTCAATATAGGGGCCAAAAAGAGTTGGTGATAATGGACAACCCTGTTTGACCGTGATAGTGCTTTTGATCTCCTTTGTTCACTCTGTAGCCATCTGAACCCTGCTTGAGAACCTCTCATAAAGTTCCATGACTTCCCACCTATTGCAAGATAGTAGTACTGAGCCCAGGGGCAGCAGGCAAGTGGAATGGGTGGTGTGTGCGAAAGTATGCAGAGCGGCCTCATGAAGAGAGCGGGTGATCAGAGCAGCTGAACCTTCCAGGAGCAGGCTGTCCTCGAGATGTGGGAGTAGGGTGGAAAGACATGTGGAGTACTTGAGGGAGAGGCTACGACCGAAGTGGATGTCATGATATGTAGTGTGTGTGGACGGTGTTGTGGTATGTGTCGTGTGGTTGGGGATGGATATATCAAAGAAAAGACAAGTGTGGTCAGCTCTTGGTGGTGGTGGGTGAGTTCAAATGCCACCCTTATTGAGGAAGCTAACCAACAACTATGCACATAGATTGTTTAGTGGCATTCCAATCCTATCGACTTTACAGACATTCCTTGCTGTGGGGGAAATTGGGTTCTTCCAATTTGCAAGATAAAAAGATAAGATGGCAAACTAAATGTACCCACAGTTTGCACATAGGGTATTTCGTCTAGATGTACGCATAGGTCAAGATGGTGAGTGATTGGAGCTAGAGGTTCTAAGCTCCCCAAGCCCGTTGCTCTTCCTCCTCCTTCCTTCACGTATACCCTTCCCCTCTACCTCCTTGCCTCTACCTACCCCCGCACTTGCTCACACAGCAATATTAGGGCACTTACTAAGACTCAAGAGTACAGAAGATGTCACTCAACAAACCTTTTAAGTAGTTGTTTGCCACCCTCCAAAACGTTTAATCTAGCAAGATGCTTCTTCCTGTCCAACACATATGCTTTATCAGTCTTCCGTTTTGGCATTTTCTGCAGTTGAGTATCTGTCACAATCATTGTTGCAAGATTAGTCTTATTTGAACCACATAACACGAAAAGAAAAGGCATATCTTCGAAAGTGTTAGTCTCATGCATACCATTACAATACAATTATTTATCATCACAGTCAACATGGAACGCTTGATACAACTACCATAAGAATCCACAAACATTCTGCCATAGAGAACATGCATAACACATTTGCTGATAACAATGTTAACAGGTGGCATAATCTCGATACTGATCTGCTACTCGAGGACAACATATCACTAGGTCTATAACAAATTGTCACATACCCTTGGCAAATCCTATCTGAGATTGCAAAAGATATGGAAGCTAATGTCAAGCAATTTACAGGCATTGTACAGAGAGTTCGAGGCCACAGATTTGACAGCTGCATTACATTTTGGGAATAGAAATATGGAAACAGAGTATGCTCAATGCTTGCTTGAAAACTTCCACATACAGGATAACAAAACCAATTGCCATTCCCATGGAGACAAAATTGAAATTGGTAGGTGATGTGGATGCGCCACATGTGGACGCAACTTTGTATAGGCAATTAGTGCGCAACTTGATTTAACTTCTGACCACTAGCCTTGACAATGACATTATCTACTTAATAAAATGGAGCTGCCTCTGCACTCCCGGGGAGCTACCCTATGCTCCCCCTAAGCTGATGTACTAGATGGTTTTCATGTTGTCCCATAGACCTCTTGGTCTCTCGTGGACGTTAATAGACTTTCTTTCTTTCTTTTCTCCACCATGTTTCTAACAGACACTAGAAGAGGCATTCACAAGAACTAAGCCCTCTATTGATCACTGGAGAGTATTTGGCTCACTTTCTTATGCTCATGTTCCCGATGCACTTAGGACTAAACTTGATGTCAAGTCAATCAAGTGCATTTTTGCTTGGATATGCTACAAAGTCAAAGGCATACCGGCTCTATGATCCAGTCAAGCAGAAATTGATTATATCCAAGGATGTTATCATTGACGAGGCTTCATCATACTTTGACAGTCCGACTACACTTTCTACTCGGCCTCCGCCAGCAATGCCAATGATACTGTTGGGTGTTGGAAGCAATGGAAGCACAAAGAAGAAAAACGAGATGCTGTAATAGATTGTTGCAAAACTGAAGTGTGGAGGCTCAAGGGAGAGCCAACATAACAAAACCCTACGGCTAACTGCCCTAACTAGACTAAGTGTCCTAACTGACCTAGATGGTACATAAACTAACTGTACCAATAGTCCTAACTGACTATAACTAGGCCTACAAGGCTCATACCAAGGTATAAGTGGCATCTATGGATAGCCCATGAGATGGCCTACAAACCCCTCTCCATGGTATGGACTGAAGTATCTTGGACATGGCTCAAGATACCTAAATATCTAGTGTCATGGTTGCACATGTTCGTCCCGTAGGGATATAGCAACCTATGATTGTACAGAGTACAACACATCAAGTTACAAAAGGCACTAAGTTTAAAGCTTGCGAAAAAGCCTCAAACTTAGGTCGAGGTAGAAGCTTCGTAAAAAGATCTGCCAAGTTGTCTTCAGTGGGAACATAAGACAACTCAATATCACCTGCTAATAATCACTCTCTAACATAGTAATAGTGAACCTCAATGTGCTTTGTGCAAGCATGGAAAACTGGATTCCATGCAACAGCCAAAGCACTCTGGCTATCAGTGAAGATGACGGTAGAAGCAGTCTGACATGCACAAACATCTGCAAGTAGCTTCCGAAGCCAAACACACTCCACTGTAGCTGTAAACAATGCTCTGTACTCAGCTTCACAGCTAGAAGTAGCAACTGTACTCTGCTTCTTGCTGAACCAAGAAACACATGAAGTACCAAGCATAAAACAGTTGCCACTATGTGACACACGAGGGTCAAAACAACCAGCCCAATCACTATTAGTGAATCCATGCATGACAAGTGAAGTATCAGCCCCATAAAGAAGGCCTAAATACTGAGTGCCTTTAAGATATCTGAAAGCACGCTTCACGGCATGCCAATGGTGTATAGATGGGCTGTGCATATATCTGCTCAATTATGACACAGCATACTGTAGATCAGGTCTCGTATGGCATAGGTAAATCAAACAACCAACTGCCTGCTGATAGAGAGTGACGTCACATGTACCACTGCCATCCTCATATGAAAATGCTACAAAACCAGTCTCTAATGGTGTGGATACTGGCTTGCAATCCTCATACTGAAAATGCTACAAAAGCTGTCCAATGTACTTGGATTGTGACATCAAAATGCCCCCCTCACTGCTAGCAAATTGGATGCCCAGATAGTAGTGCAGAAGACCAAGATCAAACATAGCAAATGTCTGCTGCAAATCAATTTTAAAATCTGCAATTTGCTGAGCATGTGTCCTAGTCACAAGCATGTCATCCACATAAAGGACTAAATGTTAGAATTATTATTATAATTCAGCAATGACCAATGTAATGTAATAAGTAGGTTAGGGACACTTTTCCCTCATTTAGAGGTTTTTCCCCCTAACCACAGTTAGTGAAGGATAAGGTTTTGTCACTTAGACAAAACCCATCCCACTTCTTGTATTAGTCACTTCTTCTATTGCAAGCACTACGTTCAGCTCTCTTGCTCTCACTCTCTCCTTTCTAACAATTGGTATCAGAGAATATGCTTCTCTCCCCGGACTTCTGCCATTGTCCGTGTGTGAGAGTGCTCTTAGATCCTGAGCTCCTACTTTCTGGACTAGCTCCCACATCTTCTACTCCAGCTCCCAAGCTCACGTAACTCAACCTGCGCACCAGCCTCTAGGTGTCGTACACTATGTCGTACAACCTGCGCTCCTGGACCGTACAGCCTTCCGCTACATCGTCCGTACAATCTCCATCAGCTCGTCGTCCGTACGCTGCTCCTGCGCTGATGTCCGTACAAGTCGCACGGACTGTTCCGTACAGCCGTACAGTCCGTACCTTCTGCTTGTAGTTCGTACGTACAAGTGCCCGTCCGTACATGCCCGTCCGTACACTGCTCCTGTGAGCAGTCCGTACACTGTCGTACAAGCGCTGTGTACGCTGGTTCTTTTTTGAGCAGGGCTGTTTGGTACAGATACCTGCGATGTACCTTTGTTGTACGACTGTCGTACCGTGACCGCACACCTGCATCAGTCCGTACACATGCTTTCTTGCGCTGTCCGTACTGCTCCTGACAGTTCTTCCGTACGTACCTGTAAAAGCTTCTCCATCAACGTGTATTAGGCCGTACAACAGTACGGTCATCCGTACTGTTCTGATCAACCGTACGTACATTGGGCCGTACAACCCTCGTTAGCTGTCAGTATAGCCGTACAGTCCGTATTGTACGGGCTGTTCTAGTCCTTCTGCAAAAGGGTGCCTTGGTCATTTGGAGAGTTTTCATTGCAGGTGAATCTTGCAGGTGTTTTTATCTTCGTCAGGCATTTGTGCAGTGAGCCATTGTTTGGCTGTGGATTCAAGCAGGTGCATTTTGGGATTGAGGGTGTGCTCATTTGCGCACATAGGCAGTAGAATTTGGTTCTTTTTGCAGATAAATTGCAAATTGGGGCTTTCAGTCAATTTGCCCCTTTTTGAGTTGCAATTTCTTGCAAAAATTTGGGGCTTTTTGCTTTACATAGCAATTTCTTGCATTTTTGGGGCTTTCAAGCAATTTGCCCTCTTTTGGATGCAATTTCCCTGAAGAAATTGGGGCTTTTAGCATTCTGATGCAATTTGGCAGTGTACAAGTATTTTGGGACTGTTGCAGGCAATTTTGGACTCATTTTGAGTGACATTGCAGACATTGGCAAATTCTGCAGTGTTTTTTGGAAGTTTTTGAGAGCATTTGCAAGACAAATTGAAGTGCATTTTGAGCCTTTGACAGGCTGTGACAGTATTTGTCACTGTGGGCATATTATTCTTTGCAGACTTTACTTGTACATTTTATATCCCAAGAAGGGATTTCACTTGGTCTGTCTGTTGTATTTTTTCTAAGATTATTTGGTGAAAATGGCTCAGAACAACTCAAATGAGGTGTTCGGGGTTCTCACACAGGAGGATAAGTTGGATGGCACCAACTACTCCTTGTGGAGTTTCATGGTTCGCAATATCTTGGTTGGCAGAGATCTTTGGTATTATGTCAATGGAGATGAAGAAAGACAAGATACAACTCCTATACATGTCACTCCTACAGTTGGAGGCAGGGGTAGAGGTACAAATATAGCACAGGTGATTGGAGCAGCCGCTCCAGGAGCTCCCACAGCAGAGCAGAAAAGATGGGACTCTACAGATGCACAAGCTCTTTCAGTAATTTCTCTTTCTGTCAAGAGGTTCATTATACCTCATATTCGGTCATGCAAGACATCTATGGCAGCTTGGGTAATACTTGAGAGTATGTTTGCAGCAAGGAACGATGCTAGGGTTTCCTTTCTAAAGCGAGAACTTTCCCATACACATATGGAGGAGGGAGATTCCATGAATTCTCACCTCACAGCTTCAGGATCTCAGGGAACGATTGCTTAACATTGATGAAATCATTCCGGATTCAGAGATGATCTCCACCACTCTGAACTCTCTTCCTGAGTCCTATCTCAGTTTCCACACCTCGCTGAATTTGTCATTGAGGGGGGGCAGCAATCCTCTCTCCTTTCACGAGTTGGTAGGACTTTTGTTGCAAGAGGAACAAACACGCAGAAATATGGCAACCCGGGCTGGCGAGCATGCTATGCTCTCCAAGTTCAAGCCCAAGGGTAAAGGGCAGCATAAGCCACATGCCAATCAGCCCACACATCAGCATAAAGCTGATTCTGGACAACCTTCTTATAAGGCACAGGGTGATACAAACAAGCAGAAAAAGAAGGGCATCTGTCATTATTGCAAGAAGCCAGGTCATTATATTGGAGAGTGCAAGAAGTGCATAGCCAAAGAAAAGAAAAGGGATTCCGGTATGGCTGTATCAGATGCATCAGGTCCACATTGCCATGATGGAGGAGATGTTGCAGCCAACTTGGTTGAATAGCACTACGCCTTTTTGACTTGCACTTCAGATTTTTTAGTGGGTAGTTCAGATACTACAGCCAGTAATGATGATGACCCATATGCTTTTTTGACTTGCAGTTACGATCCTTCAAAGGATGAATGCTCTTTCAGTGTTGATGAGACACTACATACTTGGTATTTTGATAGTGGTGCTTCAAAGCACATCACTTCCAAGAAAAATCTGTTTGTAACTCCGCATTCTTCACCCACCAAGAAGAAGGTAACTTGTGCAAATAATTATTCTTATTCAGTGTGTGGAGTGGGAGACATTATTCTCACATCCACTGATGGCATAGATTTCAGAATTTCAGATGTACTCTATGTGCTACATAAGAATTTGCTTTCAGTGTCCTCACTTAATAGAGGAGGATTTCAGGTTGTTTTTTATGATGACAAGTGTGTAGTCAGACACAAAGAAAATGAATATGCTTTGAGGTTGTCTGGCACTTTGTATCGGGGTCTTTTTCAGCTTGATTTATATGAAAAAAGATCCCATCTTGCATTATCAGTTAGCACTCCCACTGCTGCAATGCACAATGCGGAGTTATGGCATGCCAGGTATGGGACATGAGCTATGGCAGCTTAATGACACTTCAAAGGCATGATATGGTTGATGCATTACCTCCTTTGGAGTCGCCTCCTCCTCATGCATGTGAAGGTTGCATTCTTGGCAAAATGCATAGACTTCCCTTCAAGAAGGATGGTGCAGTGAAAGCTACAAGAAAATTGCAGCTTATTCACAGTGATGTCTGCGGTCCCATGAGGACACCTGCTTTTAGGGGTTATCTCTATTTTGTTACATTCATAGATGACTTTACCAACTACACTTGGGTCTATGGTCTCAAGGCAAAATCAGAAGTGTTTATGCATTTCAAACACTTTGTGGCTATGGTTGAAAATGAGACAGGACTCAAGGTGCAGACACTTCGCACAGATCGAGGGGGGGAGTATATGTCTCATGAATTTGAGACATTTCTGAAAGAAAAAGGCATTATGCATCAGCTTACAGTGAGGCTTACACCTCAACAGAATGGCAAAGCTGAGCGGAAGAATCGCACCGCCATGGAAATGGATAGATGCATGCTCACAAGTAAGAGGCTGCCTCACAGGTTTTGGCTGGAAGGCCTCATGTGTGCCAACTATATTTTAAATCGGGCTCCTACAAAGGCTTTGAAGACAATCACTTCCTATGAGGCATGGCATGGGAGAAAGCCTTCGGTGGACCACTTCAGAGTTTTTGGTTGTGTTGCATATGCCCACGTGCCTGTGGAGTTCAGACACAAGTTGTCAGATAAGGCACTAAAATGCTTTTTTGTGGGATATAGTTCACAAAGCAAAGGCTATCGTCTCTACAATAATCCTGCTACACGCAAGATTTTTGTCAGTAGAGATGTCATATTCTCTGAAAATTCTGCACATACAAATGCTGAATTTCAGATTCCGGCCTCTTCAGATGATGTGTTTGAGGGGATGCTTCCTATAGCATTTGGTTCCCCCGCTAAAAATCAGAATTTACAGCAACCTCCGCCAGCTCCACAAGTACACATTCAGCCCCCAGCTGAATTGGTATAACCTCAGGGTGTGGATGAAGTTGTCAGGCAAGAAATTCAAGAGATACATGCAGCCAAAACAGTCCCGCATTGGTTGCTTCAGACTCTCAGGGAGAGTAGGCTTGAAGCTCCATTGCCTGGCAGAACTCGTAGTGCAGCAAGGCACTTGGAGGGAGCTCATTCAATTGAATCAGCTTATGCACGTACTCTTCTTGATGAGGAGGAGCCTGAGACATTTGAAGAAGCAAAAGATAATGTGCATTGGATGAATGCCATGCACGATGAGTTGCAGTCCATTCATAAAAATCAGACTTGGAATGTCGTGGATTTGCCACCATGTAAAAATGCCATAGGTACACGGTGGGTTTTCAAAGTCAAAAGAAAGTCAAATGGGTCCATCGATCGGTACAAGGCAAGGCTGGTTGCAAAAGGATATGCTCAGAAAAAGGGCATAGATTATGAGGAGACTTTTGCTCTTACATCCAGTATGACAACCATCAAGTCAGTTATAGCCATGGCTGCAAATTTTGAATGGAATGTTCATCAGTTGGACATTAAAACAGCTTTCCTTAATGGAGACTTGTTGGAAGAGGTTTATGTCAAACAACCTCCGGGCTTCGAAATTTCAGGAAATGCACTTCAGGTATGCAAGCTGAATAAAGCTTTGTATGGGCTGAAACAAGCCCCACGTGCATGGCATGCCAAAATTGATGCCTTTCTGACCAACAAGGGGCTGCACAATAGTCCAACTGAGAGTACCCTCTATATCAAGAAGGATGAGGGGGATATTCTGGTCATCATTCTTTATGTAGATGACATGCTGCTCACCGGATCAAATGAGGAAGTAATTGCAGATTTCAAGGCCCAATTGAACGCTACATTTGATATGTCAGACTTGGGCTTGTTACATTTCTTTTTGGGGATCCAGTTTATTCAAGAGAAACGTGGCATTGTTATGTCTCAGTCCAAGTATGTTCAAAAGCTCTTGGACAGATTCAACATGCATGATTGCAAGCCTATGTCCACTCCCATGGAGCCGGGGCTGAAGCTTACAATGCATGATGCGGGTGAATAAATTGATGTCACACTCTATAGTCAGGCTGTTGGATGCCTCATTTATCTCTGCAATACACAACCTGATATTCAGTTTTCAGTTTCTCAGGTGAGCAGGTATATGCACAGCCCAAAGATTATGCATTGGCAGGCTGTAAAACGCATCTTCCGTTACTTGCAAGGTACAAAGTCTTTTGGCTTGATGTTTCCCGGGGGGGTTGACTTGTAGATGCATGCTTACAGTGACTCAGATTGGGTTGGAGACTATGATACTAGGCAGTCCACCAATGGGAATTTGTTTTTTCTAGGACATGCGTGCATTTCTTGGTTGAGCAAGAAACACTCTACAGTGGCTACCTCCTCATGTGAAGCTGAGTACATGGCAGCTTTCACAGCGACAGTTGAATGTGTTTGGCTGCGTCGTTTATTTGCTGATTTTCATCTTTCATTGGAGGGTCCTTCTCCGATTCTCACTGATAGTCAGAGTGCTATAGCAGTGGCAAAGAATCCTGTGTTTCATGCTCGCACGAAGCACATTGAGGTTCACTATCACTATGTCAGAGAGAAGTTGCATGCAGGAGAGATCAGTATGATCTATGTGTCAATACATGACAATGTTGCAGACATCTTCACCAAAGCACTTCCACGTGAAAAGTTTGAGGCATTTCGCAGTGCCCTGAACTTATCTCCTTTTGGTGATTGATTATTTCCTTGTACATGACATTGGCACTACAGGGGGGTGTTAGAATTATTATTATAATTCAGCAGTGACCAATGTAATGTAATAAGTAGGTTAGGGGCACTTTTCCCTCATTTAGAGGTTTTTCCCCCTAACCACAGTTAGTTCACTAACTGCGATTAGTGAAGGATAAGGTTTTGTCACTTAGACAAAACCCATCCCACTTCTTGTATTAGTCACTTCTTCTATTGCAAGCACTACGTTCAGCTCTCTTGCTCTCACTCTCTCCTTTCTAACACTAAAATCAGCAAATCGGTCCCACGCTTACGGATGTAAAGGGTAGCCTCTGTAGGGCTGTTCTAAAAGCCATGAGCAAATGAGAATGAATTCTCGAATACCAAGCCCGAGGTGCTTGCTTCAATCCATAGTGCAACAGGACTGCTTCTAACCGACAGTAAACACCATTAAATTGGTAGAATATGCAGGAAAGTTAAAGTAGTGAAATACCTTATGTTTAGGAAAAAGGTAGGAGTGGAAGGTCATGGACCTACAACAGAGACTTGTGAGGGGCTGCACAAGGACAGGAGGAATCAATCCTTATTAGAATTCAGCTGAGTAATGGAACTCTTGCTGTGTATTCAATTTCAGTAATGAAGTACAAATCATGAATTAATTCCAAGTACAACTAGAGCCCTTATATAGGTATGGCCCAGGTGAGTACAAAGCAGTATTGCATATTGGATTACCTCCTAGGATGCCACGTGGCAACTTATGGTATCCCCTAAAGAAAGGACAAACACTTACAAGCCAATGAAGGCCTTTCCACTAACTTTTAGCCCAAGTAAAAGTCACCCTCTGTTACAATTCTCGCTCCTCAAATAGAAATTTGTCCTCAAATTTGAAAAGGCTGTAACCTGGATACACAATTCTCCTTGTAAACTTGAATAGCTCAATTCTGGTCATATCAGCTGAACAATGAAGTTTCTTAGTCAAATACCTCCCTGTATGCAATACTAGCTCTCGTAAAAGACAGCAGAGACACTCTCATTTGCTCCCCCTCTCTCCCTCTCTCAACAGAGACACTAGGGCCCAGGACAACATGTCGGGCTGGACCCCCCCGAAGGTATTTTATTTCTTGAAGAGAATCTGTTACAAGAGTTCAGCGTAGAGCTGTCTGATACATTCCCAAAAATCCAAAACGTGAATCATCCATTACAAGAGCTTCAAGCTCATTTTCAAATTGGCAACATGCCACTTGTCTAAAATCTAGACCAAGTCTTATTACATGCCACTAAGGGCCACTCTGGAGTCTTCAAAGCACTTGGTCACACGAACCGCCTCCTAGATGCTTGTTAGGCTCCCGTAGCGCTTAGGAAAAATAACTCTTCCTAGTACCTGCAACAATTAATTAAAGCGCACTACCATGGCACCCATTAATTGTTAGCGCTTTGCATGCAAAATAACACACTGTGGACTAATTCTAGTCACGGTGGGTGTTCCCACTGAATACATGTGCACACACCTAAACAAATATAAAAATATATATTTATTCTCTGCCTTGGTCAAGGCGCCTTAATTATAATTAAGAGTGTTTACTCCGGTCAACCAGAGAATAAATATATATTTTTATATTTGTTTAGGTGTGTGCACATGTATTCAAGGGTCAAGGCGCCTTAATTATAATTAAGAGTGTTTACTCCGGTCAACCAGAGAATAAATATATATTTTTATATTTGTTTAGGTGTGTGCACATGTATTCAGTGGGAACACCCACCGTGACTAGAATTAGTCCACAGTGTGTTATTTTTTGACCAAGGGTCGAGGCGCCTTAATTATAGCCAAGTCTCTCCAACCGAAGTTGGCGCAACTCTCCAACCGAAGTTGGCACATCTTGGTTAACCGGTGTTAACCCTCTCGGCGCATGACAAGTTTTGTTGACCAAAGTCAACACTCTCTGACCATAGTCAGCTCTGTGGTTCTCTGGTTAGCCGCAGTTAACCCTCTTGGTAATAAACCAAGTCTCCCCGACCGAAGTCAGGTTTACTTGACTAGAGTCAAGTATCTTTGACCGTAGTCAATCCTTTGACCATTAAAAGAATTCTTTTACCATAATTAACACATATAAAACTCTTTAATTATGATCAAATAAATGGTCAACTGTACTTTGACTTAGGATATTTACATTGCGGTGACATCCCCTTGGCTTCTATTCAGTTGACCTCAACTGAAAAGCTTCCTTGTAAACATCCAAAAGCTGTGGATGATCGGATAACATGTCTTCCTCCATCCACTTGGCATCTAATGCCGTATAGTTCTTGAATTTTACAAGATACCTGTAAAACTCCTTACCCTGAGGGCCTTTGCGTACAGTATGGTACACAATTTGCTCTGGCTAAAGGACCTCCTCCAGCTCATCCACTTCTGGTGGATCCTCTGATACTGGTTCTGTAGGCTCTGGTCCCTGGAATTTCTTTAGAAGACTCACATGGAATGCATTGTGAATCCTCCAATGCTCTGGCAATGCTAACCTGTATGCAACCTCGTTTATTCTTTCTGTAACCCTGAAAGGGCCATAGTATCTAGGAGATAACTTTGCATACACTTTCTGTTTGCCTTTAAACTTGCGGAGCCTAGCTTTTTTAAACTTCAAAAGTACCCAGTCCCCTTCCTTGAAATCTAACTGTCTCCTATGCTTATCTGCAGCTCTTTTATGTTTCTCTTGAGACCTTTCGATTGCTGTCCGGACTTGGCTGTAAGCTGTCTGGAGGTCTCTCACAAACTGATCAGCTGCAAATATTTCATCTTTGGTCCTCAATATAGGTGGCAAAATCACCTTCCCATATATGACCTCAAAAGGGGCTTTCCCTGTAGAGCTATGTACTGTATTATTGTAAGCAAACTCTACCAATGGTAGGTACTTTTCCCAGTCTGAACTTTGGTCACCCACGTAGCATTTCAGCATATCCAAAACTGTAGAATTTGCTACTTCACTTTGACCATCTGTCTGGGGATGGAAAGAAGAAGAGAAATTCAGATTCGTCCCCATGTTATCAAATAAAGCTCTCCAGAATAGACTGGTCATTCTGGGATCTCGATCACTAACAATGGACTTAGGCATACCATGATGCTTAAAGATCTGTGCCATGAAAAGCTTAGCCATATGATCTGCCATTATGGTTTTGCGAACCGGAATGAAATGAGCTTGCTTGCTGAATCTATCAATGATAGTCCAAATCCCATCATTCCCTGACTTTGATCTTGGCAAATCAAAAATAAAGTCCATTGTAATACTTTCCCATGGTGCCTGAGGCACGGGAAGAGGCATAAGTAGGCCAGGTGTTTTCCGTCTATCATATTTCACTTTCTGACACGTAAGGCATTCAGTAACAAACTGATGTATATCTTTTCGCATCCCTAGCCAAAAGAAATACCTCTCTAGTGCTAAAGTGGTTGCTGTAATTCCTCTGTGTCCAGCGTAGGGAGGTGCATGGCATTCCTCCAAAATCTTTTTCCTCATCTCCTAGGTGATGCATAGGCAATCATCTTTCATTAGATACCCATCTTTCAGGGAATAGTGACTAGTGGATTGCCCCTCTTGCATTTGCTGTAAAATTTCACCAAAATCTGCATCACGAGCATATTGCTCCCTCATGCCTTCTAGGTCCTGATGATAAGCAATAGTCACATTATTGACCTGGGGTCTTCGGGACAAGGCGTCTGCCACTCTGTTCCGAATTCCTGGGGTATGGACAATCTGAAAATGATACATTGACAGCATGTTTGCCCATTTCATATGCTTCTCGGAAAGCTTGGTCTGAGTCAAAAAGTATCTCAGACTTTGGTGATCTGTCTTAACAGTAAAATCTGCACCCAAAAGATAGTGCTTCCATGTATGGATGGCATGAATTACAGCCAATAACTCTTTCTCATAGATTCCTAGATATCTCTCTGCATCCCGAAGTCTCCTGCTTTCATAGGCCACTACATGACCATTCTGATGCAATGCAGCCCCAACACATTCTCCACAAGCATCGCAATCAACATCAAAAGATTGACTACAAGAATAGGCTCTGTAGTCAACTTCTCCTTGAGTGTATTGAATGCTTTCTTCTGTGATATTCCCCATGTGAAGGCTGCATTTTTCTTAGTAAGGTCATGTAATGGAGCTGCGATATCAGCAAAATGCCTGATAAACCTTCTGTAGTAAGAACACAGGCCTAGGAAACTTCGAACTTCATGCACAGTTTTCAGCTCTGGCCATTCCTGAATGGCACGAATCTTTGCTGGATCCATCTGTATCCCATTCTTGGATATTATATGCCCCAAATAATGGATTTCTTCCAAGAAGAATTCACTTTTCTTGCTGTTTGCATAGAGCTGATAATTTCTCAGCTCTTGAAACACTATAGCAAGATGTTCCCTGTACTCTTCCTCTGTCTTTGAAAAGACTAGGATATCATCAAAGAAAGTACCCGTGAAATGCCTGTACTTTCGGAAGATGCGATCCATCATTCTATTGAATGTGGCTGGAGCATTTGTTAACCCAAAAGGCATCACTAAGTATTAATACAACCCGAATGTAGTGCGAAATGCTGTCTTGTGCACATCCTGAGGCTGTATCCTCACTTGGTGATAGCCACTCTTTAAGTCTATCCTGCTGAAAACTGAAGCTCCATTTAACTGATCCAGCACATCATCAATGCGTGGAATAGGGAATCTATTCTTGATGGTCATTTTGTTCAGTGCGTGGTAATCGACGCACATACGAAATGAACCATCTTTCTTCTGTACTAGCAGTACAGGGGAACAAAAAGGAGGCGAGCTGGGCTGAATCAACCCTTTGGACAGCAAGTCCTGTACCTGAGCCATAATCTCCTCTCTCTGAGTCGCACTGACTCTATAAGGTGGTCTGTTTGGTGGCTCACTACCAGGCATTAGCTCTATCTGATGATCTTCTGGTCTCTCTGGGGGTAACTCCCCTGGCAAAGCATCGGAAAAGCAATCTTTAAAGTTTACAAGAAACTGCAACTTATCTTTGTCTGCATCATTCATTTCAGCATGCATATCATTCTCTTTTTCTTTTACAAAAACCATGTACGCAGAAATTGCAGACTTTATTGCTTTACCACATGTAACATCAGATACAATGGGGATAGTGTCCCCTTTATTCCTGGCAACTAAACGCTGATTTTTCCCCCTATGCACAAACTCCAGCACTCTTTCAGGAAGAGTCAACTTCACTGCCTTGCGATGAAACCAAGGCATTCCCAAGACTACATCATGATGTTTCAGTGGAGAAATGAAGAAGTCTTCCTGATCCACATAACTCTGAACATGAAGACGGAGCTTTCCTATCAAGGGAGTGACTGGCACAGGATTCCCACAGAACATCTGATCGGCATCCAAAGCCCTGCCCAACTCCGCCGTCTTTATTCCCAGCCTCAGGGCTAGGTCCTCTGATATGAAATTATCAGTAGCCCCTGGATCAAATAAAATTAGCGCTTGCTGGTCTCTGACTTTGCCCCATGATAGCAGCAATTCTTGTTCTTATGGGTTTGAAACATGACCCAGTATGTCAGGAATTCCTCCTGCCATTGGCTTTTGCGGTCCTCGTGGCTTCTCTGCCTCTTTTCCCTTCGAAGTTGAAGGCTTTTCTGGGCACTGGGCAGCCACATGCTCCTCTTTACCGCACTTGAAGCATTTCCCATCTCTACGGAATTCAACTATCTGTTCAGGGGTGAATGGAGATTTGCCTTTATAAGCCTTTGAAAACTGAGTACCCCTCGGCTTAAGAGGCTGAAACCCTTTCTTTTCAACCTTGGGGTACTCTTTCTTTTCTGATTTTGAAAAATCAGTTTTCTTTCTTTCGGCACGTCTTGCATGCAAGGATAGTTTGGTGAGAAATTGGTGACAAGAGAAATCCATCTGGGTAGATTGTTTGTGTTATTCAACTGATTCGCATAGAAAAGATACCCAATAGTATCAAAATAAGAATCTTACCCGGATATATCTATTATCCGAAAAAGAAAACTAATAACCGTGGATGGATCTTGTAACGGCACAAGACTAGCTAATGAAGCTGAATGCATAAGGTCTTGAATGTTCTTTGCCCCCAAAGCATTCACTACTGCCTGGATTCTTGGAGTGAGACCTGCTCTATATTTTCTCATTTGGGTTCCTTTGGAGATCTTTTTGAAAGGTGCAACCTGCAAATAAGCATCCCAAAACTTTTGGTTATACACATCCACTGTATCTCCTTCATCCATATGCAAACTGTCCCAATCTTGAAGAACATGGTCTCTACACTGTTTAGGCATAAACTGCCTAGCTGTCGCTGTCAAGTGCAAACTGACCATTCTTAACTTGGAGGATTCTGAAAACTTTTCTGTGCCGAATGCAGCATCAAACTGCCTGATGAACTGCAGTGCTTTGTCTGTATGACCATACTGTCCATTGTAGGTCATAAACTTGACAGATTTACCTCCCTCTTTGAATTCCTTGGTCTCTCTGGAAGACTTTCTCTTCCTAGACTTCTTGTGTTTCCTTCTTTTCCTGGATGGTTTATCTGATAAGGAAGAAGAAGATACAGAAGTCGAACTCGAGGTAGACGGTGATGGACTAGGAGATCGGTGATGATGCCTCGATCTCTTCCTGCTATGGGACCGTCCCCTATGAGATCTCTCTCTCTTTGATTGTACGCGAGAGTGTGCCTCTGGCATTGGCACGTCATATGCTATATTAGGCATAGCTTCTACTTGAAACAAATGCTGAGCCCTTGGATCTTTTCTGAGATTTTCCATCTCTTGCATACGAGCACGTACCATCTGTTCAAATTCTTGTTGAGTTTGTTGCACACTTCTCTGTCTTGGATGTACATCCCTATCTTGTGAATCCCACTGGATAGGTGATTGATCCATATTCTGAGATCTGCAAATTTTTCACACACCGTGTAGGTAACTGATGCACAACTACCTTTGCTTTTCCGACAGAAAAATACCTCAACAAGAGGTGTCTTGCATTCACAACTTGTGCCAGTAATTGGGCTATCAGTTCAAAGCATAAACCCACAAAATTGCTAAAGCATCAACAATTGTATTGCCCCTTTTCTGGCTACTACAAAAAGCACTCAGAAGCATCTGATTCATCTTCCTAGTGTACAAAGGCATGCATTTTCTTTTTCTGCAAATCTCTGATTTTACTGTGTTTCTGCTGCTTTTCTGACAGTAAAAGTCTGACAGGCAGGTGAAATCTGCTAGCAGAAACAGTGTCTGCAACTGTCCCTTTTTTTTTTTTTTTTTTGGAAAGAACAGTAACCAGATGGAGTAACTGGCTAGTTACTCTAACCAGACTGACTGGTTCTGGTCTGATTAGTCTGCAACTAGACTAACTAGACTGGTCACACCAACCAAACTGGTCTGGTTAGACCAGATTAACTGGACCAAAGTTGAACTAATTAGATACTGGTTCAGCTAACCAAAGTTAACTAGCTGTAGTCAACTTAACCACGTTTTCACTAACCACGGGTCAACCAACCAGGAATTTAAGTGTACCAAGGTTAACTTAACCACGGGTCAACCAGGCTGGCTGCCACGTGTCAGTGCCACATCATCTACTGCACATGTGGATGCCACGTCAGCTGGACCTGCTGGCTGACACATCAGCTGTCTGTCAAGCCTGCCACGTCAGCGCCACGTGTACGCCTGTGCCACGTCACCTCTGCAAACTTTGGCAAAGATTTCCGTCGAGAGGATCATGCGTCGCGGGCTTTTGCGTCTCTGCGTGAAGGTACGTCAGCCAGCCTTCTGGAGAGTCGAGACCACCTCTTTGAGATACACACAAATCCCGTTGGAAATTCTTCCGTTTGACAACGGAATGTACCCGCGTGAAGATGTCGTCGACGCTGTTTCCCGTCAAACAATTTGCAGGATTTGGTCAGGCCGCCTAGCGCATGACTTCTTCAGGGCATCACTTGTCATGGAAAGGCATTCGTTCAGCCGTCCGTTGTATGCACATGCCTTATCGCCATGTTTGAGGAATCGCACACAATTTCACGGGTATACCGACCTTGGCAGAAAATTTTGTCACTCGCCAACAAGGTTAATCCTTGCACTACCTCATGATTTACGTCAACCTTCACGATACTCTCAGCCTGTTCTGCGTCACACGTGCACCGCGTACACACATAAATTATGCGACCCAGATATTATCTCCGTCAAGCGCTTTGTGGCCTCCATGGGCTGTCAAAGTACACCAATCCACTCTTGCAATCTCGAACCGTGCTCCTTTGAGAAAAAGAGCAGACCTTGCTCTGATACCAATGCAATACTAGCTCTCGTAAAAGACAGCAGAGACACTCTCATTTGCTCTCCCTCTCTCCCTCTCTCAACAGAGACACTAGGGCCCAGGACAACATGTCGGGCTGGACCCCCCCAAAGGTATTTTATTTCTTGAAGAGAATATGTTACAAGAGTTCAGCGTAGAGCCGTCTGATATATTCCCAAAAATCCGAAACGTGAATCATCCATTACAAGAGCTTCAAGCTCATTTTCAAATTGGCAACATGCCACTTGTCTAAAATCTAGACTAAGTCTTATTACATGCCACTAAGGGCTAAGTCTTATTACATGCCAGTAAGGGCCACTCTGGAGTCTTCAAAGCACTTGGTCACACGAACCGCCTCCTAGATGCTTGTTAGGCTCCCGTAGCGCTTAGGAAAAATAACTCTTCCTACCTGCAACAATTAATTAAAGCGCACCACCATGGCACCCATTAATTGTTAGCGCTTTGCATGCAAAATAACACACTGTGGACTAATTCTAGTCACGGTGGGCGTCCCCACTGAATACATGTGCACACCTAAACAAATATAAAAATATATATTTATTCTCTGGTTGACCGGAGTCAACACTCTTGATTATGATTAAGGAGCTTTGACCAAGGGTCGAGGCGCCTTAATTATAGCCAAGTCTCTCCAACCGAAGTTGGCACAACTCTCCAACCGAAGTTGGCACATCTTGGTTAACCGGTGTTAACCCTCTTGGCGCATGCCAAGTCTTGTTAACCGAAGTCAACACTCTCTGACCATAGTCAACTCTGTGGTTCTCTGGTTAACCGCAGTTAACCCTCTTGGTAATAAACCAAGTCTCCCCGACCGAAGTCAAGTTTACTTGACTAGAGTCAAGTATCTTTGACCGTAGTCAATCCTTTGACCATTAAAAGAATTCTTTGACCATAATTAACACATATAAAACTCTTTAATTATGATCAAATAAATAGTCAACTGTACTTTGACTTAGGATATTTACATTGTGGTGACACTGTAGGCATGCTGATCTGTAAATGGAGACCAAGCAACAGGGTGGAAGAGCTATGCTGTCCAATATAACAGATCTGATCATATAATCCAGTGAGAGACATGCTGATCTGAAAAAATAGTGAATGCTGGCCGCAACATATGCATATATGCCATATAGCAAAAGAAAATCAGATCTGTCCATAAAGATGCAATTTTGGCCATAGAAATCAGCTAAGCAAATGAGGGTACTGCTCCACAATTGTAGATGGCTGCCAAGAAGACTCCTCATCAGGTAGACCTCTCCATTTGATAAAATATTCCATGTAAGACTTGTTCCTCAACACATGATCTCTAAATCCAAGGATCTTCTCAGGTATATACTCAATCTAGCCCTCTTCATCCATAGGAGGTAGCTCTTCCATAACTTGCTCCTTAGGTCCCAAATATTTCTTGAGAAGTCACACATGGAATACTTTGTGTATTCTAGAGGATGATGGAAGCTCCAACTCATAAGCCACTTCCCCAACTTTCCTCAAAACCTTGTAAGGTCCATAATACCTATAAGCAAGTTTAACATTGGTATTACCTTTCAAAGAAGCATGCCTGAACTTATGTAATCTGAGAAACACATAATCCCCTTCTTCAAAATGAAGATCTCTCCTATGCTCATCAGCATAATCCTTCATCCTTGCTTGGGCCCTTACCATATTATATTTACATTGCTGTAATAGAGCAGTCATGTGAGCCAAATCATCCTTGGCTTGCTGGCTGGTCAATGCTTGATCAATAATGGTTGATGGGACATGAGCTTTACAGCCAAACATGGCTTCAAAAGGGCTCATACCAATTGAAGTGTGCCTGGTGGTATTATAACAAAATTCAGCTAGATGCAACCATTGATCCCACGATGCTTGGGTCTCAAAGCAAAAATGCCTTAAATACTCTTCCAACCAGCGGTTAACCCTCTCTGTCTGCCCATCAGTTTGAGGGTGATCTACTGTACTTGGGGTAAGAAGTGTTCCCATAGAACTGAAAAGCTCTTGCCAAAAATGCCCCATGAACTTAGCATCACGATCACTCACAATCTCATGAGGAAGTCCATGTAATTTAAACACATTCTCCATGAATTGCTTAGCCACCTTGGAAGCTGTAAATTGGGTCTTAGTAGGAATGAAGTGGGCAGCTTTAGTAAGTCTATCAACAACCACAAAGATGCTGTTCCAACCCTTAGAGGTCACTGGTAGACCTGTAATAAAGTCCATGCTGATATGTGTCCATTTACCTTGAGGTATAGGTAGACCAGCTGGCCTCAAATTTAACTCCCTGTTTTGTTGACAGGGCTTACAACTTTGTACATAAGCAAGAACATCCTTCCAAAGCCCCTTCCAGTAAAAACTCTGTTTTACCTTATCGTACGTCTTGTTGAGGCCTATATGCCCAGCCATAGGAGATGAGTGAAATTCCTGCAAGATTATCAGCTTATAGGAGGAATTTTCAGTAAGAAATATTCTATCATTATACCACAAGAGCCCATTGTGCAACTTGAAACTGGGATATTGCTGACAGTCAGGATCTTGCAAGTCTTGGAACATAGCAGTTGCTTGAGGATCATTGAGATACTCTTCTTGAATGCCATGGATCCAATCTTTATAAACCTCAGTAATAGATGACAAAGTACAAGAAAGAGAATCTGCCACAATATTTTCTTTGCCCATCTTGTAATCTATGTCAAAGTCATAGTTTTGCACAATGGATAGCCATCTCCTTTCCTTGGGTGATAGAGAAGACTGAGATAGAAAATATCTTAGAGTCTTATGATCAGTCTAGACCTTGAAATGGCTGCCATAGATATAGTGGTGCCACTTTTTGATTCATGAAGTATTGCCAACATCTCTTGGTCATAAATGTGGAAACTTAACTTCTTGTCATCCAATTTCCGACTTTCAAAGGCAATAACTCCATGACTCTGCTTTAGAACAGCTCCAATACCCCTTCCACTAGCATCAGCCTCAATTATAAAAGGTTGAGAGAAATCAGGACATACCAAGATAGGTGCTCAAGTTAATGCCTCCTTTAATGCTTGAAAGCTCTTATTGGCACTGTCAGACCATTGGAAAGCATTCTTTTTTAGAAGATCAGTGAGAGGAGCTGCCAATTTGGCAAAATGCCTTATAAATCTTCTATAGAATAATGCCAAGGAAACCTCTCAGTTGGGTGATATTCTGAGGTATAGGCCAATCCTTTACACACTTTACCTTGCTGGGATCCACCTTAATGCCACTACTGCTAACAATATGGCCCAGATATTCCACTTCTTCAGCCATAAAAGTGCATTTACTTCTGGACATGCAATGAATGCTCTTCTTTTGTTTTGCTGTAGATCAATATATCATCAAAGAATGCCAACACAAATTTATAAAGCTTGTTCATTAGGGCCTGGAAAGTTGCAAGTGCATTGGTTAGACCAAATGCCATCACTTTGAATTGATAAAGCCCACGTTCTATCTTGAAGGCAGTTTTATGTTCATCTCCCTCGTTCATCCTTATTTGATGATAGCCTGACCTTAAGTCAATCTTTGTGAAGTACTTTGCCCCTCTAAGCTCATCTAGTAGATCATCAATTCTAGGGATAGGAAACCTATTCTTAATTGTCATTTTGTTCAAATCCCTATAATCAATACACATTCTAAATGAGCCATCCTTCTTAACCAATAACACAGGAGAGGCAAAGGGTGACTGACTGTGTGTAATAAATTTTTTGTCAAGGAGTTCCTTTATTTGCCTTGCCACCTCTTCTCTTTCAGCTCTAGAAAGCCTGTATGGAGCTTTGTTGATGGGCTTAGATTCTGGCTCCAACACAATTGCATGATCCACGTCTCTTATGGGAGGAAGATGGTTGGGAAGATCAGCAAATACATCAGAGTATTGCTGTAATAGGGACTGCATGTCTTTATCCTCCACCAACAACCCATTACCCTCTTGAGACTTGGTCAACTGAATAGCATAGACTCCACAAACACTTTTGAGGTCTCTGGCCATTCTTCTTGCAGAAATTAAGGACAACTTAGGAGATTGGTGACCCATCAAGGTGATGTGCTTACCATCATGCATAAACTTCATATACAGCCTGTTAAGGTCCATAGAGAATTCTCCCAAGGTTCTCAACCATTCACAACCAAGGACAATGTCAATAGGTCCCATTTCCAAGACAATTAGATCTCCATGAAAAGTATAGTCTTGAGAAAGTTGCACTTGAGCAGCCTAACAATATTGCTTACTGTGGGAATGCTGACCATTAGCCACCTCAACTTTAATCCCATGATCCAAAGTGGATGGGCATAACCTCACTGTTTGAAGTGTCTTTGCATTAATGAACTTATGAGTGCTCCCACTGTCAACCAAAATGTGGACTGGTCTGTTATTGATTGTTCCTTTTAACCTAAGGGTTTGAGAGCCCTTGCAGCCCATAAAAACATCAGGAGATACGCTGTACATAACTGATTGTGTATCCCAATACACTTCATCATCATCAACAGCATCATTTCCATCAGAATTTCTGATCTCATCCTCATAACCATCAGCAACTTCAATGTTCCATTGTCTTGAACTATTTGGGCACTTTGGCAAACTATCACCCATAAGCATGGTGTCACACATGGAAAAACCACCTGGATCAAAGGGAAAGGTAGTCCCCTTTTTGGAACTATGATCCTCCTCATCATCAAGGCCTTCATTCACACAGTCCTGATATTCGTGGAATTCAGATTCTACTGTAGGAGTGTTAGGAGATAAATCATCATCAATCTCTAGAATCAAGCTCAACTTTGCTCTTGTTATAGCTTTGCACACATTCCTATGTTCAGGGGTCCAATTCTCACCACAAAGGTAGCACAAATTCTTCTTGTTCCTGTCATCAATAATTGCTTGAGATAACTGCTTAACCAACTTGTCTCTTTTATCACCCAGATCATCCTTTGGAGTAGGTTTAAAGGATGGCTTTACATCTATAGCCTTGTAAGCCTTAGGCTGTCCCATGGCACTACCATACACTATGGGGAACCTAGAAATAGAAGAAGTTGTAGCAGGTGCATGAAGTTTGTTTTCATCATTGGAAACACCTTTGACCATAGGCTTATTTCCAAAGTGACCAATACCCAAAGTCTTCTCCTTCCAATTGTATTTGGGTTCATAAAGCTCTGCCAACTGCATGGCCTCTTTAAGAGAATTGGGCTTTTGAGCTACAACATCTGAAGCAATACTAGGGTGTAGACCATGGATGAATTTGAGCATTCTAACTCTTTCATCAATACCATGAACAGATAGAGCCAATTTCCAAAACTGTTTGATATAATTTTTCACTAATCCTTGCTGAGTAAGATCATACCACTTACAAATATATTGATCTCTAGTAAAAGGAGATATAAAAGTTTTAAACATTTCAGCCTTAAACTCATCCCAAGCATTAAAAGTTGACCCTTCTTGCTGTAGATGACTCCACCAAGAGTGGGCATAATCTTCAAGATGAAGAACAGCAAATCTGATTTTACCTTGATCACCCTTTGGTTATAGAAGGAAGTAGTCATCCAACTTGCTATAGAATCACCTTTGAACTTAGGAAGTATAATCTTGTCTTTCATATCCTTATCTTGATGAAAATATCCTTTTGGTTCAATAGATTTAACTGTTTGTATATATTGCTGGAATGTCATTGCTGCCCTAAGGTCTGCTGGTAGCAACTTATATTCGTGGAATTTTCGACACAACTCTTCAGCTGCTGAACTGTTACTATTAGGAGTCTTACCATGTGTTGAATCCTTATCCATATGAGTTGTGACTCCACTAGAGTGATTACTATGCGTTAACCATCATATGATCCAATGCAATAATCACTGGGTAACTAAACATCTGATAACGGCGTCTAAACGTCTGATAACGTACAACAGGATCAGCCAAATTCTCAAAGTAGTTTGCTATATTTGAAAACAATTTGGAACGTTTCGCCCCTACATCGTTGAGAATCAATCGGGACTCACGATGACAAAGCTACCAATCAAAGGACACGCGCATGCATTTTTGGAGCTTCTAATTTAAGGACTGGCCAATTTGCGTCATAATGTTCCTAGCATAGGCGACTCCTTGGAGGAAGGCAAATCAGAAGTCGGAATTGTCAGCTCCTAGATCGTCGCAGACCTTCTTAGCCAGTCAGTCGAATTTCTTCATAACTCCTCCATCCAAGCTCGGATCTCCACCAAACGTTGAGTGCAGACACTGGAGCTTAGGGCGAACGGTTCAAGCCATGACTTACAAAATTTGGTGCAGAGAAGCAGTAGATCGTCAATTTCTTGCGCCAAAATTAGGAAACTCCTGCAATGTCGACCTATCCTACACCAATATCTGATTTTCATACATAGAAATGATCAGGGAAGCAAGGGCTTTCCACTGATGATTTTCATACATAGAAATGATCAGGGAAGCAAGGGCTTTCCACTGATGCAAGAAGCCCCAAATTCTGAACACTTCGAAAATCAAGGTTTCTCAAAGCCTGCCACATTACAGCTCAGAGAGCACTTCTGGCGCTGAATTTTCGCACAGAGGTAGGCCCTAGACTCAAGAGTAGATGCTCCAAATTTCAAAGTAATTGGACAAAGAATTTCCCACAAATTCCCACGAAAAGTGCTCTCATACCAATGCATTATGCAACAGGACTGCTCCTAACCGACAATAAATTGGTAGAATATGCTGGAAAGTTAAAGTAGTGAAATACCTTATGTTTAGAAAAAAGGTAGGAGTGGAAGGTCATGGGCTGGACCTACAACAGAGACTTGTGAGGGGCTGCACAAGGACAGAAGGAATCAATCCTTATTAGAATTCAGCTGAGTAATGAGGCATCCAAAAGTCCTCATGTGGGAAATGCGAGGCTTACGACCCGTCCAAGTCTCATAAGGCGTGATAGTCTACGATGCCTTAGTAGGACATCTATTCAAGACGTAATTTGCACACATGACCGCATCCAACCACAACTTATTAGGCAAGAGTTTGCCTTTCAACATGCATCTGGCCATTTCCATCACTGATCTATTCTTCTGCTCAGCCATGGGATTCTATTGAGGAGTATAAGGCACTGTGCATCGATGATTGATGCCACAGGAAGCCAAAAAAACAGCAAACTCCTTCGACATATATTCACCCCCCCTGTCTGTATTAAGGTGAGCAATGTGCAGCCCACTCTCATTCTCAACCAAGGCAATAAAGTGCTTGAAGCATGAAGAAACTTCAGATTTGGATTTCAATGCGAAAATCCAAGTATACTTAGTGAAATCATCAATAAAAGTGACAAAATAGTAGAACCCCCCAAGAAAGAAAGAAAGTTTATTAAAGTCTTCGGAAGACCGATGGGTCTATGAGACTGTGAAAATCCTGATACAACGAGCTGTGATAGTGGAGCTACTAAACGAGCGTCCATACCAATGCAAAATGCAAAATGCCAAAAATGCAAAATGGCAGTACTAAGTCCTAAGTACAACATAGTGATGTCGGTGGTCGACTATATATCAACCTCAGCATCATCATCAATATCATCATCATCCCCAACAACAGCAAGATATCAGGATGGATGAGGCAATGGAGGCATGAAGTCGGCAATAGAGTGTTGTCGGCCACTTAGAGGTGTGGTCCTGGCACGTCTCTTGGTCGTAGCTCTACGTCTAACCAGAGCTACTGTGACCCCCGTCGGTCGGGCTCCAACTCTAAATAAGGAGGGGATGTCTCCAAGTGTGATCTGTGTGTCGACCCTCTGTCTGAGCTGTCAGGTCACGGGTTCCGGGTCACGGTCATGTCGAGGCCTCGTCTCGTTGGGATCCATGTGATCTAGCTGAAAGAACTCCGTGATAGAGCTCTGAGAGGGATCAACCGACGAAGAAGTCTGCTCCTGTCTCCGTGCTCGGAGTATCCTCTCGCGGTGTCTAAGTGCCTCATGAATGAAACTTGCCAAACACCGCTGGTCTGGGTAGGAGAGGAAATGGGCTAAAATCCCATAACTATCTCTAAAGAGGCAGTGGAAACGTCCTCGGATCTCATAGTACCCAGGACACCTGAAGATGAAATGCTCCTCTGTCTCAACCTCCTGTATGTCACATAGTGTACATATGTGCCGCTCCCTGGGTAGTCGCTCTGCTCTGCCGCTCTCGATGCGAAGTCTGTGTGAAGAGACCCGAAACTGCCCAAGAGAGATCCTCATCGAGTGGGGTAGGTGAATCTGTGTGTATCCTAGTGGGTCAATGAAACCCTCCGCTGTGATATGTAAGAAGTGATCTCTGTAGAAGCTAAGCTTCACTGGGAGTTCACTCGGTTCCAACCAGGTCCGAAAAGTGTGTAGCTGTAGTAGATCCTCACGGATAACCTGGTTGACCTCATGTGATAAGAGGGGAGAGAACGGAGCATCCATGCTATACTGGAAGGGAGGTAGTCTATCCATGTGGAGCCCCAGTCGCTCAAACCATCTCTCTCTACGTGCATACCAGCACCTCTGATCTCCTCCTACTGCAAGTGCCATAGAAGAGGATAAAGCTATCCATGGTACCCTGCTACGCCCCGAGGTATAATCCCCATATTCCCTAACTCGGTACAGATATGTGATGACCTGAAATGCAGCATCTAGCTGTAAAGGGGGTGACCCAAACTCAGCCTGAATGATCTGGTGAGGAACGGATGACTTACCATGAATCATCCGTGATAGCATGAGAACCTATAGCCGCTCCACACGGGCCCACTCTGTATCCGACAAGTCTGGCCCCCAACAAGGACTGCCGTACATCCCCGCTGGGCGAGCCAAGGAGTCAAAAAGCAACCCCTTGCTGCGTGGATCCTGAAAGTGTGAGCGGAAGCACTGCCTCTCTAGCCTGGCCAATGAGGCATACCCTCTACTCAAGCGTGCCTGCATCGCGGGTCTCATAGTGAAGCTCGGTCCGGAGAAGATAACCCCAAGATAAGTGTATGATGAAACTATCTCAACAGATGACCCCGCAAATGTGAACTGCTCCTGACGCATGATGGCTCGAGATGTATTGAAGATCATGACCTTGGTTTTACGCAGGTTGACCTTCAAATCATGAGACTCACAAAAGGACTGTAGTGCGTCTAGGTGTCTCTGAAGCCCCTCTGCTGAGGAAGACAAGAGAGCCACGTCATCTGCATAGAGCAAAATATTGCTCAGTGTGCCTGCAAGAGAGCAACCTACACCCCCCTGTGTCTGCATGACTGTCTCAAGCTCGTCAATGTAGAGGCCAAACAAGGTAGGCGACAAAGGACACCCTTGTTTGACCCCGATGGTACTCATGATCTCGTCTGTCCACCCGGATCCTACCCGAACTCTGCCAGAAACTCTCTCGTAAAGTGCCATGACAGCCCAAATGATCTCCTGGTCATAACCCAAGTCCTGTAGGCGCCGTATGAGGCGGGCTCTCGGGATTGTGCCAAATGCCTTGCGAAAATCCACAAAGCAACAATAAACCCTCTGCTTCCGTGATCTCGCCTCCTCGATGATACATCTGAGCGTCAGAATGTGGTCCATGGTTCCATGATCACGCCGGAATCCGGCCTGTCCTGCTGCTCTGAGTCCTCGACACTCTGCAAGTCTGCTAACCTCGGAGTCAAGTACTGATGCATAAATCTTAGACATGACATGTCCAATCATAATGGTCCTGTAGTTCTCCGGGCTCATGGGATCCCCTGCCTTGTGGATGGGTGAGATAGTGTTAATGGTCCAAGTGTGTGGAAATCCCAAACAAACCGCTTCATTAAAAAGCTTTGCTAAGATCGAGGCTAGGAGGTTAATCCCATATGCAATGAACTCAGTACATAGTCCCTCATGATCCTTCGCTCGGCCATTATGAAGTTTCATTACAGCATCCTTTACCCCTCCTCTAGTGACAGCATCCTTTACCCCTCCTCTAGTGAAGAGGGTGCAGGATGTGGGACGAGGCATGTGTGAGAGACTAGGGACTGGCTGATTTGGGATGTCATAAAGTATGCGTGCATAATCAAACCAGATCTGGGTGTTAGTGAGTGGCGGAGGGGACCGTCCTTCTAGAAATCTCCGCCAGAAGTCCTTAGAGTTGTTACTAAACAAAATGTTCAGTAGCTCCTCCTCGTTTCGACGAACGAAGTCTAGTTTCTTCCTTCGTACCAGTCTACGGTATTCACGTAGCGTATCTTGTGCGCTCGGAAGATTGTTTTTGGTTTCGAATCTGAGTTGACCGCGTAAGGCCTTACACTCATCATCGTACCAACTATTCCAGGGTACGGTTCCAGGGGGTGGTGGGCAGGTGGAGCGGGTGGTGTGGAAAAAGGCATGAATGGCAGCCTCGTGTAGTGAGCGGGTGACAAGGGCAGCACGATCCTCTAAAAGGGGTATGAAGTCAATATAAGCGAGAAGTATGTACAGACGGCCAGAGTAAGAAGGTGAGTGATCCCGATCAAAGCGTATATCGTGGTAGGTGGAGTTAGCCCTGAGTGGGGTGGAAGGTGCTGTGCGAAGGGAGATGGAGATGCGAAAGAAAAGGTATGTGTGATCAGCCCCTGGGGGGAGGTGTGCTACAGTGAAGTCAGTAATGCGAGATGTGAAGACAGGGGATCCCATGATGTAATCAACAACACTGGAGCCCCCTCCATGTGGAAAGCATGTGAAACCACCTGAAGCGGGCCATCTGTCAAGACCATTATAGATAATGAGATCATGTATTCTGCCCAGGTCTAATAGGACCTGCCCATAGGATGAAAGTGGACCTCGCCTGTCAGCCGAAACCCGTAGCATACCTGCCTCCTCAAGGTCAACATCTGCCAGTAGAGTGGAATCATCTCTGAAATCAAGAAGTGGTACCTGACGGGTCCTTATCCTCGCGTTGAAGTCCCCCACTAGAAGGACTTCTCTGCGGCTAGAAAAGTCAACAATGGACTGATAAAGGGCAGCAAATGGGGATGTCTCATCATCACCTCGAATATCTCTGGCAAAGTGGGAGGTCTCTGGGGGGAAGTAGCAAACTGCGACAAACAGATCCTGGCTATCCATGTGTCGTATCCGGATCCAAAGAAATCTGGAATGTGTATCTCTCTGCTCTACTGAAATGATCCCCCGAAGTGTGGATCTGAAAAGGACTGCAACTCCACCTGAACCTCGAACTCCTCCTGTACCCCTCGTCTCATCTCTGTAGGCAGACTCCCATGTATCCGCTGACTATTGGGAGAGGGCGCTCTGGACTCTGATGTGTCTCTGTATAGAAGACTATGTCGTGGCCTGTATAGGATTCCGAGAAGTTCCCTGGTTCTGACCATAAGGTACCATTACAGTTCCAAATGGTGCAGGAGAGGGTCTCGGATATCTAAGTCTCATAGGCCCCGCTTCCCTATGTAGGGGAGGGGGCAGGTGTCCTACGGGGGCCTGTAAGAAGTCGTCCCTCTCGTACCACTGCCCACTTCCCCTCCTTTCGGGCCTGATCCCGCTGCTGCAGCAAAGAGCGCCTCTCCTCAACCTGTAGAGGTGTGATATCCTCATCCATAGAGATCGTTGGCTGATCTCGAAGGACTGACCTGCGTCGTAGAGCTGAAAGTCGCGCCTGAGTGTCATGAAATCGTATGATCAGGGGTTGCTCTCGGTTAGGATCTCTCCCCACCCGCCATGCCCTCTCTATCCTGTGCTCAGCCACACCCAAGGTAGCGGTCACGAACGCAGTCGCATCTACCATCGGTGTAGCCTCAGTGCGTGGGATCCCGCGTACTCTGATGTTGAGAGCCTTACTAGCTCTCTGCTGCTGCTCCATGAGGGTAGCCGAAACGGTGACCCTTGCGGGTTCCCGTTTGGCCACGTCAACCCATCTGGAAGTCTCCTCAATAGCAAATTGCATGCTCACAATCTCTGCCTCGACCACCGGGGTACTCCCTGGGACAGTGTGTATGGCTGTGACCTCCTGTCGGAGCTGCATGATATCCTGTCTGAGTCCCTGAATAAGATCCGCCTGCTCCCGAATGGCCCTAGCCTGCTCCTGTATGATACGGCTCTGCTCCTGGTTGAAGCGGACCTGCTCCTGTGCGAAGCGAGCCAGCTCCATCTCATGCTCACGAAAATTATGTATCTCCGTGGTAGGGTCTCACGGGCCTCTGGTGTGTTAGTCCACCCATGTCCATGCTGAAACTGTGGTGCCTATGGCATGAAAGAGTGGGACTGAGTCCGAAAACTGGACGGTGGCTGAGTGAGTGGCTGAGTGAGGAACGGAGATGACAGTGGAATGGGTGAGGCAGTCCCAACGGGGTGTGGGAGGATGGGCTAACTGAGAGGGAGAGGGGAGAGTGAAGCATAATGCGGCACAGTGTATGACACCTCGGAAGTAGGTGTCAAAAGCTGTGTGAGAGCTGTAACAGGAGAAGAGGGAAAGGGAACAACAACCGGCACCATGGGCATGAGTATGTCACTGATCGTAGATGTAGATGGAGCTGAGACTGGAACTAGAGCTGGGCCTGAAGCGGGGACTGAAGTCGAAGTAGAGATAGAGATAGAGGGAGCTGAGGTTGGAGCTGAAAACGAAACTGACACTGTAGCGGGAGTTGAGGTTGAGGTTGAGGTAGAGATAGATGCTGAAGAAGCTGAGGCGGGTCCTAACTTTGCCTTGCTGTTTACCCCGAGTCCACTTCGGTTGTAACGTGTGTTCACATCCTCCAAATTCAGTTGTGTCGTTTGCTTTTTTTTGTTGTTGTTATTTTCGTCTTTCTTGGCTTTGTCCCCCATTCTCTTGGGGTGCGGGTGCAGATCGTAGTGTTAATGTTCAATGTTCAACCGGGAGCGGGAGCAGCAGTTCCCCCCCCATAATGGGAGGCACGTCCAGTGCGAGGTGGTGGAGAGGTAGTGCTGAAGCCTGAAGTGGAGAGGCAGCCAAGAGGTGGAGAAGGAGGAGAGGCTAGTTTTTTTTTTTTTTTTTTTTTGCCCCTTACGGAAAAGAGACCCCAAACAACAACAACAACAACAAAAAAAAAGGTAGCGGGGAGCGAAAGGGGGGGGGGTGCGGTTAGCTACAGCGGGGTGCGGTTAGCTGCAGCGGCAGCAGCGCCCAAGCGGGGGGTAGCGGGGGGGGGGGGGGGTAGCGGAGGGCTGAGCGGGGGGGCTGAGCGAGGGCTGAGCGGGGGGCTGAGAGCGGGAGGGCTGAGCGGGGGGCTGAGAGCGGAGGGCTGAGCGGGAGGGCTGAGCGAGGGCTGAGCGGGGGGGCTGAGAGCAGGGGGCTGAGCGAGGGGGGGGGGGGGGCTGAGAGCGGGGGGCGGAGAGGGGGGCTGAGAGCAGGGGGCTGAGCGGGAGGCTGAGAGCGGGAGGTTGAGAGGAGGGGGCTGAGAGCGGGGGGCTGAGCGAGGGCTGAGAGCGGGGGGCTGAGAGCGCAGGGGGCTGAGAGCGGGGGGCTGAGAGGGCTGAAAGACAGGGATGGAGTGGAGGTTGAGCTATGAAGGAGGGCTAAAGGGAAGTGGATGATGGAAGGGGGTTGAAGCAACTTGCAGGAGAGAAAGGACTCCCAGGGGTCCACAAACATCACTATGAACTAGATAAAGCTTGCGTGAAGCACCAACTCTCCCATCCTTGGGAAACACAGCACGGTGCATCTTACCAAGCAAGCATGGTTCACAAACATGTTTGGTAGGCATATGCATTTTGGGAAGATCCACAACCACATCTTCCTTATATACCTTCACCAGGGCTCCAAAATTGAGGTGTCCAAACCTCTCACGCCACAAATGAGTATCTGCCATGGTAAAATCAATGACTCTTTCTTTTTCTTTTCAGATGCTATGCGCTTCCTACATATCATGCCCAGGTTTCCTGCAATAATTACATCTCTTCTTCTTTTGGTATCCCCTGAAGAAGAGGCACCATGTGAATGATCAGCATAGGAATAAGGGTTTTTCAGCTAAAACCTTCCCTTTACCTTTTTGTTTGTGATGGGCAGCAAATGCTTGAACACTAGCCATAGTAGCATTGCGATTCACACGACTTTGCTCCTCCTAAAGAAGAAGAGCAACAAGCTGGTCAAATGAGAAATGATTGGCATCACCCCCTGCAACCACCCTCAATGTAGTAGCAAAGCCTTGATATGAATCAGGCAACCCATCAAGGGTATTAGAAACCAGCTGAGAATCAGGCATAATCTCATCAAGGTTGGCCGACTGCTCTTTCAATCCTTCACATTAGTGAGATAGGCATCCATGTTACGCGGTAACTGCCCTAACTGGACTAAGTGTCCTAACTGACCTAGATGGTACATAAACTAACTGTATCCGAACTGACTATAACTAGGCCTACAAGGCTCATACCAAGGTATAAGTGGCATCTATGGATAGCCCATGAGATGACCTACAGATACATCAGATTTCTTTGCCTACAGGGTCAGATAGTATACAGTCCACAGTGACCACTCAGAGTAAAGGCAAAGAGAGGGTCCTTGACATAGTGGATACAGCCGCTACCACAGTCATTACTGTGATCCCTGAGAGTTTTACTTCCAATCTCAGAAGATCTGCTCGTGATTGAAAGGCACCTCAGAGGAGGACCTACAAGAGCAATTATGCATTTATGGCTAAAGTGATGGAATTTGATGAGCCAACCACCTTCCAAGATACAGTAGAAGTCCCTGAGTGGCAACGTGCAATGGATGAAGAGTACAATGCTCTTCTCAAGAACCAAACTTGGACCTTGATAGATCTTCCTGCACAGAAGAAGCCCATAGGATGCAAATGGGACAAAGTCAAATTCAGATGGAGAGGTTGACAGACACAAGGCTAGGCAGGTTGGTAGCCAAGGCATATGCCCAACAGTATGGCACAGAATATGAGGAGACCTTTGCACCAGTTGCAAAGATGACCACCGTCAGGATAGCCATAGCTCTTGCAGCCTACATTGATTGGCCCATCCACCAGATGGATATGAAGAATGCCCTCCTCAATACTTTTCTTGATGACGAAATCTACATGATACAGCCTCCAGGATATGCAACTAGAGGGATGGAATACGGTCTAGAAGTTGTAGAAATCACTCTATGGTTTGAAACATGCTCCTCGTGCATGAAATGCAAGGATTCATCATCAATTTCTGGCATCTGGTTTTCAACCATCAAATTCATACCCATCCCTTTACATCAAAAAGACTACAGAAGACATCCTTCTTGTAGTGCTTTATGTTGATGACTTGATCATCACCAGCCCCAATGGACATCTCATCTCAGAAGCAAAGAGTCAGCTCACCTCACAGTTTGACATGAAGGATATGGGAGAACTCCATGATTTCCTTGGGATAGAAATATGGAGACATGACACTCGCATCACACTTTCACAGGGCAAGTACACATAGAGAATACTTGAGCTGTTGTATCTACATGACTGTAAGCCACTCCCTACTTCTATGGAATGCAATATTAAGTTGTCACCACTTGACACTTCTCCAGCTTCAGATCCTCTACAGTACACACAACTCATTGGCAGCTTGATCTACTTGACTATCACCAGGCCAGGCATTTCTTATTCGGTTGGTGTACTCGGGCAGTTCATGTAGAATCCCAAGAAGACTCGCCTCCTTGCAACAAAGATAGTACTAAGATACTTCACCGTACATGGGATCATAAACTACACTATGCCAGGTCATCCGACATACACTTCCATGGATACACAGATGCTGATTGGGCAAGAAGTGTAATTGACAGAAGATCCACCACTGGATACTGCTTCTGTCTTGGCTCCACAGCCTAGTCATGGCGACGCAAGAAGCAACCAACAATGGCATTGTTTTCTACCGAAGCAAAGTATAGAGGATCCACCAATGCAGCATGTGAAGCAATTTGGTTCATAAGGCTTCTTTCAAAGACTAAGATACTTTCTAGAGACCCTACTGTGCTCTATTCAGATAATATAAGCAACATCCAACTGGCAAAGAACCCAGTGTTTCATGCCAAAACAAAGTACATTGAAGTGCAGTATCACTTCATCCATGAGAAAGCTCTCCGCGAAGAGATCGACTTGGTACATCGTCTGACCCAAGAACAAGTCGTAGATATCTTCACCAAGCCACTTTCCCTTGACAATTTCGCCCACTTTCGACATCAGCTTGGCCTTCGCCAATTGCAACTTAAGAGGGGGAAGTGAAGGTTAAGTTGTACACCTTTGTACATACTTTTTTCTGATGTGCTCTTTTTGCACTCTTGTGCATCTTTTCTTATCTTTATTAGCACTGCCTTCCAGGCAGCAGCGCTATAGTTACACTTTTGTAAAAAAGTGTCCCACACAGTTTCTTGCCAAGTGGCCCCCTTCCATTTTGGTTTGATCTCTCTCTCTCTCTCTCTCTCTCTCTCTCTCTCTCACACACACACACAGAGTTTGCAAATCATTCGGACTTTCCTATGCGGGCTTCCATCACAAGTATTGCAAATTAATCATCCAATCATCTTGACAATTGTTTTCCTTTGACGGAACCTATTTGAAGGCAGTGCTCACGAGTACTTGTACTCACTTGTTTCTGTTGCCATCATGCATCTTTCAGAAAATCCAAATTTTGTGTTTTGTAAAGCACCCTCTTCTTATTTAAGAGGGGGTGTTGAGAATGGTGTGAATTGCACCATAGGATTATATGACAAATCCTAACCCTAACCCTAAAGGGTCCATGTATATCTTCCTATTTTCCTTGGAATACAAGTTAGTGTACAATTAGTCTATCTTGTGTGCACTCCTCTCTCTCTCTCTCTTCCACATGCATTATCATTTAGATTATCATGCCTTCTTGTTATATAATGATATCTTCTGATGCTTGTAGCTGAATGTCACTTTCTTTGGGACTATTTTTTGTAATATTATGTGTGTATGTGTGTGTGTGCGCGCGCGTGTGTGTGAATATATTTACATGTTACTTGTCCGAAAAAAGATACTTCATCAAGATCAACAAGAAACCCACCAACAAGTTCTCACAAAGTTCCTTGCCTAGTGGAGAGATCTTGATGACTCCAATGCTACTTGGAAGATGGATGAGGAGATGCAACAGTACCCAGAGCTTCTCTAAAAAATATTTTCAGTGGTACCCGATCTGCGGACCTTTACAAGAGACTCCACTTTCCACGCAGCTCTTCTTTTGAGTAGGAGGGATGTCATTATGAGCGACTTAGTTTCCTTTTCTGGCTTTACCTATGGATGAATTTGTGGATAGACACACGTTTAAGGGTATGCCTTTTCAGAGACACTTCCCATGAGGAATACCCCTTCCCAAGAGACCTATAACTGTATGGAAGAGGCATACTCTTTCATAAGAGACACTTTTTAGAGACACATTTGTTGGAAAGTAGATGAGAGAGTGTTCAAGGTTGAAGAAGCTCACAAAGGAGGAAGGAGAGAGAATACGCTCAGCAGTAGTCTCTTCTGAGAAATCAGAAAGACACTCAGAGAAGAATGAAGGATCTGCAACGTCAAGGAAACTGCCAACTTTACAACCACATAGCCTTTACAAGCCTTGCTGGAGAAAAACGGGGGCGTCTTGAAGAAATGGCCTGTGACAAATACTTCTGAGAATAAACCCAGACCCACAGCATATAAAAAAGGTCTCTTTCAACAACCGTCTCTGAGAAAACACGACAGCACCACATAGAAGGGAGAGCTTTGACGAAATAGACAAAGCAGTGTTAAAAAACAGTGTCGGAAGCAGGATCAGAAAATAGAGGCTGAAGAAGGGGAGTGCTATAGGAAGGGGGGAGAAGAACCTAGTGCTCTGATACCATGTTGGGCAGTAGATAAAAAGTGCTCAAGGTGGAAGAAGCTCACAAAGTGGGAAGGAGAGAAGACTGGTTAACCACAGAGCAAAAGATAAGCCAACACATAACTTGGTATTAGCTATTAGCCTTACGAAGGAAGGCTACAATATGATCCACTCAAACCAAATACGTACCACCTATTTTATAGGCTACGAAGTCTCCACATAGACGTCCAAATCATACACTAGATCCTCATCCTCCAATCATGTTGCTGTAGATCAACATCCTCCACCAACCATCATAATGTACACATCTCAATAAGATTCATGTATGCCCTTTGGTCACCACCTTCACTAGGGGTACACATCTCTTCATGGCACATGCACCACCGTTTGGTACACACGTCCTTTCAATTGTACCTCTTCACTCTCTATATAAAGAAAGGTCATTCATGAACAAAAGCATAGAATCCCTTATAGTAAATATTGTAACTCTGTTGTTCATTTACTTCCTTCTGCTTTTAAGACTCTTTCATTACAGCTAATAGTGATATATTAACTATGATACCTTACATTCAGAAGCCAGCTAGTCGGACATAACCAGATTTCTTTGGCATTCTCCATCCTGTAGCAAAAGTCATTCAGCTCTGTGAAAGAAGCTGTTCCTCCCTAAGTAATGAACATTCTTAAGGGAAAAAGTTATATAATCAAGTCTTTGTCTTCCATTTCTTCCTCGATCGATGCAAGCTGCTCAATCACATCCTTAAGATTTAAAGAATCTCCTTTACTCATTCTTAAACCATAAAGCCGGTTTCTCAGGCACAGCAGTGGCATCATTTGTCACCTCACACTTTCTCTGCAACATCTCCCAGGCATGAATAGCAGAGTTTGAATGTACACGGTCATATTATTTTTCAAAGACAGGTCAACGGTTGCATGCCATCTCCACCCCCCTGCTCCCACTGCAAGTCTGCTACTGTTGACTTTTCTATCACTTCTGGCTTCTTGTCCTTGCCTTCATCCACAGCCTTTCTTCTATGAGAAAGTTATAAATCTCTCCAGAAGGTATAATTTATCCCATTCGATTTCTTGCTTTTGAGCACTAACCCCTAAACATATACCATGTTTGTGTTTCTTTGTGTGACTCATTACAACTCCTTCCGACAGCTAGATCCCAAACTTTCCTAGAGCTGAATCTTGACCTTGCCATGTGAATGCATGGATGGTGCTTCTATTCTAATGTACGGCAGAAAAATCCATGAACACCATTTTGGTCTCATTGATGTGCCTTGGGAAATGTCAAAGTCATCTTCAATGTCATATATGTGCCAACATTGTAAAATTTCTAGAACAGAAAGGAAATGTGGAACTTTGGATGGTGTATGGCCCATAAAGGACACAAATGACAACTTCCATGTGGTGACCAAAGGAGTGGACAAAATTGGGAGGCTTACACACTTCACGTGTAAATTACTGATGAGGCTCGTTTGAGCGAGCTGAAAATGCAGCGAAGAGAATTATAGCAGCCACAGTTCTGCAGTCTGTTCAGCACTTCCCTGCATTATCTCACTGGTCAGGTTGTAACTGAGTTTTGCACTTGCTGGCCACCACTTTGTGGAGCTTAATAGCATTTCCTGTTTGCGAAATTATCTGCTGTACATTCCAGTTCTGAGTGTTTTCTCTTGTTCAAATGTTTGGTAGCGTGATCAGAGAGAGTTATGAGATCCCTTTGCATTCATATTCCTCTGCGGGGACCAGCATTAGGTTGCAGTCTTATTTTCTGACAGCCAAATGGAGGATCCAAGTACTTGCATCAACTTCAAAGATAAGAATATCGAAATTCAGAGTTTTCACCACAATTCTCACCCACATGCAAAGATGAAAGAGGATGAACAGCACTTAGACTGCAAAAATGGATGTATTGCAGCTTAAGCATGAGGAAGATAGAGTGACTAATATGGAGCACAAGCTGGTACACCAAGATGTATTCCAGAGTTTTACACCCTCCTATCTAGGACAGGGTAGAGGGACTTGCCCAGATCTGTGGTCTTTCAACTTCCATGACAGCCGGGGTCGTTTCATCACCCTATGAGGAGGTTTATGTGTAAACATCCTTAGCCTTTGGTATTCCACACTTGGGAATTACTGTACCCTTCCATTTTCCTGTGTTTATTAAGTTTCATGAAGGGATTCACACTCCACATAGGTTGTCCTTTCAAGTCTCCTTAGTACGTTGAGCCTTGTTCAGGACTATCATGTTGATCCGCTCTGCTTCTTGCATCTCACTCAATCCACGTTCACTTTTGACCGCGTCGATGCTTTTCAAAATGTCAAATAGTTCTTAAGAAGTAGTTATGACATTTAACATAACTGAACCGTACAAAATTTCATTTTCACAGCGTAAGAGGTCCTCCTTAACTGGCAGTGGAAACAGGCCCCTGCACCTAAGCAAGTGCACAAAATTGGAAACGTTTAAGACGTTTACTGAAGTTTATAGTAAACTGTGTTAAAACCCCGAAAAGGCTATAGTAAGCCGCGCTATAGATACATCCAGCTCGGGAAATGGCTGAGAATTCACCCATAATGTTTGATTGTCACTTGGGTTTGCAAACTCGCTACAAAAATGGTCGACCTTGGTTTTCATACATAGCACATTCCCATAGTGCATATCAAGCCAACATATAGGAACCCCAAACATTCACAAGCCTTTCGCCGAATTTCTCTAAGTTCCTCCGACTTTTTCTACGTCGAAATCACACCCATACTTTCTCTTCTTTAAGTCCAAATATGAGATGAGCAGTAATTGTGATAACACACCCGTGATGAGCACATGTGAGCCGCAGTGTTTGCAGTAATAAACGTAGAGATCAGACTCGGGGCCATCTGGTGCAGCATCTTCGCTTGAGTAAGTATGAGTTGTACGCTTAGGCATTTCTTCTCGTGGAACAAGAGGCTGGAGGCAGGCCTTGTGGCTATGAAGCAGTCACAAATTCGACAGTTTGTGTCAATGTGAAGGACGGACGAGCCAGTATTTTTGAGTACGATGGTTATGGTATTCAACTTTGCACCTAGGTCTCTATTAGAATGTCTCCTAGTTTGCATCTCTTATAGATTTGCATGTGATTGAGTTCATTTATTAGCACTGCACCAGCACTGCTCTCCTCACACTTTAGCAGTGCTCTCTCCTTACACTTTTTGGGCCCTGCAAGGGTCCTAAGGGATGTCTTGGTTATTGAGTTGCTAATTAGGTCCATAGTTTTGAAGTTAGTTCATTTGGTCAATTTGACCATGCAAATTGTGGTTAGTATGAGCTTTTAAGTGTGCGTTAGTAGTAGTTCAAGAGGTTTTAATATGTTTAGAGTTTAAGTTTCTATTTGCTTGTGGAGGTCCTAAATGTTCTTGTCTTTTGTTCTGGAGATCCTAATGGTTTTGTCTTATGTTAGGTATTTCTCTCTAAAGATAGAGGCTCTCTTTGTCTCGTGTATGACACCACCTTTATATAACTCTTGCCAAAATAGGCACGTCCCCACTTTTATTTAATGGTCCATCCACCACACACCTCTTTTCTTTCACTCATCGACCTTTCCCCCCTAGTCCTTCACCTTCAATTGCTTTTTCTCTTTTCCTTTCCTTCCCATTTACACCTATCGTTTCCCTTTTACAAGTTATTGGAAATATTTATGGAGCTACTTTACAATTAGACTTATAATGACATTCCGAAAGACAGGGCCTTAGTGGCATCCCATGCCTTTCTATTCTAATTTTGGAGAGCTCTCTCTCTCTCTCTCTCTCTCTCTCTCTCTCTCTCTCTCTCGTATGACACCACTACAAATTGAGGAGCAACAAGTTCTTCTGCAGCAGCAGGATGTTGCCCACAAGGAGGGAAAATGGGCCATGGTCCGAGATGGTAGGTTGTTGACCAGCACCCATCGGGCCCCCACCCGTACCCCCTAGGGGGACGAGGCCTATGAGACTCAGGTTTTCGAGACCCTAGATTGCACCATTTGGAACTGTAATACCTTATGGTCAGACCCACGGAACTTCTCGGAGTCTTATACAGGATGCACACTCCCGATTCATGTGGATCTGGATCCGACGCACAGACACCTGTGACCTTTTCATAGCAATATGCTACTTCCCGCCAGACACATCCCACTTCGCCAGAGTGGCATGAGAGGAGGGTGAGACATCGCCATATGCACCCTTACATCAGGATATCCCAGACCTTTCAGCCCGCAGGGAAGTTCTCCTTGTTGGGGACTTCAATGCCAACATGAGCACGCATTAGGCACCACTCGTGGACTTCCAAGATGACTCTATCATGCTACCAGACATGGACCTAGACGGAGCAGGTATGACCAAGACCTCATTGAATCGACACGGGCCTGTTACACCATATGGACACGCGCTCCTTGATCTGGGCAGGATGCATGATCTCATCATCTACAACGAGCTTGACCTATGGCCCTCCTCAGGTGGTTTTACTTGCTTCCCACACGGGGGGGGCGGGGGGCACTAGTGTAGTAGATTACATCATGGGATCCCCTACCTTCACTTCATGTATCACCGACTTCACCGTAGCACCACTTCCTCCAGGAGCTGATCACACATACCTATTCTTCACTATTGCCACCCCATGCTTAGCCACACCACACACACCACATAGGAAGCACGACATACACTTTGATCACAGCCTCTCACCAGCCTACTCTAGATGCCTAAACAGACTCCTAACCTACATCGATCACATACCACTCATAGAGGACCGTACTGCCCTGATTAGTCCCACACTGCACAAGGTTGCCCTCCAAATCGTTCCCCACACCACACCGTCCACTAGACCACCACCTCTTGGTTATGTACCGTGCAACAATTAGTACGATGCGGAGTGCAAGGCTTATCGCCAACAGCTCCGACTTGAAACCAAATGTCACCTCTCGAACACACGAGACACGGTACGCAAGTACCGACATCTCGTACGTCGAAAGAAGCATGCATTTCATCGTCGAAATGAGGAGGAGCTGCTGCACATCTTGTACAGCAGCAACTCTAAGGATTTTTGGCGGAGATTTCTTGAGTGTAGGCCTCCATCACCCCTCACTGACACGAGAGTCTGGCACACGTATGCACACCATCTTTATGATGTCCCACACCAGCCCACTCTAGATCTCATACACACACCTCACCCCACCACTTGCACGTTGTTCACCAGAGGGGGAGTCAAGGATGCGACATTGAAACTACACAATGGCTGAGCTAGGATCACGAGGGGCTATGCACTAAGTTTATCGCATATGGGATCGACACGTTAGCCCCGATCCTAGCAAAGCTATTCAATGACGATGTTTGCCTTAGCTTCCCACACACCTGGACACTCAACACCATCACCCCCATCCACAAGGCAGGGGATCCCATGGACCCGAGTAACTACAGGACTATCATGATTGGACATGTGATGTCCAAGATCTATGCAGCTGTAGTGGATGCATTGATCAACGTGTTCGCAGAGATGAGAGGGCTCAGAGTAGAGGGTCAGGCCGATTTCAAGCGAGACCATGGGACTATGGATCACATACCCACACTCAGGAGTGTCATTGAGGAGGCCAGATCACGAAAGGAGAGGGTATATTGCTGCTTTATGGATTTTCACAAAGCCTTTGACACAGTACCTCGAGCTCGTCTCATCACATGCCTACAGACACTGGGATTTGATCAGGAGATCCTCTGGGCAGTCATGGCACTGTATGAGAGAGTCTGAGGCCAAGTTCAGACAGGCGTAGGTTGGACAGATGAGATCTTGAGTACCATAGGGGTCAAATAGGGTTGTCCCTTATCACTGACCCTGTTTGGCCTCTACATCGATGAGCTTGAGACTTTCATGGGGGCGTTCGGAGGGACTAGTTGCTCACTTGCTAGGATCATCATCAGGATTCTTCTTTATGCAAATGATGTGGCACTCTTGTCATCCACAACCGAGGGGCTCTAGCGACACCTAGATGCACTACAGTCTTTTTGTTTATCCCATGACTTGGAGGTCAACCTTGACCAAGGTCATGATCTTTAACACCTCTCGAGCAAGCATGCAACGGAAGCAGTTTACTTTTACTTTCGATGGGTCACCAGTTGAGATAATATCCTCATACACTTACTTGGGGGTCATCTTCTCCAGCCCGATCTTCACGATGAGACCAGCGATGCAAGCCAAACTGAGCAGGGGATACGCCTCATTGGCTCGGCTAGAGAGACCATGCTTCCACTCCCACTTCCAGGACCCTCGGACCAAGGCTCTTCTCTTAAACTCCTTGGTCTGACCAGCCGGTATGTATGGCAGCCCTTGTTGGGGGCCTGACATGTCAGAGATAGAGTGGACACGGGTGGAGCGCCTGCAGAGCCTCATGCTCTTACGGATGATCTAGGGGAAACCATCTGTACCACATCACATCATTCAGGCCGAGTTTGGTGCTTCTCCACTCCAGCTAGATGCAACCTTTCAGACCATTATATACCTACACCGGGTTAGATCATATGGGGACTGCACATCACGGAGATAGAGGTTGCCATGGTTGGCTCTCGATTCCTCCATGAGGTTGGCAGTAGAGGGAGACGAGCGATGCTGGTATGCACAGACTCACAGATGGTTTGTGAGACTAGGGTTCCACATCGATAGGATACCTCCTTTTCAATACAGTTTAGATGCCCCTCCGGTACTCCCACCCACCATCCCAATCGGGCCACACACTAACCAGGTCATTTGAGAGGATCTCCTACAGCTACCCACCTTTAGGACCTGGTTGGAGCCGAGGGAGCTTCAAGTGAAGTTGAGTTTCTACAGAGATTACTGTCTTTGTATTTCGGAGGAGGGACTCATCACATCACCGGGGTACACTGAGCTTCATATGCCTCACTCACTACGGATCTCCGTCGGACAGTTTCGGGTATCATCACACCGCCTCCTCATAGAGAGGGCATAGTAGAGGGGATTCTTAGGGAGCATCGCTTATGCATATTGTGCGATTGTCAGGAGGTTGAGTCGGAGGAGCATTTTATTTTCAGGTGCCTAGTGTACTACGAGATCCGCGGTCGCTACCACTGCCTCTTCAGAGACAGCTTCGAGCTCCTTTCCAAATTCCTTGCCTACCTAGATTATAGATGCCTCGCGGCCTTCATTCACGAGGGGGTCCAACACAGAGAGCACTTACTCAGGCGACGGGGCTTGGCCACATCATCAGACACCTCTCAGAGTAGGATCACAGAGTTCTTCCCATCGAGTGACATTGATTGTCCAATCTCTAGCCACAGACATGACAGAGACCCTGACTTGACGATCGCAACATGACACATGAGACATAGAGGGGACACACAAATCACTTTGGGGGACCTCCCATCATTGTTTAGACCCGGGATACGTCCCACAAGAGTCACGGTGGCTCTGGTCTTGCATCGAGCCTCGTCCAGGAGACCAAGACACACAACACCCCTCGACGAGTGCCAGTGTCCCATCACCGACTATGCATTGTGGCCAGGGCGACATGACATATGGAGGATTCCGCTCCGCTCTAGTCCTTTTCTTTTCATTGTTACATCCAGATGTATTTGATTATGTATGATCAAACTTAGGATTCAGCATGGGTGATGATGCTCGCTTCAATAGCTCCACCCTTACTGTGATTTGTATCAGGTTTTCTTTCAGTCTCATAGACCCATCGGTCTTCTGAAGACTCTAATAAAATTTCTTTCTTTCTTTCTTTCTTTCTCAACCTCTCTACAGTCGCTCAGCCTCTCCTTCCATACCTTTGTGAAACCAACCACTTAGCCTCTCTGTACAGCCCATACCATACAGTCCATCTGTACCTTTGACGTACCTCCGTCCGTACCACAGCTCAGAGTCATACTTTCGTACCTCCCCCATCAAAACCTCTCCATTCCTCCCGTCTGTACCTAGCCCTAGCCCTAGACCTAGTCCTACTCCTCCCTAACCCCGAGTTGGGCTAAACCCCCAACCCAACCTAGGGGTTAGGTTAAGCTAGGGGGTTCAACACACAGCCAATTATGGACTAGCCTACCCTCTCCTCCAACTCCCCCTCAACTCCCTCAACTCCTTCAACACCCATCAAGACTCCATACTCTATAGTTGTTGCAGCCATGACACCGAGATGACACCCTCTCCATATGCACGGAATTACCAACAAGAAGGCTCAAAACGACCCATCCTCGGGCAACAGGATTAATTTTTTTATCTATAGCAAGCAGTGAGAGAGCTACGATTGGAGCTTGTAGAAGTAAGAGCCCGACCTCACATTCTGGAAGGGCCTAGTAAGCAGGCAGTAATTAATGAGGCTGTAAAATCTTGTAAGGACTCCCCCCTACCACACAGCTAGTCTCTACAGTCAAGATCTTGTTCACACTAAAGTACAAACTACTAAGATGGAAGTTATTGTGGAAGTGGACAACAAAGCAAGTAAGTCTAATATTCAAGCAGAGATTAAAGAACACGAAGCTAGATGTGATAATGCGCTGAAGATTCGAATAGGGGGACTCCCAAAAGATTGGTACAAGAAGGACACATATAGTGAAATATTGACAAAGATCAAAGCAAGCTTGCCCAACATTGAATGGGTGAATGATGATGATGACTCCAGGCCAGCTTCTATTTTGCACTATAGAGGTCATGCAATCCTTACTCTGAAGTCAAAAGATATGCGGCTCAAGGTTCTTTGACAATCTTACAAGTTGAAGGGCACCAAAGTATGGATAGCAGAGGAGCTTACACAAGCTCAACTCAAGATTAAGGCAACTGAATCAGCTAAAGTAAGGGCAGAGATATGATGAATTGAAAGCAAGAAAGATAGAGGGGGGGCGGGAGGGAGTGAGAGAGAGTGGATAAAAATATGGAAGGTTTGTAGAGAAGAAAATAGCAAGTGGATCTTAAAATAAATCATGATTTTTTGAAAATAAAAAATGGCCTTTTTCACTTCTTTAAGAATCGCCTTCACTTAGACCTACCTCACGACAAGCCAAAAATCATTTTGCTTTCTCCTTTGCATCTAAAAACACCCACTATACTAGGAGGTAGTGCCCATGCGTACTTGTGTGCACTCTTGTTTATGTGACCCAAATGTTTTCTAAGTCTATCTTTTGTCATGGAGGCCTAAACTCTACCATATTATTGACCTATTTGATATTACAATGTGAACTATGATCACATGAGCATTGGTGTTATTATCCTTCATCTCGTATACCTCCCTTACCATCAAGAACACGCATCCTTAGGTTCTCAAAACATAAATTTACATAATTACAATAGAATAATTTTTTAAGCCCCCCAAATTCACGCACATACATGTGTGTGTGCACGTACATATGCGCATGCGCCTGTGTGTGTGTGCGCATGTGCGTGCACGTACATACACGCATGCACCTTTGTGTGTGTGCGCATGCGCATGCACGTACATATGCGCATGCACTTTTGTGTGTATGTGCACGTACATACGTCCACGCGTGTCCTTGTGTGTGTGTGTGTGTGTGTGTAAGACAAGACAACAACCCCTTTTGCATAGTGAAAAGACAAAAGAGTCAGGGTGAAGGATAGAAAGAGAACATTCTAGAATTAAGGAAGAGTTTGAGTATGTAGGTAAAGCACCTACGAAATTGCATAAAAAGTATATAAGAGCTTTGATAAGAAATGACACTAAAGTTTTTGCAAAAAAAAAAGAGCTTGGTGAAGTCCATCTCTTTTATTGAAGAGGAGAGTCTGCATACCTGCTGCCACCATCCAATAACAAAACATGGTAAGAACCAGCTTAACTTTAATTGGGAAGACAGGTGTCATAAACACTCCTCCCTCATTATTAGGATCACAATAACATAGTAGCTTAAACACATACTTAAACACCTCGATGTGGAAAAAAAAGGGAATTATTGGGGGGAAATCAAGTGAAATTACGGAAACATATGGGGGAGGAAGAGGAAAAATAGGGAAGAAAATATGAGAAAATTGGTTAAAGATGAGAGATAGAGAGACAGAGAGAGAGAGAGAGAGAGATTTAGAGCTTTAAGAAAGAAATTAAAAATAAGATAGAAGGAATCAGGAAAAATTAGGGGTGTTTGTGAGATAGAAGGAAAAGGAATTAGAAAAATTAGGAAAAGGGAGGATTAAAAAATTAAATGGATGCAAAATAAAAAGGAGAATAGTAAGTGTGTGTGTGTGTACCCACCTTTGCCCTAGTAGGATACAACACATTAGGTGAGATAGTAGGTTATCACCTAGTTTGATGACCTACTGTCTACCCGAAAAGGACTAGTAATGTTTTAGAAGCGTCAAATAAGTAGCAGAAAAAGAATAAATACTTGAGTAAAACATGCGATTTTGAAGCAATGAGAGTTGTGCCACCATCTAACAAGAAAACATGGTAAGAGCTAGCTTAACTTTAATTGGGAAGACACGTGTCATAAACACCCCTCCCTTGTTATCAGGGTCACAATAAAATAGTAGCTTAAACATAGACTTAAACAGCTCAATGTAGAAAAAAAAGGGCCTAAAGAGAATTTGAAGAAAAGGAAAAAGGATTTAAAAAGTTAGTTTTAAAACATTAATAAAAATAATTGGGGGGAAATCAAGTGAAATTAGGGAAAATTATGGGGGAAGGAAGAGGAAAAAATAGGGAAGAAAATAGGAGAAAAATGGTTAAAGATGAGAGAGAGAGATAGAGAGAGAGCTTTAAGAAAGAAATTGAAAAAAAATATCGAAGGAATGAGGAAAAATTAGGGAGTGTTTGTGAGATAGAAGGGAAAGGAATTAGAAAAATTAGGAAAAGGGAAAATTAAAAAATTAAATGGATGCAAAAGAATAAGGAGAATAGTAAGTGTGTGTGTGTATCCACCTATGCCCCAGTAGGATACAACACACTAGGTGAGAGTAGGTCATCACCTAGTGTGATGACCTACTGTCTACCCGAAAAGGACTAGTAATGTTTTAGAAGTGTCAAATAAGCAGTGGAAAAAGAGTAAGAGAAGTGCTTGAGTAAGACATGCGATATTGGAGCAATGAGAGCTGTTGGTTTTGCAAGTAACTAGGGGAAAAAAGAGTTTATATGATAGCCATAACAAGGATGGAGTGGGCTAATCTAGGAATTGTTTGGGGTGGAAGACTTCTAAGAAAGAAGAAAAACCAAAAGAAAGAGAAAATTGCTCGGTGAGCAATGAAGTGAGTCAAAAGGCAACACCATGATGACTTAAATGTAATAAGTGCAACCATCCAAAGATGCTTGGGATGAGGGAGAAGAGCCAGAAGAGGGTTGTCAAACATCCCATGAAAAATCCTGAATGAAAAACAAGACACAAGTTAGAGAAAGGAGTCAAGAAGCCAAAAAAGGCCTTAATCACGTAAGTGTACTATGTGCAATTGTCCAGAGTTGCAGGGGAAAGGACATGTGTATGGAAGACAAGACAACAACCCCTTTTGCATAGCGAAAAGACAAAAGAGTTAGGGTGAAGGATAGAAAGAGAACATTATAGAATTAAGGAAGAGTTTGAGTATGTAGGTAAAGCACCTACGAAATTGCATAAAAAGTATATAAGAGCTTTGATAAGAAATGACAATACTACAAAAATGCTTTTTGCATAAAAAGTATATAAGAGCTTTGATAAGAAATGACAATAATGTTTTTGCAAAAAATATTTTTGTAGAAAAAAATAAGAGCTTGGTGAAGTCCTAATAAGCATCTCTTTTATTGAAGAGGAGAGTTTGCATACTTGCCACCATCCAACAAGAAAACATGGTAAGAGCCAGCTTAACTTTAATTGGGAAGACAGGTGTCATAAACACCCCTCCCTTGTTGTCAGGGTCATAATAGTATAGTAGCTTAAACATAGACTTAAACAACTCGATGTGGAAAAAAAGGAGCCTAGAGAGAATTTGAAAAAAAAGGAAAAAGTAATTAAAAAGCTAGTTTTAAAACATTAATAAAAATAATTGGGGGGAAATCAAGTGAAATTAAGGAAAATTATGGGGAAGGAAGAGGAAAAAATAGGGAAGAAAATAGGAGAAAATTGGTAAAGATGCGAGAGAGAGAGAGAGAGAGAGAGAGAGAGCTTTAAGAAAGAAATTGAAAAAAAATTAGAAGGAATCAGGAAAAATTAGAGAGTGTTTGTGAGATAGAAGGAAAAGGAATTAGAAAAAATAGTAAAAGGGAAAATTGAAAAATTAAATGTATGTAAAAGAAAAAGGAGAATAGAAAGTGTGTGTGTCTTCTACCTATATAATTATCCATCTACATGTTTGTATATCTATCTTCCTATCTATCTATTTGTCTCTCGATCTATCTATCCATCTATCTCTCTGGATTCCTACCTATCTACATGTCCATCTATCTATCTATCTTTCTAAATGTTCTTCTCTTTTGTTCTGGAGATCCTAATGGTTTTGTCTTATGTTAGGTATTTCTCTCTAAAGATAGAGGCTTTCTTTGTCTCTTGTATGACCCCACCTTTATGTTACTCTTGCCAAAATAGGCACATCCCCACTTTTATTTAATGGTCCATCCACCACACACTCCTTTCTTTCACTCATCGACCTTTCCCCCATAGTCGTTCACCTTCAATTGCTTTTTCTCTTTTCCTTTCCTCCCAATTTACACCTATCATTTCCCATTTACAAGTTATTGGAAATATTTATGGAGCTACTTTACACTTAGACTTATAATGACACTTCGAAAGACAGGGCCTTACTAGGATCCCCACCTTGTTTTAAAAGGTGTCCCTCTAATAATTTTTTGCCTACCTATGCCTTTCTATTCTAATTTTGGATCTCTCTCTCTCTCTCTCCCTCTCTCCCTCTCTCCCTCTCTCTCTCTCTCTCTCTCTCTCTCTCTCTCTCTCTCCCCTGTGGCGAGCCCTCTCAAATCAACTCATGAGCATCCTCCTCCTTTATCAATAGGGCAGTCAGCATGTGCTCTCTTGTTATAAATGTTGGATCATCGGGTTCATTTATATTAGCTAAGAATTCTATAGTGAGAATTTATTAGCAATATCGATAATCAATAAAAAATAGGAAGATCCCCCCAAGGACTGTGTAGGCATCTTACTGCACAAGTCAACATGCACCAACTCTAGAGGAGCGTTTGCTCTATTTTTGCTTTCTTGTGGGAATGCCTTTCTCTATTTCTTGCCCATCATGCAAGCTTCACACGGCTCTTTGATTTCTGCTACTATAGGTAAGTGAGCAACCATACCTTGCTTCTGCATCTCCTTCAGCACTGCAAATCTGATGTGACTGAATCTTTCGTGCCAAAGACTGCTTGTTCCCACTCCTATGGTGGCTGTAAGAGCACTTAGCTCATACAAGTTGTTCCTCCTTACTCCTGTGCCAATAAGATTTCCAGCACTATCCAAAATTTTTGCTCCTGTCTTATTGAACCTCACCTCATGGGGTCAAGGTCAGTTATGGAAGCAATTGATAGCAAATTTCCCTTGATTTGTGGAACATACAGCACATTAGATAGTTTCTTAACATCTCCATTTATAGAAATAAATGAAACCATACCTATACCCTCAATCCTCCCTCAATAGGGCATTTTGCATTATTTCCAACCGTCATGGTGATCGGTTCCTGTAGAGGCTGCATGGAACAATATACACCCTTCTTGCAGGTCATGTGACGGGAGGCACCACTATCCAACACCAATCAATCAGTGATTGATGCTTCTTGAACTGAGGAACGCTCTTCCTCAGTGGCCAGAAATAGATCCAACTCTGCTTCCGCTCTGTTAGCTGTCTCTTTCCCCTTATCTGTCTTCTTCAAGGTACCATTCTTTTCATCTACTTTCTTGACCCGGCAATCTACAATCACATGGCCCTTCTTCTTGCAGTAGAAGCATTCTCCCTGAAACTTCTTCTTGCCACCCTTCTTCTTTCTATCACCATTAGTAGAGGACTCACCTTTGGTGGAGGAACCACCTTTGCCTTTTGTAGTGGCAGAGAACGTAGTATCCCTATTGTTGCCTCCATCTCGAGCTTCAAGCCTCAATTCCTCCTCCACAAGTAAAGCACAGAACTCCTCAAATGACAATGGTTGGGGTCTCACGTGAGTGTTAAGCGCTGTTACCAGTCCATCAAACCTTGGTGGACATATCCTGAGACACCGCTGAGCTAGCTCTTCGCTAGTCTTTTGTATCCCAGCACCAGCCATCTGGTCACACAGATTTTTGATTCGGGTTATGAATGTCTCCACTGTCTCTCCTTCATTAAACTTCTCAATTGCGAGCTCATTCTCCAAGTTCTGGATCCTTTTCTGATTCCGTGTCTCATACTGACTCTTCAATATGTTCCAAGCCACAGTTGCCTTAGATGTATGCTGAATCAAGGTCAAAACACTATCAGTAGTACTTGTAACCAGGGCACATAGAGCATCTACGTTCCTACATTTCCAAGCTCATAGAAGGTTGGCATTAGGAGGTATCATACTCCCGGGATTTGCTGGGTCGAGGGCTCCTTGTGGTTCTGGGTCAGTCCCCAATATTGTCTCTAGAAGCTTATATGAATCCAGAATAGCAGTAATTTTAAACTTCCACAAAGTGTAGTTTGTATCATCTAGCTTGCCTTCAGTGAAGGCTAGTGGGCAAATCCTCAACGCTTGGATTGTTGGTGCAGCAGTAGCTACTGAGAGTCGAGCCACTTCCTGTTGAGCCGCTTCCTGTTGCCATCACTCCATATGCTGTTGAAGCCCTTGCCTCTCTTCTATTCTTCGATTCTTAAAGCCACCTGGGCTCTGATACCATGTTAAATTACACGGCGCAGTGGAACAGAGATTGAACAAAGAATAGAGAGTACACATCAAACTGGAGATGAACAAAATTTTCCTTCAATACTAATGTAGTACAAATGATGGCTCCGTCCACCTGTGCGCTCCCACAGTGGAGCTTAGATGGTGATCTAGACAGATACTAGGTGAAGAGCTACTAGCTAGAAGATCTGATCTGAACTGATCTGATGCAATGGACTGGCAAGGTCACCTCTTTATAGCCATGAGGGCGGTAGTCGGATCAAGGTAGTCAGTGGAACCGACCTAGATGGTGAAGCAGACAAATCAACCTAGTCGGTGGAACCGACTAGTCGTCCATGGAATATTCAAGGAATATTTCCTATACCATCACCTCGGGGGTTTGCGGCCCCCCTGGGACCCCCCAGCTGGGGGCCAATTGGCCCCTAGGCCCCAGCAAGAATAAGGGGCTAAGAAGGGGCTCCCACACAATCACCTTTCTACCATCAACGGTCTCATTGATAGACCTCATCTGACATGCAAGTCAGGATCCATCCAGTGTCCCAGGCTCACACATGGCTTCTCATATGGGGGCCTTACAACTTGAGTGCCTTGGACCACTGGTGGTTACCAAGAGGGTGGGGCATTGAGCATATCTAATGCACGGTTGTCATTAAAATCCAAATCGACCTACTTCGAACCTAGCAACAACCATCTACATCCCCTTCTTACTCATGTGTCTAAGACTATGATGCCACAAAATTGTATCTACTCCTGTCAAAGAAATAGAGGAGTAAGCAGTACCGGTAAATAAATACAACCTACCTATCTTGGAGGATTACCAAAAAGTGAGCGAAAAGAATCAAGCAAAGTAATTAAACCGAGCAACAAAAAACGAGCAAACCATCCATTATAGCGACATTATCAATTCATAAATGTAATTGAAACTAAATTAATCTAACCAAAAAGTCTAACTTCCCTCCTCCTTTGCTCAACATACAAAACCTTTATTGAAAGTTGTTGGCACCTCTCTTGCCTCCTGGCCTCCTATTGCCCATTATAGCTACCTTTCTTTATCACCTCTTGCCTGTAGGAGTGGAATCTCTATTTCTTTACACCTATTCCTCATTTAGAACAAATAGTAGAAGCACCAAAAGCACTCATTTCTTGATGTTTTTCCTAACCTCTTCTCTTTCTACCCCAAGTTTGCATGACTCTAAAAAGATTTTTTTTCCCTTTTTCATCATAAATAAAATAAAAAACTAGAGGGAATTTTGTTGCATTATTTGGTAGATGTTTTTTGCAGGCACTCAGAAAAGTGCCCTATTTTTGCTGTGCGACCACTGTTCTGCAGGTTGGTGAAAAGTTGATGCAGAAATTGCATCGTATGCTAGGCACACAGATATTGGGAGTGATAGAATCTTTCTTATTGCCTAATGATGCAAAATCGTCACTAGGAAGTGACTATGTGGTCAAATACCACTTTCTCAGTTTTGTAGATTTGCCCTTGTGAGGCAGAAGTTGTGTTTTTTGTAGTGACAAAATATTTTTGCAGTGACAAAATATTTTTGCAGTGTTCTATAATGGCGTCTGATTCTTCACAAATAGTCACTAAAAAGCTAGACAAGAACAACTTCCAAGCATGGAAGTTTAGAATGATGAATTTCCTTAAGGGAAAAGGCTATTGGGAGTTCATTACTGAAGCTGAACAAGAACCAGTTATTCCTAATGTTCCCAATCAATAGGAGTTGCAGGCATTCAAGGGGTTGGCATGAGAGAGCCAGAAAAGTTATGTACTAGCTATCTATCAGGATTTCAGATTCTATGATTGTGCATATTCAGGATGCAAGCATGCCGAAGGAGGCGTGGGATACTTTGACAAAAATGTATAGCACAAATAAGCAAGCCAAGAAAATGCAGCTCAAGTAGGAGTTGCATAATGTGCAGAGAGAAAATATGATCATCAATGACTACCACATGAAGGTGAAGAAGATTGCAGATGCACTTGCTTTCATTGTGTCGCCAGTGGAAGATGATGATTTAGTTTCTGTGACCTTGAATGGTCTAGGAAAGGATTATGCACAGTTTCGGACATCCATTGCCGTCCGTGAGAATTTTCCTCATTTTGGAGAGTTGATTGCTCTTCTAATTTCTGAAGAGTAGAGAAATGGTGGCCCATCTTCTTTAGGAGGAACTTCAAAAGAAACTATCTTCTACTCAAATGCTGGAAGAGGTAGAGGCAGAGGTAGAGCAAGCTGATCTGGAAACCGTGGCAGAAATCAAAATATGCAGCAAATTCAAGAAAACCAGTCCTATGGAGGAGGACATGGTAACCTTAGAGGCAGGGGGAGCCAAAGAGGTCATGGTGGATGGTAGAGAGGCCAAAATGCAAACAGCAATGTTGAATGCTACTACTATGGTAAAATGGGTCATATCGTTAAAGACTGCTATAAAAATCAAAATGACATCATGACTGGAAAATTGTAGCAAGGCAATTATGCATCCTCTAGTAGACAGGGTGATGACAGAAATGAGCATTTGTTTATGGTGCAACACATGACCAATTCTATGACAAGTGCAGAAGAAAGCAATGATGTGTGGTATGTTGACTCAGGTGCATCAAACCACATGCAGAATGGATGCAGGATGCAAGGAAAATGGAAAGACCAAGATTTGTGGAGATTGGTGATGATACTGCACATCCTATTGTGCAGATTGCTAAAATTCCTTTGTCTATGCAGGATGGGAAAAAGAAATACCTATCTGATGTATTTCATGTCTCGAATATCACCAAGAACTTGGTTTCTGTTGTTCAAATGGTTGAGCAGTGCTTGCAGGTCAAATTTAATCCTCATGGATGCTTTGTTGAGGATATGAAAAATAAAGGTCGCTTGATAGAAAAAGGGAAGAAGAAGGGCAGGATGTTTACGTTGGATGTGGACATGCTTGAATTGAGTGTAGCAATGTTTGCACATGGGATCGGTGTAGTTGCAGATATTGATATTTGGCATAAACGCATTGGTCATGTTAATGTACAGTGACTTAAATTAATGCAAGCCCAAATTATTATTGCAGGATTGCCTAAGTTCAAGGTTGCAGAAATGCATAAGGTATGTGAAGCCTGTCAATTTGGAAAACAAGCAAGGAAACCATTTCCTGGACATGTTCAAGAGAGTAAGAGGCCATTTGGAATTAATCCACTCTAATGTGTGGACTACTAAAACTCCATCTATTGGAGACTGTCATTATTTTGTCACTTTTATTGATGACTATAGCAGAAAAGTTTGGGTGTACTTTATGAAAAAAAAAAGTAAAGTGTTTGGGCATTTGAAAGCTTTTAAAGCTATGGTTGAAAAAGAAACAAGCCTATAATTAAAATGCCTAAGGTCAGATGGAGGGGGAGAGTACCTCTCAAATGAGTTTGCAAGGTTCCTACAGGAGCATGGCATAAAGCAGCAATATTCATGCAGTCATACCCCATAGCAAAATGGACTTGCAGAAAGGAAAACAGGCATATTGGAGAGGTATCTCGTGCCATGCTCAACGAAAAGGACTTGCCATATTATTATTGGGCTGAAGCAATTGCTACAGTAGTCTATATAATGAACAGGACTCCCACTGTAGCAATACATGGCATGACGCCAGAGGAGAGGTATACACTTGGCAAATAACCTAGTCTATCATGCTAGAACAAAGCACATTGACGTGCATTATCACTATGTGCGGAGAAGGTTCTAGTAGGTTTTATTGATCTAGTTTATGTCAACACAAAGGATCAGGTAGCTGACATATTCACAAAGGCATTGGGTGCAGAGAAGCTACGCAAGTTCAGAGACCTGCTTGGTGTGCAGGAATTGGGATTGAGCTCGAGGGGGAGTGTTGAGATATCGAGCTCCACTCGTGATATGCCAGGGTGACCATTGTCCATTGATGTCACCGACTTGTTAGCTGTAGATGCAGTTGGTACACCACCCATGAATAATAGCTGGATGATAGCTATCTTTATGTACTTTAGTTAGTGGTTCAGTTAGTATGCCACCTAGGTTAGCTGAGTTTGGTTTGAGACCCACATATAGGGTTCACCTATTTCTTTTGTACTTAGAGAGTTATTTTGGCTTTCACAACTAAGAAGAGGAGAACTATTTTTAGCCTCCACATTTGTGTGTATTCCCCCATTGTGTATGTGAGAAAGGTGCCAGTGAGACTCCTTACTTCTCTCCCACTCTCTTCACAAGGCATTGGGAGGCAGTTTAGTGCATCATGAGGTACATGAAGGGTACCAAGGTTATGTGCATCTATTTTGGCAGAGGAGAGATGTGTGTACTTGGGTACATAGATTCAGATTATGCAGGGCATGTGGATAGCAGGAGATCCACTTCTAGCTATGTGTTCACCTTGCAGGTGGTGCAATGTCATGGATGTCTTGTGCATAGGAGTGCATTCCTTTGTCTCCCATAGAGGTTGAGTATGTTGCAGCCATAGAGGGTTGCAAGGAGGCTATATGGCTTCATCAACTAGTGGAAGATTTGGGGATTAATATAGGTGTATTTACATTGCATAGTTATTCCATGAGTGCTATTCAGCTAGCACAAAATCTAGTATTTCATGCAAAGATAAAACACATTGAGGTCAGGTACCATTTCGTTAGGGAGGTACTTGAGGAAAAGCACATAGAGCTTGTCAAGGTTCATATAGATGATAACCATATAGATATGCTAACAAAGAGTTTACCTAGTCAGCAGTTTGAGTATTGTTGTGTATTGATGGGCATTGGATAGTATGTCCACTGGTTGTTCTCTCTTAAAGGCACATTGTCCTTTAAGTGGGAGGTTGTGGGGGTTAAACACCATTGTGCCTTAACCCCAATTATATACAATACTCAAACACACACATATATATGGATGACATAGAAGATTAGGGTGTTTTGTACCCACCAAAACTTGTGTGGCTCTCTCTTTTGACTCTCCCTCTCTCTCACCTTCTTCCATTCTGCTTCCATTGTTGAGATCTCTCAATTTCATGTTCTCCTCTATTAATGCTTGCCCTCCTATGGCTGCCTCCCTTAGGCATGCATTTCCTTTATCTAGAGCCTTGAGCTGGACTCGAGATACTTGCTACTACTGGTCCTCTGAGACCTTTTTTTCCAAAGCACTATAGGGCATGTTGTAGTTTTACGTTTTTCCTAGCAATAGCGACAACATTTTCGTGGGCCTTATGTATGATATCCATTAGGCAGGCCACTTCACACTGCAAGTTTCCATAGTTTGTTTGCACTTAATGTGTGCCTACTACAATTGTGCGTGGGCCTAAATTAACTCATCATAAGCTACCTGCTTGCCCTCTAACTACTCCTACAGTGACTTGCACTTGACCATTAAATCCTCCTCGGCTCTCGATGCAAGTTGGCAGTCTACTTTTCTAAAAATCTGGTAACCTCCTCTTGATACTTTGCTTGTAAGAACAAATAGTGCTTGAGTATGTGGAGAGGGATCCAATGGTTGGCCAAATAATTGAGGGCCTATGCCGCATGGACCATATTCTCCTTGAGTACCTACCATTGACTCTTTGTGGCAGCCGGTCCTAATGATTATCCTTTGTAAGAAGCAGGTCCAGGGGAAATGGTTCTATAGATGCGAGCCTCTGAAGAGTTGAAGGAGGTGGAGGCAGAGTAAGCAAAGTGAGTGATGAGCCACCACTTTGTTGCTCGGTCTGGTGTGACAGCCCTGCATCACCTGTTGGCACCACTTGCTTGGGCATTTCTTCATGTTTTCTTATCTCCTTGCCCTCCTCCATTTCCTTGCCTTTGGAGGTGTCTTAATTGATCCCCTTGGAATTATCCTATTGTTGCCTTTTGGAGGTTCCCTTGTCGTCGTTCCCGTCATGGTTATCCTATTTTGGCATTACTTGTTGCCACCCCTCCGGCCTCTTTTCTCCCTCTTGCTACTCATTGAGCTGCTCATCCTCCTCCTATTCCTACTTTTTCTCTCATTCCTACTATTCTTCTCCTATTCCTAGTAATTTTCCTACTTCTGCTCACCTGTCCCTTGTTCATCCTGATGTTGGTCCTAAGTGTCGGGTTCCTGGCCACCCTGTTGGGTTCTCGATGGCCCAACTCCACTTGAAGAAGGTAGTCCACCTAGCTAAGGCACCCATCCCGACATCAACCAATGGTAGAGCATGTATAGATGTGGGCCAAGATTGCAATGGGTCTAGCCTCTAATCACCACTCGCAACAACTGGTTCTCAAATGCCTTCTCAAAAGTTGTGAACTAGTCAACCTTCAATTGATCCTCCATTGCCGTAATGACTCAAGCCACATATTGCCAAGTTACATACCCTATGCTTTTCTTTAGTGCGATGGATAGAAACTTGCAGTGGTCTTCAAGCCCTCATCCTTGGCCTTATTGATCAAATATCCCTATGAGGATGAGTAGCTTCCTTCTTCAAAGTAAGCATCATACCGTTTGGTGTTTGCAAACTTTGTAGAAGTGATGTGCTGCCTCAATCGGAAGGCCTCCTTTAGTAGCTTTGAGGTGATCCTAACATGTGTTTAGTTGATGATGAGGCTATGGCCATCCTCATCATAAGATTCAAGGGTCTCCTCTGCTAGCCCCTCATTGTAAACCTCCTTCTTTGGCAGTTGTGCAAACTTTAGAAGACTATTTGCCTCTAGGATGCCCGTAAGGACATCTCTAGAGAAGTCTTGAATCGGGTGTGGGGGTGACATGAAAGATCTTTGTTTCCTCTTCTGTCGAACTAGGCACTCTCCCTTAATGATGATGAAGATAACATAGTTAGTAACAGAGAAAAAAGATGGCTAGAGAAGAGGCTGGGTGATGACAAAAGATTGGCATAAGAGAGATAGAGAGCTGAAAGAGGATGATAGAAATATGACATTTGTAGTAAGGGGAAGCATAGAGAGGGCTGCTGAAGATGAAAATGAATCTACCGAATGAGGTTGATCAGTAGAGTTCCTGACCAAATGTAGCCGATTCAAATCTGTAACTGGAGTTCCTATCAAATCAATGGTTGCATGAGCCTCCCTTGCTTTAGCACGATGATGATGCTTTAATAAACCTTCAATGTTAATCATGCCATGTGGCAAAATAGGATTCATTTGTTCCACCATAAGCTGGCATGTTGCCTTTTGAAAATTTTACTTCATTTGTTCCACCATAAGCTGGCATGTTGCCTTCTGAAAATTTTACCAAGGCATTATCAACCAAGTTATCTATTTCTGAAATTCATTTCTCTGAAGAACTCACTGCTTGGTATGGCCTTACTTTTCTTCCATTGTAGAACTCGAAAAACACATTACCTTCCAAATTTGTGAGTTGCACTATCCCATTATCAAAAGCTCCCATCAGCTGCTGCTAGGGTCCATTGCAACCCAACTTAAAATTGGTTTTGATAGGCCCCAACTTAGTAGTATAGAGTAACACAAGCATACCCCTCTTCAAATTATTAGGCACAATATGTCGATCGGGCCAAGCTTTCCTTCCGCGCTACATTACCATCTATGACTAGGCAACTTGGACGTGTAACTTATCCAAGTGGCTTAGTTAATGCAATCGCCCCTTGATTGCCTCTATTTCACATAAATGATGCTCGATAGCAACTCAAAGGCTCGGGACAACAAATTCTAAGGGAAAAAGTGCCTCTAATCTGAAGGCCATACAAAAGGGTGTAAGATTTGTAGTTACCTTCTAAATAGTGTGATAAGCCCATAAAGCAGAGTGTAGCTTGGTATCCTAGCCACCCTTAGCGGACTGTACTATCTTAGTGAGAATGAGTTTTAGTGTCTTATTAGTTGACTCAACTTGACCATTACCACGAGCATAGTAAGTAGTGGACATTGTATGCATGATTTTGAATTCCTTTTTGAGTAACTACATCACCTCATTGAGAAAATGTGCTCCTTGATGACTAACAAGGTGCAAAGGGCATCCATACCTACATATGGTATTTTCATAGGTGAACTTAGCTGTACTCCGACCTGAGTTATCTCGAAGTGCCTTAGCTTCTACCCACTTATTAGCATAATCAGTGGCAATGATTATACATTTATTTTGATTGAACCTAGCCGGTTTAAAAGGACCAAAAAAATCCAAACCCCAGTGTTGAAAGGCTTCCCATAGTCTGGTTGGCTGCAAGGCATAGATTGATTAGCCACAGTGCATTGGCAAACATCACATTGCATACACCTCATTTGGGCATAGTTGAATAAGGTTTCCCACCATGATCCCACTTGTAACTCTTTTCTAATACTTAACTCCCCTTGGAAATTTCCTCCTGATGGACCCAAGTGAGCCTCATGCAATACAATAGCCTGTTCATGTGGTAAAATCCAACAGCACAAAATCCCATCTTCACAGTGATGATAAAGCTGTCCACCAATCAAAGTGTATTTCCAAGCCTTTAAAGCTAGTTGCCTACATTTATCTTGAGGCATGGTTTCGGGAAATGTGCCTTTAGACAAGTAATCCACCACCTTGGCATATTCATTCTCACAATCCTCAATTGCAAAAACAATTCAGCATCTGCAATTCTATATCAACTCCATGTGTTTCCTTGGGTGTTGGTAACTTGGACAAATAGTCAGCTCCCACATGGCTCTTACGTGGCCTATGAATAATTTTGAAGTTGCATGCTTGCAGTAGAAGCATCCAATGAACAAGCCATCCTTGAATGACAATCTTATTGATAAGATAAAACAAGGATTGATGATCCACATAAATCACAAAGTGGTTACTGAGAAAATAGTGCCTTAGTGAGTACCCCTCCGCATAACTAAGGCAGCCAAGGTTGTAAGAAAGGTCCTCGATAGAAAGAGGTTGCTACTCCTGTTGCCCACCCTCTCCCTGTACCTCTCCACTCCCGCCTCCTCTCCACCTCCTCTTCACCTTCGCTTCCTCTCTGCCCCTGCTTCACTACTGCCTCCAATCTACCTTCCACCCTTGCCACCTTTGCCCCCACTCCTCGTCTCCTCTCTACCCCTCCACCATCCCTCGCTCCGCCTCCTCTCCTCCCTTCCACCATCCTCTCCATCCCTCTCCATCTCCTCCTCGCCCTCCCGCCCTTTGCTTTGCCTCCACCTCCGCCTTCACCCCACCCTCCCTCCCCGACTCCACCTCCTTCTCCCCCATGCCTCCACTTCACCGACTTCTCGCCTCCTTTCCACCTTTACCCCTGCCTCCATCTCTACCCCTTTTTGCCTCCTCCCCGTCCTAGTTCGATGCTTCCTTTTCGCCCTCTTGCACCCCCTTTCTCGACCCCCTCACTATTTTTCTACCTTGCCTCATCACGTTGCCTCCCGCTTCCTTTTCCACCTCCTTTCTTCACCTCCTCCCCCCTGCCTTTTCCATCCCCCCTCACCCCCCTCCTCCTCTTTTCTTCCTTCCCCAGGTGTACAAAAGAAAGCAATGCGGAGGGATGGGAAATTTCCAACTGTCCATATCTCTTTCTTTTGTACACTCTCTGGTGTACAAAGAGGGAGAGAGAGAGAGAGAGAGAGATGTCAAAATATAAGCTAGAGAGCACAGAGGAATAGGTGTACAAAAGAAAGCGATATGGAGGGTTGGGAAATTTCCAGCGCTCCATATTGCTTTCTTTTGTACACTCTCTAGTGTGGAGAGAGCGAGAGAGAGAGAGAGAGAGAGAGAGAGAGAGAGAGAGAGAGAGAGAGAGAGAGAGAGAGAGAGAGAGAGAGAGAGAGAGAGGTCAAATTATAAGCTAGAGAGCACAAAGATATAGGTGTACAAAAGAAAGTGATATGGAGGGTTGGGAAATTTACAACCCTCCATATTGCTTTCTTTTGTACACTCTCTGATGTGCAGAGATGGCTTCAAACACAATTATTGCAAAAATTGGTAGGCCAAAAAGATGTACAAAGGAAGGCGATTTGGAGGGTTGGGCAGTTTCCAACCCTGCAAATCGCATTCTTTTGTATACTTATTCCTAGTGAGGGTCTACACAAAAGTGTACAAAAGAATGCTATTGAGAGAGAAAAAGACAGAGAGAGAGAGAGGAGGAGAGAGAGAGAGAGAGAGAGAGAGAGAGAGAGAGAGAGAGACACCATTTTCATCGATGAAAAGGAGGTTGTAGGGACAAGCTTTCCCTTATCAGGGAGAGGAAAGTTCAAGCAAGAAGGAGAGAATAGATTAAATCAAGCTAGCAAGTGTTTAAGGCATGTCTTTTGTAAAAAAGACGTCTTTTGTAAAAAAGACATCCCCGTTCAAGGGGAAGACATTAAAGAAGACCAGAAGCCTGCATATTTGTTACTTTTTTATTTTCTTGAGAAGTGTGATGCTCGATAGGATTACCATCTCTTTTATGAGATGTGGAACAAGGAGCTCAATTATGCTGCCATTTTGGAGACTCACAAAGATTTTTTTAGGAGAGGAGCTACCAAAATTTCAAAAGATTTCATAGAAACATAAGGTGATCATATCATGCAAGTTGTATGTTCATGTCGAGGATCTAATTACAGACAAAAAATCTCCTTCCAAAAAAATAGAAAGCAGTTTGCAATATTCATAGTGAAGGATGCAGGCTCTTAGAGAAAAGTCTTGCTTTTGCAGTGTTTTTAAATCTTTGTCATATGAAGGTACTAAATTTATGCCAGAGGAGGCTAAGAAAGATCCTGCAGAAGAACCTGATATTGAAGACAAAGTCAAAAATATAGAAGAGGCTCAAGAACTAGAAGAGGAAGATATTAATCTTGAGGAAGAGAGCAAGGAGGCTTCACCCTTGTTGGATCTTGTAGCCTTGAAGTCACAAGCAGTAAATGGAGCTATGTCCACTAAAGGACTAGACTTTTGAGACATGTAGTCCAGCTATACCTATCCTTCCTTCCTTCACTATTCAAGTTAGAGAGTATTATCTTCTGTCAGATATACATGTCATCTTTGACCTCATAGAAGATTATTCCTTGGCCTTAATTGCTCAACTCTGTAGCATAGATAAGGAGATTGGAATTGAAGACGATGAATTAATGGTACTAGAAGATACATTTGACCTCAAGCAAGGAGGCACTCTCAATGTGCTTTCAAAAAGCTAACGATTAGGAGGACATGGATGATCAGACCTTCAATAATAAGGTCAAAATGCAAAAGGTGGAGGAGCATAAGAATATTCAACCAAAGGTGAAGGAGCAAAGGAAAACACAAAGTAGCTTGGAAAGAAGCATTGATCTTTGGACCAATAAAATTTTGGAGGACGATGAGAATATGAATGTGCACTATCACTATTTTCTCTTCTAGATCTTTTTTATCATGACCTGTGTACATATTTCTCAATACTTCTTTTTTGATACTGTAGCTCTATATTGAAGATGACAATTTTCTGAGAAGGTCCACTGGGAACTGAGAAAGGGGACTGAGACAGTTGTCTTCCCTTGCACACTACATGGAAAAGATGTCCTCTACCAAGATTTTGATTTACCATGGACAATTAAGTAATGACAGCGGAGAGACGGCTATCTACTTTATTAAATGTTTGTCAAAGTTTCTTGGTGGGTACCAGGTAAATTGGCGGAATGACAAGGTTATATTAATTGAGAAGTTATTTGCTTCGGACATTTTTGGGTATTGCCCAAGCGAATAGGTGCTCAAGGGCAGGGTACTTTTTGACATACATTGCTTATGCTTTAGCACTTGGAATCAAAGATCCTATATAGGTGGTTATGGAAAGCATAATTTGATTAGGTTTAGAGAGCCACTTCTACTAGATTCTGAGGCTAAACTGATCAAAGGAGAGTAGCTCAATGTAAAAGAAGTACAAGAGTAAACTCAAATATATTGTATTGTCAAAAGTTACAAAGGACACAAAGTCCTACAAGAAAAGATAGTCAGCTCAGACTTTGTACTAAAATTTTTGGAAAATATTACAAAGTCTCTGCTTCATCATTATAAATCTCCATAAGGTTCCCAATTCTATCAATCCACTTGTGATTCACAAAGACCTTTGATTGCCTCCACTCTGCATGTTTCTGTGCACTTGTTGAATTGTCAAGGATCTGCCTTCTTCTTTTCTTTTGTGGCCTATTGTACGCAAGTTTAACTTTTGATAATGCAACATTTTTTTGAATTTGTAACCTTTGAAGTATACCACTAAAGAACCACTGAAATACTTCTTTGAGACTATTTGCTTGATGTGCTCCTCCAAAATGTTGTGTATGTTGAAAAAAAACATTTTTAGCCATGTAATGAGACTTTTCCATTCCTTGTGCGGACCATATTCCAAGGCATCCATACTTTTTAACAAAATATGGAAGGTGGTTATATAGAATATGCTGTAATCATAGAAAATATTAAGTCACTACTTTTTAGGCCATGTTTGAAAGTACAAACTATGCATACAAAACAAATTAGTTCAACTTACCATGTAGTGTGTTATGTTACAGCTTGTCCAAGCTTGTTTCATTGATTTTCCAAAAGTTTTAAGCTCCTCTTCTAAAGCACAATGATGGCTCTTGGTCCATGTATTTTTGTCACAAAGCTAGAAAAGCTTGTCTAAGGATTTCTATATATCTAGTTTAACACCGTCTGCCATATCATCTTTAACTACATTATGCACATGCTTCCAAAGGCCGTATCTCACTGTCGAAACATATCTTGATCATCTACCAAGATTCCCTTCTCTTTGTGGTTCTAATAAAAAACTTTTTGCTTTGACTCCACCAATTGATGGCTTGATAGGAATATCCTTTCCATTTGAGGACTTCTTGATGTCTGTTATGATATAAACATCTCTGTGGAGACCCATGTCCAATAATACTTTTTCTAACACAGCAATTGATTTTTTCCTATGCTTTTCTAGTCAAAGCTTCCAAGCAAATCCAATATATTAAAAAACCAACTTTTTGATGATTCTACATAAAGCATGCAATGTGCATATATGTACATTGCACAAAGGAATATCAAGAACTGCTTTGAATTTGAGATCAATCTTATCCCTATTATGAGCTCTTTTCCAACATTTAGGATCCATAACATGGACTGGCTCCTTGCACAGTAAAAGGCATGGAGATTTTGAATTACCTCTTTTTCTTATGTTGAACATGCATTTGAGGGTCTTCAGGTCCTCTGCCATATGCCAATCTACTTAAAAATCGCCCTTGCCTTCAATGTGAAGTTGCCCTCCTTGAACTTGATTTTTGATGACATCTGGTATTTTTGTATGGTGAAACACCCAAAATAAGGTTTGGTGGTCCTCTGTCTTTACTTGCCATTGGGAAATGAAACTCTATTGAAGCATCAAAATAGAATAAATGAAATCAAACGGCAACATATTTGAAAAAGGAAAAATGATTTTAAGTGAAAGTTCACACTTACCTCAAATGCTCCCAACCAACAAATATGCTTCTTTGATTGTACATTGAAATGCTTTGAGTTTGCTTTTGTTATTGATGTATCAAGTGCCCTATTCATGAGTGTGATGGTCACTCTTTCAATCTTTTTCTCTTTAACAATTTCACATTCATCCAACTTTAGGATAAATATACACCGCCCCTAAACACTCTTCCAATGTGATTCCCTAAAGTTCAACCATTCTTTTTTGTAATTGTTCAAGATCCACAAAAATATTATTCTAGGGATTATACACAGTGTTCCCCTTAGTACCTTCAAATACATCCTCAATATGCAACCATTGTCCAATAAAGCCATCTACTTGTTGATTGAGTAAAGCTCTTAAATTGCAGACTTCTGCAGGATTTGGAAGAAGCACACATTTGATCCTTTGATCTTTAAAAGTTGATGACACTGCTTTGAAAATAGAAGAATAACCTTTCTTGCTAACTCCACTAGTATCGACGAGAGCCTCCTGAATTAAGTTTACATCAACTTTGTTGCTTTCCACGAACTGTTGCACAACATTGCGTTTGATGGTTTTAAACTTCTTTTCCTCAATCATCCCTTTTGCAATAGTAATTGAAAATATACCTTTCATTTGTTTTATAGGAAGAGCATTCGGATCAGCATTTTCCTTTTGGGACTCCAATTTTTTTTCTTTAAATCGGATGCGTAAATAAGAGTTAACATAGGAAGATTTATCATAGCCATATTGCAAATAGAGAATGCTTTAAAAAACCTTACTGTGCTTCTTGAACTCAATGCTTGCACCCTCCAGTTCCCGCTTTCAATTTTGCAAGGCTACAAAGTTTTCTTAGCCCTTCCCGCTCCCAGGAGAAATGGCTCTATGATAAGCATATCTCCCAATAGGGTTGCTTTCAATCTTACTTTACGTCTACTTTGAAATTATCATAGCCATGAGATGGTATTGCTAGCTATCATCATGGCTCACATTTAATCTGTTTAGACTTTGTGAGTGGTTTTTCACCATTGGATTTTCATGCTCAACATGATGCATTTCTATTTTGGATTTCTTCTCTCACTTGTTTCTTTCATACTTAATAGAGGTCAATTTCATGAAAAACAAAGAATGATGCCTCAAGTCAAGCCTATGCCAAGTGTTGGATGGATAGCTACTCTTGCAATGCACACTACAGTTGTGGAGGTGGATTGTCTCAAATTCAAGGTAACCACATGTAATTTGAAGCCATTAACATGCTAGACATCATGCATCATGGTGGCTACAAGGGTAATCTTCAAATTGTTGCATGTCATCATTACGTAGCATTAGGTGTACCTCCATCTTATGCATGCAACACAAGTGAAATTACCTACTCTCACCCAATTGATACAATATAATTTTCTAGCTTGTTTTGAAGTGATATCATTGTTACAAATGACTAAACAATTGATGTCTTGACATCACATACTTGATCCATGCACAACATGGTTGGATAGATAGATGGATGGGATGGATAGATAGAAAGATAGATAGATAGATGGACAGGTAGATAGATAGGTAGACAGAGAGATAGATGGATAGATAGATAGATAGACAAATAGATAGATAGCAAGATAGATATACAAACTTGTAGATGGATAATTATATAGGTAGATGAGACACACACACACACTTACTATTCTCCTTTTTCTTTTGCATCCATTTAATTTTTTAAATTTCCCTTTTTCTATTTTTTTCTAATTCCTTTTCCTTCTATCTCACAAACACTCCCTAATTTTTCATGATTCCTCCTAAATTTTTTTCATTTTCTTTCTTGAAGCTCTCTCTCTCTCTCTCTCTCTCTCTCTCGCATCTTTGACCAATTTTCTCCTAATTTTTTTCCTATTTTTCCCTCTTCCTTCCCCATAATTTTCCCTAATTTCACCCCCAATTATTTTTATTAATGTTTTAAAACTAACTTTTTAAATCATTTTTCCTTTTTTTCAAATTCTCTCTAGGCCCTTTTTTTTCCACATCAAGCTTTTTAAGTTTGTGTGTAAGCTACTATTTTATTGTGACCCTGATAACAAGGGAGGGGTGTTTATGATACTTGTCTTCCCAATTAAAGTTATGTTGGTTCTTAACATGTTTTCTTGTTGGATGGTGGTAGGTATGCAAACTCTCCTCTTCAATAAAAGAGATGCTTATCAGGACTTCACCAAGCCCTTTTTTTTTTTTGCAAAAACATTATTGTCATTTCTTATCAATGCTTTTATATACTTTCTATGCAATTTTGTAGGTGCTTTACCTACGTACTCAAACTCTTCCTTAATTCTATAATGATCTCTTTCTATCCTTCACCCTGACTCTTTTGTCTTTTCACTTTTCAAAAGGGGTTATTGTCTTCTCTTCCACACACGTCCTTTCTTGTGCAACTCTGGATGGTTGCACATGGTACACTTAAGTCATGAAGGCCTTTTTTGGCTTCTTGACTCCTTTCTCTAACTTGTGTCATGTTTTTCTTTCAAAAATTTTCATGGGATGTTTCGCTCCAATCATAAGCTCTCGACAACCCTCTTCTATCTCCTTCTCCCTCATCCCAAGCATCTTTGGATGGTTGCATTTATTACATTTAAGTCATCATGGCATTGCCTTTTGACTCACTTCATTGCTCGCCAAGAAATTTTCTATTTCTTTTGGTTTTTTCATCTTTCTAATAAGTCTTCCACCCCAAACAATTCCCAGATTAGCCCACTCCATCCTTGTTATGGCTATCATATAAACCCTTTTTTTCCCTGGTTACTTGTAAAACCAATAGCTCTCATTGCTCCAAAATCGCATGTCTTACTCAAGCAATTCTCTTACTCTTTTTCCACTGCTTATTTGACACTTCTAAAACATTACTAGTCCTTTTTGGGTAGGACAGTAGGTCATCACACTAGGTGATGACCTACTGTCTCACCTAGTGTATTGTATCCTATTGGGGCAAAGGTGGGTACACACACACACACACTTACTTTCCCTTCCTCCATTGGTTTGGTCACTTGCTAATTAAATCTCCCCTCGACAACCTACCCCCCCCCCCAAAACCCCTCTTTGAATTTCTCTCCCTAGTATTTCCCTCTTTTCACCCACTCTCCATTCATTTCCCCTTTATTGTCTTACTCTATTTATTTTTTCATTATTTTCCTTAAATTTTTATTTCTATTTTTTCTTACTCTCTTAATTTTCTCCTTACTCCCCCTTTTTTATTTCCTTATCCCTCATTAAACTCTCTCCCCCTAGTTCGCCCTCCTTCTACCTAATTTCTCAATTTATTCACAAATTTTTTTTGCCCTAATCGTTTCCCTCTTATTTAAAATTTCCCTTTTTTTACCCCTAACCTGACCTCTCACAACTACACTAGCCTCCCCAAACTCCTCCTAAACCAACCCAACCCCCTTGCCCCTGTGACTCTCTCTCCATTCTCCCAACTCACTATATGCCCGACCTCTCCCTTCCCCGACTTAAAGGCTCCCTTGCCTATAAATTACCTTAGTCACCTAGCCCTCTACCCTTCACAACTCCCTAGCTCTATTGTGTACTCACTTCCGCTCTGCTCAGCTCCCCCTACCTACACGCTCGCCATTCTATGTGTACTCTACCTCATGCGCCATGTCTTATACTCAGCCTCTCACCCTCTATACTGGGTTGTCTACCCCGACTCCCGAGATCCGGTATGTAGTCCATGTGCTGCTCCAATCCCTGACTGTCGATATCTGTGCTGCCCAACTTCTTGCCTGAGTCGCCTCTTGCTACTCGCACGTCCATGGATTTTAAGTCCTTTTAGCATGCCCCACCGTTCAGGTACCGCTCCGCACAATAGACATGGACTCATACGTTTGAGTCCACAACTTACCTTCACTTTTTTGTAATTTACGCCTTCTCCCCCCCTCTCTAATTATTTTAATTATTCCCTCCTAGCCCCTCTCTTAAGTTTATGTATTCTCAAACCCCCCCCCCCTTTCTCTCTAATTAAATTATTCCCTCCCCGCCCCTCTCTAATTTATATACTCTTTAATAATGCTTCCCCTCTAAAGAGTGATTCTTCCCCCCCCCCCTTTTCCCCCCCTCTATTTATATTTATATAATTTCCCCTCCCTAGCCCCCCTCTCTAATTATGTATAAGCTTTAATAATCTTTCCCTTGTTTTACAATCTTCCCCTTATGTCTCTAGTCTCCCTTCACCTCTTTTATTCGCCTCCCTCTTCTCTTGTTATTTTTCCCTTTCCCCAATCTACTTATCTTTCCCTTAACCTTTCCTCAAATTTTCCCTTCTATCCTCCCTAATTCTTTTCTTTCAAATTCTTGTAAATTACAGAAACATTACCCAACCCCCCAAACCCTAATTTTTTCCTCGCAAAGTTAAGAATCTTTTAACCCGATTTCCTTTTGAAATTTCTCAGGTTCAAAATAGTTCTAATCATTTACCTCTTAGGTGCTCTTTTTTAAATAATTAAATGGTCACACTTATCTCCTCTATGTATTGTCTCTCGTTTTTTCCTCGTGATAATTTAAAACTTACATTGACATATTTCAATAACTGGATTTAGTCTCAGGCTAAGCGTTAATTTTTATTGTGACCCCAATAACAAGGGAGGAGGGTTTATGACACCTATCTTCCCAACTAAAGCTAAAACTAGTTCTTTCTTGAATGGGGGTGGGTAGGGAGACTCTCCTCTTCAATAAAAGTGATGCTTGCCAGTACCTATCCAAGCTTAACTTCTATACAGTTTCCACAAAGTCATTTCTACAAAAGGGCCCACTACTAGTCTCCTTTATAAACAAGATTCACCGACTTGTACAAACTTTTCTGTTAATGCAATTAGTCCTATTTCATTATCTGACTTCGCTCTTTTGTCTTTTCACTATGCAAAGGGGTGTTGTAAAATCTTCCACACACACACACACACATGCACCTATTAATTGCTCCTAACATACACACTCACACACTAGGACCCTTCATGTTTTGCAAAACTAATACATTGCCTTGTTTGATGCAGTGCCTCACCTAGAATACATCGTATTGACAATGGTCTCTATGCAAACATTGATGTAATGGGCGACTTTTCCAATGACTCTTGAATTTATTGGTACCCTCTATTATCCGGAAGATGTTACGGTTTATTGATGCTATGTGGTAGCAACCAAGACCCCCCCTTTTTTCCTCAATTTATTATTATTGTCACATTTACCTTGAGGCATACCTTGATAATAATGCAAATATTACTTTGCGACACGGAATTAGTCATCTTGTTAGTATAACTATTGGTTCTTCAGATATCTTATATTGTTCCTATAAATTCTTTATTTCTATTTTTATTAATGTGTGTAAACTTTACATATTATCACTAACCTTATTTAAAATGCTAAACATGTTTATTTTTTATAAAAAATGTGTGTGTTACGTTTGGATAAGGGAATAATTAGTGGCGTACCTACTTATTTAGTACTCCCCTATACCCTACCTAGCTCCCACTACCTAAGCTTCCTCCTACTACTTCCAATTATCTTCTCCAGCTACATCTGCCACGACTACTGCCTCTATGTTCTGCCTCTATGCCCTCTCTTCCTAAGCTCTGCCTCTATTCTACCCCCCTCGAAACCTTACGATTACGTATCTCCTCTCTACAAGAATGATGACTACTTAGGTGCATAGCATGTGCTCTCTCTCTCTCTCCCGTCGCCGCTGTCAGTATCGCTTTGTTCTTTCTCCTACACTGATACGGCTCGTCCCTTGCAAGCTTGTCTGTGTAGTCGTGATTACTGACAGGAACTATGTGTGAACACATTGCCTTTGATTTTTCCTCGGGTGCTCGGTTGTGTTGTTGTTTGTGCCGTAGTATTTGTAACACAGCCTTACGGGTTGGCTTACCTACGCCTTTTACGTACATAACCACTATTCATGGGAATGTGGATCGCTTCTTGCTGCTTAGGAAGGATTGGCATTAGTCGCTTACCATCTGACTGCTCTTACATTAGTCTGCTGCTTGGCTCCCTTCTCCGCATTCGTCTGCTGCCTCGTAGTATGATAGAACTTTGTGTATAACCATTGCAATTGTCTGCTGCTTAGTTCCCTTCTCCGCGTACTGTCGTAGTAGCTACGAGTTGGGGTATGCATGGTAGAGCTTGCTTATTTTATTGTGGAGTGTCGTTGTTTTGCGTGGCGACGTCGCCTTGTAGAAGCTCTGTGAAACCATCGTAGGTTGGCGTCTGCGTTTTTTCCCTTGTTCCTTTGCTTGGTTTGCTTGTGCCACGTGTCCTGCCTTCACGTTGCTTTAATATAGCCCTACTTTATAAGCTTCATAACCATATGCTAACCGATTTTCATCATTATTAACCCTCCATTTACCCCACTTATTAGTGGCTCTTTTGTAAACCTTATAATTTCTTTTTGATTTTTTTATTATGTTAAAAGAGAGTATGAGTCCTTGTCCACACATACTGATAAATATATATTTTTATAAAAATGCTAAGTATACTTCATGCTAGTATGCTTCTTAGTTCATTTTATTCCCCTGTAGGCTGCTCTTGTAATACTAGTCGTAATTTCCTAAGCTATGAGCGTATTTATTCAAATAGAAAGGATGTCATAACTTAGTTTTTGAAAGTTTTGATATAGATTAATTTTCTTTTTTAAATAAAAATTACTCCTATAACCCTTGATGATTATTTACATACAAAGTTGGGACCGAACACCCCGACATATAAGAAGACCACTAGAATGTCAGTTAACTGGGACCCTGTCAAAATTGCCCTCATCAACCAAAAAATGGAGGAGGCCCGAAAAGAATTCGAGAAATGTGGTGGAATTATTAGGACTAGACCTTAACTTGCTAGAAATGCCAAGACACATTTAAAATAATAGTGGATTTGCACTTATTAGCTCTTCTCTATGATATTTCCTTTGAACAATTGTACACTTGACAACAATAATAAACATGGGGCAATGCTTCCTTGTTTGTCACCCATGTAATTTAATTCTAACTTTAACTATTTTCTTGTTTCATATACACAATTCAATATTTGCATTTGAATAACACCTAATTAGTTTCATACCCCTTCATCTTATTAACATCTAATGTTACTTCATTTCAATTTTAATTTTTTCCCTGGATAAAAAAGGACTATCTATCTATAACTTTCAAAATCAATATTTTTTTTTTGGTACTTCAGCAAGGATCGATATAATGTTTGTATGTATCTTTTCTAATCATCCCATTAATAAATTCCTTTTTCAATTATTGGTAATATTACTTGGAAATAAATATATGGCTCATTTATATGATGGGATATTGAATTATTTACACACACACAAAAGCACATGCACTTGTGTGTATGTATGTGCATGCACGTGCACAAACACGCACACACACACACAAGTCCATGCACATATGTACGTGCACGCACATGTGCACACACACAGAGGTGCATGTGTGTATGTAAGTGCATGCACGTGCACACACACACAGGCGCATGCGTGTATGTACGTGCATGCGTGTTCTTAGACACATGTATGTGCATGGATTTGGGGGGCTTTTAAAAATGTTCTATTGTAATTAGGTAAATTTATGTTTGGAGAACCTAAGGATGCATGCTCTTAATGGTAAGGGAAGTATACGAGATGAAGGATAATAACACCAACGTTCATGTGATCGTAGTTCACATTGTAATATCGTATAGATCAATAATATGGTAGTGTCTAGGCCTCCATAACAAAAAATAAACTTAGAAAACATCAAGTCACATAAACAAGAGTGCACACAAGTATGCATGGGCACTACCTCCTAGTATAGTCGGTGTTTTTGGATGTAAAGGAGAAAGCAAAATGTTTTTTGGCTTGTTGTGAGGTAGGTCTAAGTGAAGGCAATTCTTGAAGAAGCAAAAATGGCCATTTTCAATTTTTAAAAAATCATGATTTATTTTAAGATCCACTTGCTATTTTCTTCTCTACAAATCAGGACTCCATATTTTTAGCCACTCGCTCTCTCCCTCCCGCCCCCCCCTCTATCTCTCTTGCTTTCAATTCATCATCTCTCCACCCTCTTTTCCATGCTACAAATCCAATTCGTCTTTTTTTTTGGGTATTTTAGATTTTGGGTAGGCCTTATGAATGATTTATTATCATTCACCTTGTTTTAGGTTGGGCTATTTTAGCATGAAGGTTAAAACTTTGTAGGATGAACTCCATTGAAAGATCCAACTCAATAAAGTTTTTAAAGTAGAAATTCACAAAGGAGAATCCAATTCTCTTTATAGCATTCTTGGGAGTTGAAAATGAAACAGGGAGAAAAGTGAAGAAAATTAGATCGGATGGTGGTGGTGAGTTTGTTTCTATAAAGTTTGGAGATTTTTGCAAGAGCAAAGGGATCAAGCCACAAACGATGACACCACATATGCCTCAGCAAAATTCAGTTGTAGAACATTCAATGCGGACCATCGTGGAGATGGGGAGGTGTATGTTGAAAGATGCTGGACTAACAAACCACTTTTGGGCTGAGGCTGTCAATACTGTAGTTTACATCCTTAATCGCAGCTATACAAAGGCACTCAAAGGTAAAACACCACATGAGGCTTACAGCATGGTAAGAAGCCATCTGTCTCCCATTTTAGAATGTTTGGGTGTGAATGCTATGCGCATGTACCGGACAAAGAGAGAAACAAGCTACAACCAAAAAGCATTAAATGTATCTTCTTAGGCTATTGTGATGAGAAGAAAGCCTATAAGTTGTAAGACCGAGAGGCAAAGAAGATCACAGCGAGCCGCGATGTGGTGTTCAGGGACTAGCCACATGCAGTGGAGGCAGAGAAGAGCTCTTCCACTTTATCGTCAAGTGAAGAGGTAATTCACTATGGACCTATCCCACGAGCTATAAAGAAGGAGGAAATATTAGATGATGAAGGTATAAGTCACCAACCTATTGTTACACCACCGGAAAAGCCATTGCTGCGATGGGTAAGGCAGCTCTATGACCATGATAATCAGATGCCTATGTCTGTTGAGCAGCATGTAGATGGACCAAAGCGGTCTCAGAGAATCGAGGAGCAAAGGAGGGCTTTTGCTCACATAGTCAATATGGCCTTGATGGCTAAGATTATTGTAGAAGTTAAGGAGCCTGTGAGTTTGGAGGAAGCACTTGCAGATCGAGATTGGAAAAATGCTATGCAAGTAGAATATGACAGCATCATGAAGAATGAAACTTGGGATCTAGTAGATCGACCACCTAACAGAAGGGTTATTGTCACCAAGTGGGTTTGGAAGGTAAAGTACAAGGCCGATGGGACTTTGGAAAAGTACAAAGCCAGGTTGCACAAGTTGAAGGATTTGATTTTCAGGAATCTTTCGCTCCGACTACTAGAATGACCACTATTCGCACAATACTATCGGTGGTTGCTCATAAAAAGTGGCCAGTTTATCAAATGGATGTTAAATCAACATTCTTGAATGGTGACCTCAAGGAGGAGGTGTATGTGGCGTAGCCACCAAGGTCTTCATCTCTCAATAGAAATATGCAAGGGAGATCTTGAAGGCATTTGGTATGTCTGAGTGCAAGGAGATAGCTACACCTATGGAGGTATATACGAGGCTGTCTATGGAGGATGCCTCACCACCAGCAGACATCGGGAGGTACAGGAAGTTGGTCGGTAGTCTCATCTATCTGTGCAACACCAGACCAGACATTAGTTTTGCTGTTGGCATTTTGAGCAGGTTCTCCAATAAGCCCTGGGAGAATCATTGGAATGCAGGGATGCGGGTGCTCAAGTATGTGAAGGGCACTCTTGATTATGGCATCACCTATGGTACGTGCACTTCATTGGCTGGTCATTGTGACTCAGATTGGTGGGCTAGAGATGTTGATTCCAGGAAATCAATTTTTGGATATTGTTTTTCTTTAGGTTTAGGTATCTTCTCCTGGATCAGTAAGAAACAACCAAGAGTGGCATCGTCTTCTACCGAGGCTAAAAACAAGGCAGCATGTTTTGTTGCATGTGAAGCAGTGTGGCTGAGAAGGATCTTATCGCACATGGGAGTGCAAGAGGATGAGGCAAATGTGCTGAGGTGCGACAATCAAAGTTGCATGGCCATTGCTAAAAATCCAATGTTTCATGCGCGCACAAAACATATAGAGATTCAGTATCACTGTGCGTGATTTGATCGAGGATGGGATAGTGGAATTGGTCTACTATCCAACAGAGCAAAATGGAACAGATATCTTCACCAAGGCACTTGGGAAGGATCGGCTTCATCTTCAGAGACTCGACATTGGGCCGAGAAGGTGGTTCACCTACAGGTGGACATTGAGGGGGGGTGTTAGATATGCTCAATGCCCCACCCTCTTGGTAACCACTAGTGGTCCAAGGTGCTCAAGTTGTAAGGCCTCCATATGAGGAGAAGCCATGTGTGAGCTCGGGACACTAGTGGATGGATCCTGACTTGCATGTCAGATGAAATCTATCATAATGAGACTGTTGATGGTAGAAAGGTCATTGTGTGGGAGCCCCTTATTCTTGTTGGGAATATTCTTTGAATATTCCCTGGATGACTAGTCAGTTCCATCGACTAGGTTGACTTGTCAGCTTCACCGACTAGGTCAATTCCATTGACTACGTTGATCTGACTACCGCCCTCATAGCTATAAAGAGGCGACCTCCCCAGTCCATTGCATCAGATCAGTTCAGATCAGATCTTCCAGCTAGTAACTCTTCACCTTGTATCTGTCTAGATCACCATCTAAGCTCCACTGTGGGAGTGCACGGGTGGACAGAGCCATCATCTGTACTACATCAGTATTGAAGGAAAATTTTGTTCATCTCCAGTTTGCTGTGTACTCTCTATTCTTTGTTCAGTTTCTGTTCCATTGTGTCGTGTACTTTAACACCGTGTTTATGCAAAATAAAAGAGAGTAATATTTCTCAAAGTTGGGAAATAAAATAAGAGAGAAAAGTTGGAGCTTGTGCATATAGGTCTATGGGGTCTTGTGCATATAGGTGTATGGTGCATCATCTCTTGTTGGTTATCACTATTATGCTACTTTTATGGGGTCTTGCTAAAGTATTATCTCTTGGTGGTTCTCGCTATTATGTTACTTTTGTGACGATGCAACTAGAAAAACTTGAGTTTATTGCATTCAAGGGAAATTTGATATCTTTGAAACTTTTAAGAAATGGAAAGCTTTGGTTGAGAATGAGACAAGAAAGAAGTTGAAGGGTCTTAGATTAGATAATGGAGGCAAATATTGCAGCAAACAATTTAATAGTCACTATTCATACAATGGAATTCATAGAAATAAGACAACGCCAAGAACACCACAAGGAAATCCCATGTTAGAGAGGATGAACGAAACAATCATGGACCATGCAAGGAGCATGAGACTACATGTAGGGTTTCCCTTACAGCTTTGGGTTGAAGCAATTAATATAACTATTTACTTGATAAATAGATCACCTTTAAGTTCCTTGGATGGTTGGATCCCAGAAGGGGCATGTATAGGAAAAAGGTTAGCTATTTATTTCTAAAGTTTTTGGTTGTGAAGCATTTATCCATGTTGATAAAAATATGCTTTGAGGGCATTATTGATGATGCAATGCCTATCAAATAATCCATGGGAGATTCAATAGAATGTTCAATGGATGCAGAGGTTTCTATAAGTGTGTCTTGACGATATCTTTAAAGGTCTAGACATGGTGACCAAGAAGCTGCCACCGGACACATATGTAAAGCTGCATAATTCGAGGAAATAGGGGTCCAATGTTGAGATCAAACACAAGTTTGGAGTGGAGCCATTGATGATTTTCCTCTATATTGGCTTGAGCATAGGAATGTCCCTTAACAAAATGATAAGGAGCTAGAAAAAATGCATCGTGTGGCCATGGCTGCTAGATCTCAAGCTGGTAGTATTAAACTCCTCCATTTGGGTGGCTAGGGTATAAGATGATCCCACTTTCAAAAAACCAAACTTCAGGAAGTATGCAATGTGGGGATTTGAGGCTCACATCTTCTTAAAATTTTGCCAACTCCATATTTGGCACAGAGGCATATAAGTGGGGTCAACATGTTGGTTAATGCTAATGGAAAAACATGTTCTCCAAAAAGCTTCATGTTTTAAAAAGGAAAATTTGTGCCATTGAGGCTGAAGGCCTGATTCTATATTTGCACTAGCTGGCACTTTAGCATGGTGTGACATGAAGTTGGGGGTAATAAACTTCACGCACCTTTTTACTTCCTGCTGCTTTCGAACTGATTGACAAAGATATTTATCATTGAGAAAAGGAAATTAAAAAGAAGCTTTTATGCCAAGATACCACACCATAATTTCCTCCCTCAGATGAGAATAAAGATGGAGACATCCCAAGTGATGTTGTACTCAAGCATAGGGAGAAGTCCTGAAAGGATCAGCAGAGGCCTTAATCTTAGCGAGCCGATTTGCGCCAAAGAGAAGAGCAATACGTTATTGAAAGAAGATCTTGCATCTCAACATGACATGAACTGATATATATCAAGGAGTTTGAAGGGGCTGATTGGGTCGGATGGGTAGGTTCCGAGGAAACATTGCACCTCCTTCATAGACATCTTTATACTTAGCTCAAAACACTCTACAAACTGTCATTAGACACAAAGGCCTATAACTTTTAGTAGAGACATGATATCAAAGATTCAAATACATAAAGAGATGCGCCTTGAGATAGGCTTTGCGCTGATATACATTTTGTAAGAAACAAAGAAGCAGCTAAAAAGTTATGGGCAGTTCACTAGATGGGGGTAAAAACTATCATGAAAATAGACTATCAAACACAAAGACCCATAACTTTTTGCAATAATATTTGATTCAAAATATAAGAACATATAAACATGCCCTTGAAGAGACTTCATGCTGATATATGTTTCGTAAGAAACAAAGAAGCGGCCAGAAAGTTATGGGCAGTTTACTAGACGGGGGTAAAAACTCTCATGAAAACAGACTGTCAAACTCAAAGACTCATAACTTTTTGCAGTAGTATTTGATTCAAGATCTAAGAATTTACAGACATGTGCCTTGAAGAGAGCTTTGCACTGATATAAGTTTCATTAAAATTGGACTAGCAAGCAGAAAGTTATGAGCAAAATACTAACAAGGGGTCAAACTGTCATAAAAAACTGCCCTCCAACCATGCTAATTTCGCCTGAGTAGGATGCTCCCTCAAGACTCCACCTTAATCAACGATCCACCACTCATAGATTTTGCCTAGAAGAGAGTAAGTAATTCCTTTGGTGGCTTGGGAAATGGATGGACCATGTGTGTGCAATGAGTGGCCGAATAAAAATAACTTTTAAGGCTTTGAAAGAAAGAAAAGGGAAGAGACTCTCATGAGAGAGAACCTGAAGTGACCTTCATTACCAATAAAGTGAGACTCCACTCCAATGAAACTCAAAACACTACAAACACAAGGGATAAGAAGAGGTTTCATATGTACAAGAGGGAGTGAAAGCTCCAAGACTACTCATAGAGAGAGATGGACTCAAGAGTCTACATAAGAGAATATCTACAAGAGGGAGAGAAGACTCATGGAAGAGGCTTGAGGAGACTAGAGCTACAGAAACATGAGGCCTAATGGTGGAAGAGATTGATGAACAAGGGAGAGGAGGGCTCCTTTTATAGAGATTTTGTCACCCTCCTTCACCCATTTACAATTGCTGCCTCTAGATTCCTTTCCCCATCAATCGCATAAGCCTGTATGTCACCATCCATGTCCTTTTTGGCTACTCTTGCCATGTGTCCCATAAAAAGATGCACAAAACTCTTAAAATATTGAGAAAGTCAAGAGTCTTCCCACATGGAGCCTATAGGGACCCTTTCTTTTCCATATGTCCACATCCTCCTTATTCCACATAGGAATTCTAGAAGGATTCCTCTTGACTCCACACTCCTCCACATGCCTTCCGCACGCTTGGCATGTGGCCTCTCTTATATTAGTGGAACACGTGGACATGAGCCCACCTCTTTATATGACTCACTCTTCCTATTTTCTAAAAACCCCATAATATCCCATACACAAATAACTCTCACCCCATACCAAGGTATTTATAATTCATACCTATGGTATTTACAATGATCCATTCCCCTCATCCTCTCAATCCCATACAATATCTTAAAAAATAAAAATAAGTGAGAGCCGCTAGGCTATCACTTGCTACTCAAACTCTTATCATACATAGAATAAAAAAATACCAATGCCAAATAAAAAAATATCAATGTTTGGCGTTTTATCTTTTCCCCCCCAGCAGATCCTCTCTAGTAACAAAGAGTGTTTGCTAGCCCTTAAGGTGGTCGATCATGGTAGAATTTAAGGTGATACTCATTGGTGCGTCTGGGTATCACCATGCCATCAACATCCTCAAGCTAATAGGTTCCATTGGTGACATTCATATACATCCTTATGGAAAGGTGGCCAAAAGTAACCAATCTCTACTTCTATTGTGGAGTTAACCCTCGAGGAAACATGCCTTCTTCCACATATTTATGAACATCTTACAGTGCTGGCCATCTAGTTTCAACCCAAGAAACCACCCCCCGATCTTGTACTACAATGGCTTGAGTAGCCAACTCATCTGCCCTTTGATTTTCTTTTTTGTTTATATGAACAAACTTGCAAAAATCAAACTGACTACATAGTGCCATAGCCTTTTGATTAAGCTCCTCCAAATGAGTAATGCCCTTGCATTTGCTTTATAATGACATGAGAATCCCCTCTTACTTCCAATTCTTTAACTTGACTTTGAAGACAACCCTTGAAACCAAGAATCAAAGCATTATACTCAGCTGCATTGTTAGTTGTGATACTTGGAAGCTCTTGTCCTCTTGCCCACACCTCTTGACCTTTAGAATTCATCAAGACTATCCCCCTGGCTCCTTGTTGGTGTGAAGGACTAAAAGCCCCATCAAAATACAAAACAAAAGCTGTTGGTGGTGTATCCCTTTCATCTTTAATGTTCTCCTTACATTTCTTTTCTTCTCCTAGATCCTCCCAACTTGTGAGCAAATATGCCATAGTGGACCTAGTGGTATTTTTAGTGACAAAAGAGAAAGAGAACTCTTGAAGCTCTGACAACCATTTTGCAAATCTCCCCCTAGGATTAGGCTTGCGAACTAGATATGCTAATACAGATTGAGAGGTAAGGAAGAAAAATGGCTGAGGTAATAAATAGGAGTGAAACTTTTTGATTGAAAACACCAAAGAGAGGGCTTGCTGCTCCATTTCTTCATACCTTGTTTCCACCTCTATAAGCTATCGGCTAGCATAATAGATGGGTTGCATTCTACCTGCCTCTCCTTTTTGTAGCAATATAGCACCAACTGAATGCAAAGATACACTTGGATTTACATAAAAGTCTTGAGACCAATCAGGGGGCTTCAATATTGGACCCTTACTCATGGCCTCCTTAAGTTGCGAAAAAGACTCTTATTGCTCCACCCCATTGGAAAGAAACTCCTTTTCTTGTCAACAAGTTCATGGAATGCACTATCTCTGTGAAATCATCACAAAAGTGTTGATAATACTTGCTCTTTCCTAGAATTCTGCGAACACCAGTGACACTCTCAGGACTTAGCAATGCCATGATTGTTTGAACCTTGTCAGGATCCATTTGCAGGCCTTCTTCAGACACAATATGCCCCAACAAGGCTACTTTTGTTTGAGCCAAATGACACTTGCTAGGATTTAGACACCCTTTTGCTTCATCAATCCTAGCTAAGGCCATCTTTAACTTCTCCATGTGATCTATGCACCGAGAATAAATGCAAAAATCATCCAAAAACACCCTTATGAACTTTCCCAAGTAAGGCTGAAGCACTTGACTCATGAACCTTTGAAATCTAGCTGGTGCATTGGTCAACCCAAAAGGCATCACTCTGTAAGAAAAAACTCCCCAAGGTGTGACAAATGATGTTTTCTTTTGATCTTCCTCCCGAATACGAATTTGAAAGTACCCACAATACCCATCACATACATAATACATCTCATGCCCTGCTACTTGGTCTAGTATTTCATCTTGGAATGGTAAAGGAAAATGATCCCTCTTAGTGCACACATTCAAAGGACGAAAGTCCACACAAACCCGCCACTTATTTCCTTTCTTTGGTGTGACAACTATAGGAGATATCCATTCTGAATTATTAACAAGAAAGATGAATCCCGCCTCAAGTAGTTGTGTTACCTCTTTCTTTAGTGCCTCAGCTTGGATCACCCCCAATCGCCTTAAGCGTTGCACAACTGGCTTGCTTTCTAGCTTCAACTCAATCTTGTGCTCCATAAGAGAGACTGGTCAAACCTGTGAATCACTTGTTGCAAAGGTTTGGTTCCATGACATCAACAAGCATTGGAACTTTGCCAACAATTTGAAGAGGTAAAAATTCAGCATATCCCTCAAGCTCAAAATATAGTTGCTAATTTCTTGGCACGTGAAGCTTGTACTTCAATCACGCATGAAGCGAGTGGAAGCACTGCCCCAACAAAGCCGCAAGCCACAAAGGAGGGTGATCATTTGTAAGGAATGCAAAGGTTGTGGTCATCATGAAACTAAGTGTTGGGCATATTTGATATGAGTTTACCGACTTCAGAAGATCATCAGAAAGGTCCTCAAGGACATTGCTCGAAAGAAGGATGCCAGACCACACTCCCCTTGAAGAAATAACATGGTGATTACAAGAACTGAAAGAAGCTAAAGGTGATGTGCAAGCTCTCCAACTGTTGACAATTGTCATGGCATTCTTGTTTGCCTTGATGAACAACCTCATGTAGGGCTGTGTCTCTAACCCTCGCTTGTAAAGATGGATGCAATATCACGAGGGTTGGTCCTTTTAAGATTGTCTATGAGCTATTCTATGCTAAAGATTCTTCATGTGTAGTATTTCACAATACACCAGTCACACCCTACCCTGCCTAGGTGTGCTTTGTGGATGTATCTTCACCTGATTTTCAGTTCAAGCTACCTCTTTCCATTGTTTGCCCATAGATCAGCCTCATTTTGTCTCTCTCTTTGTTAGCTCTTTCCTACTGCTTTCGTAGGAAGAGCTGGGTTTTCTTAGTATGCAGGGTTTCGAGGCTTTTTGTCACCTACAGATATATTGGGGTTGTCGGTTGTAGTATATGTGTAGATTAGGACCTCGAGTCATGTTTCGGTGAGAGACGTAGGCTTAAGTGTGGTAAGCAAACAAAGTGCATGCATGTGTAAAAGCCCTGTAAAAGGAACGTAAATCCTCTTTGTTGAGGTAATGAAGGCTTTTGCCTTCATTGGGGGTTGTCGTGTTTAGGAAGAGTTTAAGGGTTAGAAGGAGGTTCCAGGGTTTAGAAGGAGGTTCCAGGGTTAGAAGGAGGTTCCACGGTTTAGGAGGAGTTCTAGGGTTCCGAAGGAGGTTCCAAGGTTTAGAAGGAGTCCAGGGTTAGAAGGAGGATCCAAGATTCAGGAGGAGGTTCTAGGGTTTAGAAGGAGTTCTAGGGTTTAGAAGGAGGTTCCAGGGTTTAGAAGGAGTCCAGGGTTAGAAGGAGGTTCCAAGGTTCAGGGTAGAGTACATGGTGGAGAACTTGTCTCCCTCATAGATCATGGAGTTTAAGGGATGAGAAACAAAGGGTTAGGGGGAGCATAGGAGTGGGAGAGAAAGAAGGTGTAAGAGCATGGGGGAAAGAAGAGAGAGGAGCGAGGAGGAGGAGGGAGGAGGACGAGAGAGGAGGAGGAGGAGGAGGGAGGAGGAGGAGGAGGAGGGAGGAGGAGGAGGAAGGAGGAGGAGGGAGGAGGAGGAGGAGAGGGTGGGTTGCAAGGTTGGAGGAGAGGGGAGGAGGAAGGAGGAGGAGGGAGGAGGAGAGGGAGAGGGTGGGTTGCAAGGTTGGAGGAGAGGGGAGGAGGAGTTGCAAGGTTAGGACATGCTTTTGGATGTGGAGTGCAAGGAAGCATGGACACTTGAGACAAATGCTTGGAATACCAAAGTAGACTCAACACAATGCCCCAAAGAGTGTGGGCTTCATTCCATTACGGGGTATTTATACAAGTTGGAGAGCTTCTCTCTCTGCATGTAGGAATTGTAACACAAAGTTGTAACACAAAGTTGTATCACAAAGTTGTAACACAAAGTTGTAACACAAAGTTGTATCACAACGTTGTAACACAAAGTTGTAACACATTCTCTTTCTACATGTAGAAGTTGTAACACAAAGTTGTAACACATTCTCTTTCTACATGTAGAAGTTGTAACGCAAAGTTGTAGCACAAAGTTGTAACACAAAGTTGTATCACAAAGTTGTAACACAAAGTTGTAACACAAAGTTGTATCAAAAAGTTGTAACACATTTTCTTTCTACATGTAGAAGTCGTATGTAGAAGTTGTAACGCAAAGTTGTATCACAAAGTTGTAACACAAAGTTGTAAAACAAAGTTGTAACACAAAGTTGTATCACATTCTCTTTCTACATAAGTTCATGTTAGCTCTTTCCTACTGCTTTCATAGGAAGAGATGGGTTTTCTCAGTATGCAGGGTTCCAAGGTTTTTTGTCACATATAGATATATTGGGGTTGTCGGTTGTAGTATATGTGTAGCTTAGGACCTCGAGTCGTGTTCGGGTGAGAGATGTAGGCTTAAGTGTGGTAAGAAAACAAAGTGCATGCATGTGTAAAAGAAACGTAAATCCTCTTTGTTGAGGTAATGAAGGCTTTCGCCTTCATTGTGAGTTGTAGGGTTTAGGAGGAGTTTAAGGTTTAGAAGGAGGTTCCAGGGTTAGAAGGAGGTTCCAGGGTTCAGAAAGAGGTTCCCGGGTTAGAAGGAGGTTCCAAGGTTTAGGAGGAGTTCCAGGGTTTAGAAGGAGGTTCCAGGGTTTAGAAGGAGTCCAGGGTTAGAAGGAGGTTCCAAGGTTCAGGGTAGAGTACATGGTGGAGAACTCGTCTCCCTCGTAGATCATGGAGTTTAAGGGATGAGGAACAAAGGGTTTAGGGGGAGCATAGGAGTGGGAGAGAAAGAAGGTGTAAGAGCATGGGGGAAAGAAGAGACAAGAGCGAGAAGGAGGAGGGAGGAGGATGAGAGAGGAGGAGGAGGAGGAGGAGGAGGGAGGAGGAGGAGGAAGGAGGAGGAGGGAGGAGGAGAGGGAGAGGGTGGGTTGCAAGGTTGGAGGAGAGGGGAGGAGGAGTTGCAAGGTTAGGACATGCTTTTGGACATGGAGTGCAAGGAAGCATGGACACTTGAGACAAATTCTTGGAATACCAAAGTAGACTCAACACAATGCCCCAAAGAGTGTGGGCTTCATTCCATTACGGGCTATTTATACAAGTTGGAGGGCTTATCTCTCTACATGTAGGAATTGTAACACAAAGTTGTATCACAAAGTTGTAACACAAAGTTGTAACACATTCTCTTTCTACATGTAGAAGTTGTAACACAAAGTTGTAACACATTCTCTTTCTACATGTAGAAGTTGTAACACAAAGTTGTATCACAAAGTTGTAACACAAAGTTGTATCACAAAGTTGTAACACAAAGTTGTAACACAAAGTTGTATCACAAAGTTGTATCACAAAGCTGTAACACATTCTCTTTCTACATGTAGAAGTCGTTTGTAGAAGTTGTAACAGAAAGTTGTATCACATTCTCTTTCTACATAAGTTCATGTTGGCACAGAGTCAACATACTCCCGGATCCATTTTATTACCAGTGCTCGGGTTATGGCTTATTTTGATTTCAGAGTTGGGATGCCATGTGTGTAATCCAGTGGCTGTTTAGCTTGTGGCATGCAAGTCGTTCTTGCTATAATGCTTTTGCACCATACAATTTGTAGTATGTAGTCAAGAAGCTTATCTCCTCTTAAGGAGGGGTAGACGGCTATGAATTTCAGAGGGGATCTTGTTGTTGAGGTTGCAGACTCTACCATTGAATTTCAGAGGGGATCTTGTTGTTGAGGTTGCAGACTCTGCCATTGTTGAGATTTGGCGGGGGTCTCGTTGTTGAGGCTGGCATTTCTTGCTATCTTGCATACATGTTGGATGCGATTGCACCCGTATCATTGAGCTTGTAGATAAATAGTATTCAAGTCTGATATTTTTGCATATAGGAGACGGCTGTGATGTTTGGCGGGGGTCTCGTTGCGGAGGCTGCAGACTCTTTTGCCAATTCATCTTGAGTTTTGGCATAGCTTCTTGTCCTGCTTGTGAATTCATTGCATGCTTTGAGAGTATTGAATGAAAGTGTGTGATACTATTATTGATGCAATCTATTATGTGCTATGCAAAATCATGTGAGTGCATGTGATGTGTCTAAATATATGCTTTATTTGTGGGATTTGATAGGGAAACTAAGACTCAAACATCCCTAATACGAAATTGATTAGGTTTTCCTAAATGTGCAAAAACATGCATATGCCAGTGAGTGTGTATGTAACAATCTAGTGCAAACTATATGTGCAAAAACGTGCATATAGTGAGTGCTTGTGATACAATCTAATCCTAACTAAGGAAGATTTGGTTTCCCAAATCTTCTTTTTTGTCGGGGATGGCTTGCGTGTTGAAGTAGTAGTGCTTTAGTTGGCTCCCGGTTATTGTTGTGTTGAATTGGACTTCGCCGTCCAAGGTTTCTAGCAGCATAGCTTGAACTTCAAATGCTTTTCGTGGTCTTGGCATTGCTATGGGGACACTGCCACTTGTGTAATTCTTGAAGTACTCCAGCACTTCTTGAAGATCAGACCTTTGATGTGTTGAACTAGCCTGACATGTGCCATGTGTATGGGGTGGCATAGTATTATAATTTGTTTGGCTCTTGGAGACCCTCTCTTTTTTTTTTTTTTTGGGGGTGAATTCTCTTGATCGAGCTTCATCCACACATGTGGCTTATATTTCCGAAACTTCTTACATTGGGAACTGTGGGGTAACTTTTCCACTGGTAAGGTGTTTTCAAGTAAGGGTTCATTTGCTGCACATACTCCTTCCAGTCCCTTAGGTGACCATTCAAGCAAGGTACAATTCGACGTCCTTGATTGGACTCGTTCGAATTCATTGAAGTGCTCAGCCTTGGCTTTTTTGTGATTTCCTCCTTTAGCTTTCTTGCGGGATCTTCTGCTGTTATTCAACTTTGGAGGTTCAACTTTTGGGAGCTCGACTTCCATTAGGGCATGCAGAATGGCTAAGTCATTATCAAAGATTTGACCTTCAATTTCAGCATTTGCAGCCTCTGTTTCAAGGTCCCAAGGAAAATCTGAGTCATCATTGGTATGGGTACCTTCTTTAGGTTCATTATCCCACTCGAGGTCAGCCATAAAGAATGGCATCTCTAGATCGATTGGTTCTTCATGTTGGAGTGGAGGATTTACCTGTAGTGCCTTAGCATTGATCTGTGAGAAGATGGGGTCTAATGAATGGCAATTGTTGATGGTTGCCAATGTTTGTATCCAGTTATTGACATTGCTTTGTGAGTCACCCACTATGGCATGCTATTGCAAGGGAGCTGATTTGCTTGAGATTGTTGTTGAAGATGTGTCATCCAATGCTCTAGGCACAATTGGTTTAATAGCTCCTGTCCCCCATTCACCCTGACTGTAGTGTCGTGATTCTGGATTGTCAGTCTATCAGTTCCCCAATCATGGAGGACTGATGCTTCCCGTAACCAAGGACGTCCCAGTAAGATTTGATAGGATTTTTTGGGGAGATCCAAGATTGTGAATTGAAGGGGAAAGCGGACTCCTGTGATCTTTGTGGACATGCCATTTACTATTCCCAAGGGTTTAGCCCGTGAATCATCGGCAAGGCGTATGTTGAAATTAGCCTTTTGCATTGGTGGGAGACCCCATTCTTTGTAGAGCTCCTTTGATAGGACATTTACACCTGCTCCACCATCCACTATGGCTTGGACTTCATTATATGCCTTGTGGATCAAAGGCACAGTAATGTTGCGTATGTCATCTCTTTCACCCATCTGCACAGGGATATCTTCAATGTCGTTCATAGGTGGAGGGGGATTTGTGAGTTCAATCCATCCTTTGAAACTCTCCCAGAGATTGGGACAGTTCCATAGGAGGATTCCGATGGGAATCGACACAGGGCAACTCAGGATGCTAGAGAGTGCGGCTCCTTCAAGTTGATGTGGCAGTACATTCTATTGTGGAGTCTGTTGTTGAAACAAAGGCTCGAGTACAGTATCAATACTTTGTGGGGCCAAGTCATGGATTGGGTCTTGAGCTTGTTTCTCAGCCTCAAATTGAGCTTGTTTTCCAGCCTCAAATTGGGCTTGTTCCTTTTGTACCCATTGTTGAAGTGCCTGAAAGTGAGCCTTCTCCACCTTTGCATTTGGGTATGGAGCTTCTTTTATTTGAGGCTCGGGAGTTGATGTGGGTGAGCTCGGCTTCTCATTGCTTGGTGGAGGTGGAGGCACTTGTGCTTTCTTTTTCAAAAGTCGCTTTGGTTGGATTGGAATGTTAGGGTCCTTGGTGGCCTCTTTCTGTAAGTGTGTAATTACATTGACTAGGGATGTCAGGCTTAATTTCTGTTTGTTTTGGGACCTTATTTTTCATGGGACAATCCATGCATGCATGTCCTATGCCACAATCTCTGCAGAGTGGTTGGAAAGTAGTTGGGCTACCACAATGAGGGCACTCTGCGATCCGGTGATTTTCTCCACAACCGTAGCACTTGATTGGTGCTTGAAATGTGTTGGGTCGTACTTAATTTGCATAAACTGGTATTAGACCCTCTGCACCTTCTACATAGTACACTCGGTACTCTGCTTCATACTCAAATAACGAGTCTACTTCCTCGGCTTGTAATTGATGTATTGGAATTGCCTGAGGAGATGGATTTGGTGCTCTTGGATATGGTCGTGGATTCGGATTCCTAAGTAGTTATGGGACTTGTGTCCAAACAGGAACATGATTTAGCCTTGGAGCTGGGGGCGCTTGTACAAGTGGCGGCCTGTATACTAGCATGGGTGCCGCTTGGTATTGTTGAGGTCGAGGCGGGTTGCGCATGTTGAAGATGCAACTGTTCTCATCATGGCCGTCGACGACGCAGATATGGTACCACAACCATGGCGGTGGAGTTGCTTGTGCAGTGATCCTGGCTTTGAGGGCCACAGACACTCATTTGCTATATGATTTGCCATGCAGTGTGGACACCAGACATTTTCTCGCCATGGATATGTCTGAGTTGGTGGCTAAGACAAGTGAAGTTTTTGATCCATGGCCTGCATCATATCTTCTTTCAGCTTCAAGGTCATGGCCTCTAGGCAATCTTCATTTGATGTCTCAGCAATGGACTTGGATTTGCCTTTTTTGGAGTGCTTATCTCAGATACTAGATCTGCCATCATCACTGCTAGTGTCTGAGTCTGTCATGCCATCCTCGATGTCAATGGCTGCCGCATGAGCAGCACTAAACGTTTCATAGCTGCTTATCTTTTTCATATCCTTTCAAAATTTTTTTCTGGGTCCTGCAATGAACCATGCCGTGAGGTACTTTGCACCTGGGCGTGGGTCACATTTGGCGATTAATTGTTTCATCTTACCCAGGTATGTGCGTACATCTTCTCTCCGACCTTGTTTGATCTTGCTGAGTTGGAGAGTGGGATCATCTTGTAGCCTCTCCGTTTGAAAGCGTCGTTTGAATTCTGTTTGAAGTAGGTCCCATGTGGCGCGCTCTTCCACTAGAAGGTATAGGTACGATTCAGACGATTCATTAGTTAAGGCCATGGGAAACCAAGCCACCTTGGTTTCATGGGATTGATACTCCACCTGTGCGGCATGCGGCATCAAAATGTTGGAGGAATTGGGCTGGGTCTCCCCTACCATTATATTTGGGAAGTTCGAGTTTTCCCAAGGGACGTCGGCCTTGATTGTTGTTATTTCTTCGATTGAAGAAATTGTCAGCCTCTGCATGGAGCTCGATATCCCCATCATTGTCATGACGGTGTCCAACCACGTTGGGGCGTGGAGGAGTTAAAGGAAGTGGTTGAATCTCACGGGGGAATTTGGGGTAGAGGATTGGCGGGGGCGGTGGTTGCAGTGGAGTTATATACAGATGTGGCGAGCATTGGAGTCGAAGGCATTGGCCGGAATGGAGTTGCATGTAGATTGGGCGAGATTTGCTAAGGGTGTCTTTGCCACAAGTGCGGGTGTGGATGTAGCTTTGTTAGAAGGGTTAGAGTGGTGTTAGTTTGTGTAGGGACCGTCGTGTTAATAATGTACCTAAGATTGTCCTACGTGTGTAGGGAAATGTGCTAGTGCAGACGGATCGTTAATCGGAGGTCACAGCGTGAAGATAGGAGCGAATTTGTGCGAAACGAGGCCCACATGGGGGTGCGAATGAGTGAGTGCTAGGGATGCCAAAATGGTGTGCAAATGATTGGAAAAATACCACGTAGTGTGGTGTTTTTGTGTGTGAAATTTGGGTTTAAACAGGGTTCAGTTTGGGTCCCAAATGGATGAGTTATGAGGGGTTAATGTAGGGGTAAAATTGACCTTGGGGGGGGGTCCTAAAGGTTGAAACCAAGTGACTCTAGTTAGGGAACTAATTTAGATCCTCCCATTACTGTAAGTGGGAGGTTTGACTAACTGAAGTTAGCTACTAACTGAAGAGTTAGTCTAACCTAACTGAGAGAAAAACTAACCTAACCGAAGTTGATACTAACCTAACCTAGTTAGAGTAACTAACGTAACCTAATTAGAGTAACTAACCTAACCTAAGTGAACTAACCTAACTAAAGTTAGTTTAGGTTTTTTTTTTTGGGTTTTTTTGGTAACTCAGTGGGTGGGCATCCCTGGGGGGCTCCTCGCGGCGGCGCGGGGGTGGGGGGGAGGTTTTAAACATGGGGGGGAGGGGAGAGGGGAGGGTGAGAGGAGGGTTTTGAACAGGGGGGAGGGGAGAGGGGAGGGTGAGAGTGAGAGAGAGACAGAGAGTAAAGAGAGAGAGAGAAAAACAGAGAGGTGGTGGTGGAGGGGAGGGGGGGAGAAGGGGGTGGTGGAGATGGAGGGGGGAGGGGGGAGGGAAAGAGGGAGGGGGTGGTGGAGATGGAGGGGGAGGGAAAGAGAGAGAGAGAGAGAAAGGGGGAGGGAAAGAGGGAGGGGTGGTGGAGATGGAGGGGCGAGGGGGTGGTGGAGATTGAGATGGAGGGGGGAGGGGGGAGGGAGAGGGGGTGGTGGAAATGGAGGGGGAAAGAGGGAGGGGGTGGTGGAGATGGAGGGGGGAGGGAAAGAGAGAGAGAGAGAAAGGGGGAGGGAAAGAGGGAGGGGGTGGTGGAGATGGAGGGGGGAGGGAAAGAGAGAGAGAGAGAAAGGGGGAGGGCAAGAGGGAGGGGGAGGGGGAGATGGAGATGGAGGGGGGAGGGGGAAGGGGTTGGTGGAGAGGGAGGGGGTGGTGGAGATGGAGGGGGGAGGGGTGGTGTAGATGGAGGGGGGGGGGAGGGGGAGGTGGAAATGGAGGGGGAAGGGGTGGTGGAGATGGAGGGGGAGGGGAGGGGGAGGGGAAATGGAGGGGGAAGGGGGAGGGGGAGGTGGAGATGGAGGGGGGAGGGGGAGTGGGTGGTGGAGATGGGAGGGGAAGGGGGAGGGGGAGGTTGGAGATGGAGGGGGGAGGGGGAAGGAGTGGGTGGAGATGGGGGGGGAAGGGGTGGTGGAGATGGGAGGGGGAAAAAAAGAGAGCCAAAAAAAAAAAAAACTTGACGGATGGAAATCGAGATGGAGATGGAGGGGGGAGGGGGGAGGGGGAGGTGGAAATGGAGGGGGAAGGGGCGGTGGAGGATGGAGGGGGGGGGGAGGGGAAGGGGCAGGGGGAGGTGGAGATGGAGGGGGGAGGGGGAGTGGGTGGTGGAGATGGAGGGGGAAGGGGGAGGGTAAGGTGAAGATGGAGGGGGGAGGAAGAAGGGGTGGTGGAGATGGGGGGGGAAGGGGGAAGGGGTGGTGGAGATGGGAGGGGGAAAAAAAGAGAGAGCAAATTTAAAAAAAACTTGACGGATGGAAATCGAAAGGGAGGGAGAGGTGGTCACCTGAACGCTCTCCAAGTCTTTCTCGATGTGATAGGATTGTTGAGGAACAATGGATGGTGGGTGGATGGCTGGGTTATCACTGCGAGATGGGCTTGAAGTCACTTACAATGTGAGGATGGGAGTAAGGTGGTGGTCGATGGAGAGGGAGGAGTGTCTTGCGTAGGGCTCGGAATGAAGAAGAGAATGGAGGAAAAATGTGAAAGATGAAGAATGAGGGGGTGGAGTTGGTTTTTATAGGAAATGAGTTTAGGTTTAGGGTTTACCCCTAAACTCTTTCCAAGCCATAACTCTTTATGGATAGCTCGGTTTGCTTTTCTGGAAAAAGGTAAAATGATCGAAATTGCAAGCTCTATGCATTCGTGTCCACTACCTAGCCTGAGTGTTTATCATGTGGCTTCTATTTAAGAAATTTCTTAAGGAAGTAACCCAAGGTTGATGCTTGGGGTAGATATGTTTGGCTAGAAATGGAAAAAAAAATTTACTCTCCTTGCCCTTGAATGTTATTTTCGTGAAAGTTTGAAGTAGTTAGTTTTCTACACATACCTGCGTATGTTTACTTTACCTTACTTGAGACACTAGTCTCCCCAGCAGCGGTGCCAAATGTTAGCTCTTTCCTACTACTTTTGTAGGAAGAGCTGGGTTTTCTCAGTATGCAGGGTTCCGAGGCTTTTTGTCACCTACAGATATATTGGGGTTGTCGATTGTAGTATATGTGTAGCTTAGGACCTCGAGTCGTGTTCCGATGAGAGACGTAGGCTTAAGTGTTTTAAGCAAACAAAGTGCATGCATGTGTAAAGGGAACGTAAATCCTCTTTGTTGAGGTAATGAAGGCTTTCACCTTCATTGGGGGTTGTAGGGTTTAGGAGGAGTTTAAGGGTTAGAAGGAGGTTCCAAGGTTAGAAGGAGGTTCCAGGGTTCAGAAGGAGGTTCCAGGGTTTAGGAGGAGTTCTAAGGTTTAGAAGGAGGTTCCAGGGTTTAGAAGGAGTCTAGGGTTAGAAGGAGAATCCAAGGTTCAGAAGGAGGTTCCAGGGTTTAGAAGGAGTTCCAGGGTTTAGAAGGAAGTTCCAGGGTTTAGAAGGAGTCCGGGGTTAGAAGGAGGTTCCAAGGTTGAGGGTAGAGTACATGGTGGAGAACTCGTCTCCCTTGTAGATCATGGAGTTTAAGGGATGAGGAACAAAGGGTTTAGGAGGAGCATAGGAGTGGGAGAGAAAGAAGGTGTAAGAGCATGGGGGAAAGAAGAGAGAGGAGCGAGGAGGAGGAGGAGGAGGAGGAGGAGGAGGGAGGAGGAGGAGGAAGGAGGAGGAGGGAGGGAGGAGAGGGAGAGGGTGGGTTGCAAGGTTGGAGGAGAGGGGAGAAGAAGTTGCAAGGTTAGGACATGCTTTTGGATGTGGAGTGCAAGGAAGCATGGACACTTGAGACAAATGCTTGGAATACCAAATAGACTCAACACAATGCCCTAAAGAGTGTGGGCTTCATTCCATTATGGGGTATTTATCCAAGTTGGAGAGCTTCTCTCTCTGCATGTAGGAATTGTAACACAAAGTTGTAACACATTCTCTTTCTACATGTAGACGTTGTAACACAAAGTTGTAACACATTATCTTTCTACATGTAGAAGTTGTATCACAAAGTTGTAACACAAAGTTGTATCACAAAGTTGTAACACATTCTCTTTCTACATGTAGAAGTCGTATGTAGAAGTTGTAACACAAAGTTGTATCACAAAATTGTAACACAAAGTTGTATCACATTCTCTTTCTACATAAGTTCATGTTGGCACAGAGTCAACACTCTTTTCCATTTTCCAAGCATGGCTGACATTCCCGTGTTCTGTGGATGGGTTGAAGAAAATCCAAATGAGTATTTTGTGGCCTTCAAGCGCCGTTGTGTTTCTCTCAACTTTCTTACTGAAGATAGATGGCTGTTGGTTCTTCCCACATTTCTAGAGGGTTTGGCTCAAGTGTGGTATGAGAAGCAGGCCGATGATGTTCGCTAAAGCTGGCCAAGGATAACAGTAGCAATGATTGAGTATTTTGGCAAAGAAGAGGAGCTGGAGAATGTATACCTGTAGGTGGCAAACTTGAAGCAGTCAGAAGGTGAGACGGTGCGTCGATATGTGGATCGAGCGGCCGTGCTCCTGGACCCTTTAATTGCCACGTAGGATGACAATGTCGGATTTCGAGCTGGAATGACTCAGCATGTGTTGGGCTACCGTGTAGCAGGAGCAAGTGATGAATTTCACCTCAAGCTTAAATGGGAGAATCTAGAAACTATGGTGTTAGTACATGAGATTGCTCAAAAGTTTAATAAAGTTCAGTCTGACCCCGCTTCAAAGAAGACGATTGTCCCTTCTCAACCCCCTCAATTCTTGCAACAACAACTTGGGGGGTCTAACTCAGGGGCATACCCCCACCCCTCATTAGGGATGTATCCAGCGCCTCCACCTCAAATGTATGGTCCTCCCTTAGATGCTTACCCTCAGCAAGGAGTATATCCTCAACCTCTGCCTGGAAGATTTCCCCAGCCTCGCCCACAAGCCCCCCTCCTTCCTACTCCCCCGGCCCCTCCTGCTAAAGAACCTGGAGTCAATGACCTAGCTAAGGCCCTGAATGATCTTTGGCTTGAGATGGTGGGCATCAGAAATCAATCCAATTGCCCTCCAAGAGAACGTGCCAATGTTGTGTGCTACAAGTGCTACCAGAATGGTCATTATCACACGGAATGTCCCAATATTCCAATGGTGAATCAGGCGCACTAAGGATTCTGACGTAGAGATCCTTGACCTCGGGAAAAGAAGTTGTACCACCTCAGACCCCTCTCCAAAAACCATGGACCGGGCCGCCCCAGGAAGAAGGTGTCCTTCTCAGAGCCCTCAGATGCTGAGATGGTAGACCCACCAACAAAGAAGACTAAAAGATCTTGCAAAAGTAAGTGGTTGCCCTCTGATTTTTCCATCGGCTTGGGGCAGAGGACTATTCAGTCATTCAGGACCTTGCTCATCGGTCTTTGAGCATCACGCTCCCTCAACTAATAGCATTAAGCCCTAAGGTGAGACGTGAGCTGTAGCAAGGGCTCTTAACAAGGAGGAGCAAGAAAAAGGGAAAGGTACGAGAGGTCTCTTCTATCTCTAAAGAAATTGATCAGCACCCACATACAATAGATGTCATCATAGATAATTGCCGTGTCAAAAGTGTGTGTGTTGATGGGGGAGCTGCATGTAATATCATGGTGCCCCGAATCATGAAGAAATTGAATTTGAAATGCACAAGACGTTCCTCCACTCGAATCAAGGTAGTAGATGGTCGACGACAACTCGCCCTCTTGGGAGTCATTGAGGATTTGCCCATCACTGTCAATGGGTTGACCACCACCATCAATTTCTATGTAGTGGACATCGAAGATACAGGCAAGAGTTACCTAGCCATACTGCGGAGACCATGGTTGAGAAAGAGTGATGTAGTCAGCTATCGAAAGACAGGACACACGTCTTTTGGTGCTTCTAAGGAGAAGATCCCGGTGCAACTAGGTGCCACAGAACCAAAAGAAGAAAAGGAGCAAGACAGTGATACTCTCTCATCCTCGGTGTCTGAATCAATGTAAAGATCAGACGGGGGGGAGGAGTTCTCAGAGGAGGAGGTTTACATGATGGGGGTGTCTCCGATCCCACCACTTGCAGAAAAGGTAACAGCTAGTCCTCAACAGCTTGAATCTGTGCTTTCCCCAGACCTCACTCCAAGTGAGAAAGACGAGTTCCTAGAAATGTTCAAAGATTTCCCTAACCTCTTTGCAACTAGCTACCACCACCTTCGCCATGTGACTGCCATAGAACACAAGATAGAGCTGAAGCCTGATGCGAAGCCTATGGCTCAGAAGTATCAGAGATTAGGGCCCCTACAGACCGATGCTTTGCACTCAGAGTTGCAAAAACTTGTAGAAGCTGGGTTTATTGTTCCGGTTCACAATACTGAATGTGTTTCACTAGTGGTAGTCACCCCAAAGAAAAACAACAAGTGGCGGGTCTGCATCGACTATAAGAAACTCAATGCAGCCACCAAGAGGGACCATCATCCTCTTCCCTTTCAAGACCTCATTCTTGAGAAGATAAGTGGTCATGAGATGTATACTTTCTGTGATGGTTACTCCGGGTTTTATCAAATTAGAATTGCTGAGGAGGATGTGCTTAAAACCACATTTGCCACACCTTGGGGGACATTTGCATTCAAAGTAATGCCACTTGGCCTCACCAATGCTCCTGCTACCTTTCAAAGATTTATGCAGATGGTGTTTCCTCCTTATTTGGCGGTTTTCTTGGAGGTGTTTTTAGATGATTTTTGTATATTCTCAGCATGTAAGGAGCATGTCATGAAGGTTAGGTTGGCCTTCCAAAGGGTCAATGATGCAAATGGCAGCCTCAACCCTGATAAATGCACCATTGGAGCCACTCAAGGGAGGTTACTGGGACATATTGTCTCATCTGAGGGCATCAAGCCTGACCCCGAGAAGGTAGAAGCTATCCTCAAGCTCTCCCTACCAACAACCAAACGTCAGGTATGCTCATTTGTCAATCTAGCAGGATACTATCACCGCTTCATTGATCAATATGCTGCTTTGATGCGACCCATGACTATGCTATTAAAAGATGGAGTTGATTTCTCTTGGGATGAGGATTGTGATCATGGGTTTGCACAAATCAAGAATGCTCTAGCTTTAGAACCCATTCTATGCAATCCAGATTGGTCAAAGACTTTCGTATCTGCATAAGGTTTGGGACACCCATGGAAATAGTATCTGACAATGGGAGTCCATTCTTAAATGAAGCAGTGGAGTTACTCATGGATCGCATGGATATTGATCATTGCACTTCTAGCATCTATTATCCAGCATCCATGGGTCAAACGGAGCGGACCAATGGCCTCCTTTGTAAAACCATGGGAAAAATGGCTACAGGGAACAGGAGCCAATGGGATCAGAAGGTCACAGAAGCCGTATGGGCTTACAACATCACTCATAAAACATCTACAGGTCACACTTCTTTTGAGTTGGTGTACGGTACTGAGGCCATTTTACCACTAGAGATAGAGATTCCGGTTTTGAGATTGGCACAAGAACGGAGGATGATAGAAGATGAACATGTAGAGGCCCGGTTGGTGCAACTTGAGAAGCTAGATGAAACCCGACGCCTTGCCCTACATCAAACAGAGATTCAAAAGAATTTACAAAAGGCCCGCTTGGATGCTAAGATTCGCAAGGGATGGGAAAGACACTTTGTTGAGGGGGATGTGCTATGCTTTGATAACAAATTGGACCACCAAATGGATAAGAAGTTCCTTCCATTGTGGACCGGTCCATACAAAGTCATCAAGGAACATAGCAATGGGTCTGTACAAGTTCGGGAGCTGCATGAGCCATATGGCAAGAAGGTGATCAACAAGCGTTACCTCAAGCCCTTCTTTGTGCGTGATGGACCCAGGCATGGAAATGATGTGCATTCCCTGCTTGGGGGGGGAAATTGTTATGGATAAATTTGTCTAAGGAAAAAGGCATTAATATGTGTGTGTGTTTGTATGGGATGCAAGTTAAATAATGGGGAAAATAGGATGAGGTGGCAAGATTCCTTGTGCCATTATACTCCGAGAGGTTTGAACGTATTATAAAATTAGGAGGAGACCAAGGGAGTATCATAGACTTGAGATATGGGGCTTGATTTATGTGGAAAAATGAGGCAAAGGGTTGTCGTAGACAATTGAGAGTGCGTAACTGCCTAGCCCACATGGGAGACTTTTCCACACACACCATGCATGTGGAAGGATGCATTTATTGGGAGAGACCCCCTCTCTTGGCTATAAAAGGAGGGGGCTATTCCTTGATGGGACACGATCATTCTTGTAAAGCCACCTAGCTAGTACTTTGATTCCCCCCTTCCCTTTCTTTCAAATAAAGCATGGCCCTCTTCCCTTGATGTTTTCATCTTTACATTCCTCCTCCCATCATGTATATGCTTCTCTTTCCCCTCTCCCTTTCCCCTTGTGCCATAGTCTCCCTCTTCATTTCCTCCCCTTCATATCCCTTTTCCCCACCCATGATAACGTTTCGCCGTCACGTTCTCCTTTCCTCTATGGCCCTTGAGCGTCGCCATGCTTAGTGTCTAGCCTCTTGTCCTGATTTCTTTTCTAGGTAACAGTAGTAGAACAATTATTTGATGTTTTAAATTTTTTTGGATATTCTATATAGTCCAAGATGCATGCTTTATAGCACCCCATAGGAATTATAGCATTTGAAATAGTTTAATATTCTCATTCAAGATGATAATTGTGTAAATTTTTTATTTAAAATTCAAGTTCAAAATAGGTAGATTAGTTTAGATAGCAAGTTTGTCAAATTTCATTGAGAAATACATAAGTTATGAATCGAGCAAGTTAGCCATATACAATGTATTCCCTGAACTTCAACAAAATGGCTACACCCAATCATGCATTGGCCCTACAATTTGCTAATCGAGAGAGCTTACAACTCGCTCAACTTTTCTTTATGTAGAAATGAGTAGGAAAACTAGTCAAAACTAGCCCCACTAGAAGTTCTAAGATTGCTAGTATTGTTACAAGTACCACCGGAATAGTAGCATTTACCACTAGAATTTCAAGCATACTTACAAGTACCACAAGAATAGTAACATTTACAATTGGCTAAATTAAAAGAATCCCGACAGTAGGTCGATATGGATTTCCAATTTCATAGTAATTCCACTGGTACATTGACTACTACCACCAGTATAGTTATCTAGTTCACCATTAAAATTTTCAAGTTACCAATGTGATTGCATCATGTTCATGCATGTTGTGAGAAAAAATTCATGTGTGTGAATAACGAGTTAACACAAATGTGAATATGCCAACAAAATCCTTGACATATAGAAGAGATATCTACGTAAACATACAGGAGGGATGTTTCAATTGAACATTGAAAACTATATAGTTGGAGTACAATTATAGAGGAGGTTAACAAATGGGTAACAAATATGTAACGTTCATGTAAAATTATATATATAAGGATGTACACATACATGGAACTCTTACATGGTGACCACTTGCCCATTTTATTGCCATCAAATAATGCAAACACATTGGATCCATGGTTGTGTGAAAAGCATGATTATGACAATTGATCACAAATAATTTTGTATCATTACGTAAATATGCAAGCCTTAACAACCATGGGCAAGACTCTATATGTAAGGGATGTAATATAAGGTAGTCCCTTCATATATGGTCTCCCCTCAAGTTTTTTCCTCTCCTTTTTATCCCTCAGGTATGGCATATCACTAATTTGGTAATAGCTGACATAAAAATGTCTTAGTAAAATCATATAATTTTATTGCAATGTCTTCTGCATCATCTCTTTGGATCATTATTTAGACATAAGAAAGAAGATCTAGGTTCCTTTTCTAAGCACAATTAACACTCCATGATGCCCAATTCAAATACAACATTTAAAATCAAATTACGATCTTGGTCTTCAATGCCCAAGAGAGATGAAAAGGATTGTGTAAACATGATGTACGGTTTTTTCTTCCTATAGTAATCCAATGACTTTAGAAATATGTCTTTATCATTAGATTGATTGTGGTTAAGGAATTACTGAACGATGTTTTTCAATGATAACTTTTTTTTAAATGCTCCCTCCTTTGTCCTAGCTATATTACTTCTATTTAGCATGGTGTACCCATGGTGTGTGATTGTTTTTCCCCATGCCAGTAATTTTCCATAATGTTAGGATAATGTAGGGTAAGAAATTATAAGATCATTTCTTTCAAGAGGGAAATAATGCTTTTTCAAACATATGAAAGGATGATTTTATGTCCTTAGTGCTGCCAAACTAACTTTTATAAAGACTTTTAGAACATGAGCTTGGGAAAAAATGCCTAAAGCTAACATTTCATGTCTTTTTGGGTCCAATTTTTATTAGACATCACAATTATAGTCTTGATTTTAATGATGCACACCTAGCACTATAAAAAACTCACACAGGACAAAGAATGGTTTAGAAAAACAAGGTATGGGGCCTACACAAGATTGCTTTAGGAAGGAAAAAAGAAGGCACTAGAAGCATGCCCATGGTGATTCTTGTGTGAGGGTGTCTAATGGTTGTCATGACTTGACGGCGGGCCAAGGGCCTTGCCAACAATGGTTGCTCATATGACAATTCTGTGAGCTTTCATGTGTGATTGGAATGGGTGCCTACTTTGTTGTTATCATGCCTTGATTGAGAGGCCTTTGGTGCCTACTTTGTTGTTGTCATGCCTTGGTTGAGAGGCCAAAGGCCTTGCTTAGATGACAATGATTGGTGCTCACACAACTCTTGGCAAGTTGTGCTCAAATTGTTCTTATGACTTGAGGGCGGTCTTCCTAGAAGACAACGAAACTCATACAACCCTTGGCAAGCCGTTTCAAGATTTGAGAGGCCAATGGTGGGCAATGAATGAGGGGGGCCAACCATCACAACTTGTGTTAGAGGCCAACATCCAGTTCTCACATAACTCTTGGCAATGAATGAGGGGGCTCAACCATCACCACTAGTGTGAAAAGCAAGGCAAAATTTTTGTTTATTCTTGATTTTTCCTTTTATTTGAAGCTAAAAATATAAAACAAAGGAGAAAACACACACAAAGTAAAATTTCTCTTCTCTACAACATTTGGGATAATCTTTGCTTCATAAATGCTTTGTACAATGATTCTAGTGCTTTTGAGCTACTGTGTAACCCCCTTCCCTCGGCCCCCCCATCCCATGTAGTGGTGTGCATGTGTTTGATTCCTTGAAATTGCTTTGGAGGAGTCAATTTGGCTCCTAGCCCCCCCCCCCTTCTCTCTCTCTCTCACACACACACACTCACACACACACACACACACACTTGTGAAAGTAGCGAGACATCTACTTGTCTACGTAATTAGTAATAGAGTGGAGTGACCCTTGTGAGACACGCATCCGTTCAACTTGCCTCTACTTGTCTAGAATCATTAGTAAGAGTCCTTTGGAGTTTAGGGGGGTCACTCATCATATGTAACCCTATCACGTGAATTCAACAGAAGGATTTTTTTAATTTCCAAAATTTACAGAAATAAATATACATAAGGGACTATTTAAAATAGTTTTGAAAAATTTTTACAGATTTGTATAGAAAAGGGGTACATTTTATTAATGAAAAATTTACAGATAAGGGATTTTAGAAATAGGCCTTGAACGCACGTGATATAGAGGGTTTATACATAGTGACCCCCTGAGTTTGGAGTAGAGCCTCTCCTTGCCTATAGTCTTGGACCCTTGGAGAACATTTAGTGACCCGGCGAGACATGCACCCATTCAACTTTCGTGTACTTTTCTACAATAGTAAGAAATAGAGTGGAGTGACCCTTCTGAGAGATCGACCCGTGCAACCTGCCTCTACTTGTCTGCGTCCATAGTAATATAGTCCTATGGAGTAGAGCCTCTACTTGGCTATAGCCTTGGACTCTTGGAGCTCTCCGGTCTAAGCAGCTCACTCTCCACCATGCCGGCTCTCCCTCATGCTGTGGTAGTGCCATGGCCAGGCCAAGGCCACATCAACCCCCTCATGCACTTCTCCAAGAAGCTCGCTTCTCAGGGCTTCAGCATCACCTTTGTCAATACTCAATACAATCATCTTCGTATCCTGCAGTCTACTCACTCCCAGCTCCTCCTTGATGACGAGGATGCCGCCCTCGACATCCGCTTTGTCGCCCTTCCCGACGGCCTGCCCGACGACCACGCCCGAACCAGTGATGTTCCAGCGGTTTGCAAAGCGATAACACAAATGCACGCCGCCTTCGAAGCCCTCATCGACCGCCTTATGCACGAAGGACGGCCACCCGTTACCTGTATCATCTCGGACATCTATGTTCTTCACACGCAAGATGTGGCTAACAAATATGGCATTCCCAGAGTGGCGTTTTGGACGCAGTGTGCCGCCAGTTACGCGGCTCACCTGCTGGTGGCGAGAGGTTACCGTCCTCCACTAGGTTGGGAAGGCTGTTCTATTGCACAGAATCGTTTTTCCTTTCCACTGTGTTTTCTCAGACTAACGACGTTGATGTGTGGCAGACCGTCCCAAGAATGAGAAAGTCATCACTTGGGTTCCAGGAGCACCTCCATTGCGCTTGCAAGACATGTCAGATTATCTACAAACCTATGATTCCTCCGACTTCATGTTCAACTTCGTCACCGAGCCTTTCCTCCGCCTTGATGAGGCGACTTGGGTGGTTGCAAATACCTTTGATGAATTGGAACGGCCTGCGGTTGATGTGCTTCGCAACGAGCATCAGCAAGACATTTATACGATCGGACCCCTCCTCCCTTCTGATTACTTCAACGGATCGCTCAAGTCCAGGATTAGCACGTATCCCCTGTGGCCGGAAGATTACGACTGCCTCAAATGGCTAGATGCACGTGCACAGTCTTCGGTTCTATACGTTTCCTTCGGAAGCATAACTGTACTATCCCTGGAAAAGATTCAAGAATTCGCTTTCGGTCTAGAGGCAAGCGGAGTGCCGTTACTTTGGGTACTCCGTCCGGGCCTTCTTGTGGGCGGCCACTCTGCCATTCTTCCGGAGGGTTTTCAGGATCGAACGAAAGACCGAGCCCTTCTTATTACCTGGGCGCCTCAACTGCACGTGTTGTCTCATCCATCTGTGGGAGGGTTCTTGACGCACGCTGGGTGGAATTCAACGTTGGAGGGTATGGTGCAGGGGCTGCCGATGCTGGGTTTTCCATACTTCGTCGATCAGATGCTGAATTGCAGGTGCATGGACGATGAATGGAAGAACGGGCTCAACTTTGAAACCGATGAGAATGGGATGGCGACAAGGTTTGAGGTGGAGAAGAAAGTGAGAGCTCTTATGGAAGGGAAAGAGATTAGGGAGAGGGCTCATTTCATCAAGGATGCAGCAAAAAGGGCAGTTGCAGAGGGAGGCTCAAGTGCAAAGAATCTCAAGGCTGTCACACACTCAATAATTGAGAGAACGCTCTCATCGTCCACGTAACGATTCTCACTTTAAATATATATCCGCCATCATATTCATAATAAGGGAAAATAATTTTTGGCCTTCCCTGAGGAGGGAAGGCTTTAGTAAAGGTGTTTCTCTTTAAGAAAGGGAAAATGATGTGGATTTTTTGGTCCCCATTTTTTTCTCCCCCTTTCTCTCTACCGCCTTTCTCTCTCTCCCTCTTTTTCTTTTCTTCTTCTCTCAGCTTGCTTCCAGGGTAGGCCTTTTGAATGTATTCAACTTGTTATAAAATGATATAAAAAAGAACAATTTAGCTCAACCACTCCATTAGAGTTTTGGTAGACTTCGTCACCACCGTTCTTAACGAAGCGCAGAAGAGTTCATTCTGCAACAAATCAAACTTTGTAAAGCTCTTTCAATCGTCTCTCATTGAAGATAGCAAGTGATATTTTGAAGAATAATAATGAAAATATGCTTTTTAATAAATGAGTTAAATGATAAAATAGTAATTTAATGACCCATCATCCCAAAGATTCACTAATAACATCCCAATAGGGTTAGTATAGAAGTGGCCAAATCATCCCAAAGAAATAATATTTATTAGAATTTTGAAAACCAAAACATTCAATCCTACCCTTCAAATCACTCAGTAGAACATTTGAGCCTCAATCACTCATGCATTTTCTCCCCCCTCACTACTAGCAAATTGGATGCCCAGATAGTAGTGCAAAAGACCAAGATTAGACATACCAAATGTCTTCTGCAAATCAAGCTTAAAATCTGCAATTTGCTGAGCATGTGTCCCAATCACAAGCATATCATCCACATAAGGACTAAAATCATCAAATCTATCCCACACTTGCGGATGTAAAGGGTAGCCTCTGTAGGGTTGTTTTGAAAGCCAAGTGTGAGCAAATGAGTATGAATCTTGGAATACCAAACCCGAGGTGCTTGCGTCAATCCATAGAGAGCTGACTACCATCATGATGATATGGATGTAGCTGAAAACCATTCACTAGATATGGAAGTACGTGCTCTTGCAAATCAGCAAGATAGAACGATGTAGGCTCGCAATCATGAAAGATCTAGAATGGACCAAACCATTGCAACTTCAGCTTCCCTGGCATCTGCCCAAGACGAGTGTTGAACATAAGCACCAATTGCTCGCGCTCGAATGATTTTTTCTTCGAAGCCAAATCCACCCTCCGCTTCCACCTTGCTTGAACCTCCAGAGTCAGATAATAGCTCTCTATCTCACGAAGCCACTCCAAACTCCCGAGAGGTGGCCCCCTATCTGATGAGCTATCACTACTCATCCTCTCCACCTGAACACATCCAAAACTATCTCTCCAAGTCAAGTCAAACACCCAAATCCCCCAAATTCTGTCAAATCCCCTTACCCCCCCCCTAATGACTACTCTTTCCACAAACACCTCGAGGCCTAAATCCCCCCTAAATCCCTTTAAACACCCACTCATCCTCCAAAATCTCCCAATCCTTGCAACTAGGTGGAATTGACTTACATGCAAAGTCGCACTCCCATCCCATAAGTGCTTGATCGGATAACATACCTAGTAGCGTGTTTTTTTACAGATGTGCATGACACTAGAGCAAAAATAGTATTTATTGCTCGATCGATCATGCAAAGGATATCTGATGGGCACAACAATTTTCGTACGCCTCAACCTAGGTGGTATTGGAATGTTCTCAAAGAGGCACACCCATCCGTTAAGTACTTGGTCAGATAACACACCTAAGGGCGTGTTTTTTTACATATCACTCGAGAAAAAATGGTGTATAATGTGTGATCGACCATGCAAAGCATATCCGATGGTGACAATACTTTGCATGCACCTCAACGTAGTTGAAGCGGACTTGTGTGCAAAGTGGAGCCCCCATCCGATAAGTACTTAATTGAATAACACACCTAGGACCGTGTTTTTTCATGGTTGTGCATGACACTAAGGCAAAAACGGTGTTTTATGCTTGATCAACAATGCAAAGCATACCCCGTGGGCACAATACTTTGCACGCACCTTCAACCCATCCGATAAGTACCTGTTTGAATAACACACCTACGGCCGTGTTTTTATATGGTTGTGCATGACACTAAGGCAAAAACGGTGTTTTATTCTTGATCGACAATGCAAACCATATCCGATGGGCACAATACTTTGCACACACCTTCAACTAGGTGGAATTGACTTACATGCAAAGTGACATTCCCACCTCATAAGTACTTGATCGCATAACACACCTAGCAGTATGTTTTTTTACAGATGTGCATGACACTAAGGCAAAAATTGTATTTAATGCTCAATCGACCATGCAAACCATATCCGATGGGCACAATACTTTTCCTACACCAGAACCTAGGTAGTATTGAAATGTTCTCAAAGAGGCACACCCATCCGATAAGTACTTGGTCAGATAACACACCTAAGGGCATGTTTTTTTGCAGATGTGCATATCACTAGGGAAAAAACGGTGTATAATGCGTGATTGACCATGCAAATCCTATCCGATGGTGACAATACTTTGCACGCACCTCAACGTAGTTGAAACGGACTTGCGTCTAAACTGGAGCCCCCATCCGATAAGTACTTGTTTGAATCACATACCTAGGACCGTGTTTTCTCATGATTGTGCATGACACTAAGGCAAAAACATTGTTTTATGCTTGATCGACAATGCAAAGCATATCCGACGGGCACAATACTTTGCACACACCTTCAACTAGGTGGGATTCACTTACATGCAAAGTGGCACACCCTTCCCATAAGTGCTTGATCGGATAACATACCTAGCAGGCTCGTGTTTTTTTACGGATGTGCATGACACTAGAGCAAAAATAGTATTTAATGCTCGATCGACCATGCAAAGGATATCCAATGGGCACAACACTTTTCGTCAGCCTCAACCTAGGTGGTATTGAAATGTTCTCAAAGAGGCACACCCATCCGATAAGTACTTGGTTAGATAACGCACCTAAGGGCGTGTTTTTTTACGGATGTGCATATCATTAGAGAAAAAATTGTGTATAATGCGTGATCGAGCATGCAAAGCATATCCGATGGTGACAATACTTTGCATGCACCTCAACGTAGTTGAAACAAACTTACGTGCAAAGTGGAGCCCCCATCCGATAAGTACTTGTTTGAATAACACACCTAGGACCGTGTTTTTTCATGGTTGTGCATGACACTAGGGCAAAAACGGTGTTTTATGCTTGATCGACAATGGAAAGTATATCCGGTGGGCACAATACTTTGCATACACCTTCAACTAGTTGGAATTGACTTACATGCAAAGTGGCACGCCCATCCCATAAGTGCTTGATCGGATAACATACCTAGCAGTGTGTTTTTTTACGGATGTGCATGACACTAGAGCAAAAATAGTATTTAATGCTCGATCGACCATGCAAAGGATATCCGATGGGCACAATACTTGACCTACACTGTAACCTAGGTGGTATTGAAATGTTCTCAAAGAGGCACACCCAGCCGATAAGTACTTGGTCAGATAACACACCTAAGGGCGTGTTTTTTTGCGGATGTGCATATCACTAGGGAAAAAACGGTGTATAATGCGTGATCAACCATGCAAAGCATATCCGATGGTGACAATACATTGCACGCACCTCAACGTAGGTGAAACGGACTTGTGTGCAAAGTGGAGCCCCCATCCGATAAGTACTTGTTTGAATAACACACCTGCGGCCATGTTTTTATATGGTTGTGCATGACACTAAGGCAAAAACGGTGTTTTATTCTTGATCAACAATGCAAACCATATCCGATGGGCACAATACTTTGCACACACCTTCAAATAGGTGGAATTGACTTACATGCAAAGTGGCATTCCCATCCCATAAGTACTTGATCGGTTAACACATCTAGCAGCGTGTTTTTTTACGGATGTGCATGACACACAACAACACAAAGCAACTATAGACGCGCTTGGTAGACGCGCAAAATAGCGGGCGTGTCTATAGGCGTTGCTTTAGTAGCGAAATTACGGGCGCGTCTATAAGTGCGGCTAAAGGCTCGTTTATTTGCGCGTAAATCATCGCGTCTATTTACGCGTTTGACCTGAGAAAATATGGGCCCGTTTAACATCCCGTTTATTAGCGCGTGTATTTGCGCGTTTATTTGCGCGTTTACACTGAGAATCAAAGGCGCATTTAGATGCGTAAATAAATGCGCTCCAGAGAATACAGAAAGTGAGATTTTGGTGTACATCATTGCTTTCCAAACATTGCCCATGATTACCAAAGCACATAATTTTTTGCAAGCCCACATATACAAGAATTAAGTGAAATGAGGAGAATGAGACAATATGTAAAATAGTTTTGCCAATATCAATTGTGGGGCTACGGTTCAATCTCATCCTCAATGAGATCAACCCTTGCCAAACTATCTACTTCAAAATCTAAACAAGTGTTTAGATCTACAAATACATTCAACCCACTACTACTTGTGCCACTCATGTGCTCATCAAAATCAACATCTCCAATGGTAGGCTCGTCCTCACGGGTAATGCCGGCCTCAATATCTATATCTCCTATCTCATGATCATCCTCCTCTCTTGTATCACGGTCATCATCACGTCCATGGCCATGATCATCCTCCATACGCTCCATATTAGTAAATGTACTATACATCACTTTGGAACGTGGCATAATAGGTATGACATGCCACCATCTATTATTATCCACCATTGGTTGATAGACAACCTAATTCAAACACAAATACAATCATGTTACTTTTCTTGCATCAAATATTTAAAAGCTAGTATTTTTATGTGTGTGCACAGTACCTGTTCACATTGTTGTGGTAGTATTAGTGTGTCCTTCCTACTTTGCCAAAACTTTGTGGAGTCAATAGTTACAAAGCCACTTGCATGGCGTTTGATTGTTGCATTAGGGCCTCTTTCCACCACGTCCTTAAACCACTTTACATCCAAAACATACACAAAGAAGTGTCGAAAGTCAAGCATAATGATATCTTGGATTATGCCACAATAATCATCCATGGCTCCATTGGCTCCCTCAAAGCTAGCAATGACGCCGCAATCTTGTGTGTTTCTCTTATCATCAATCCGTTGTGTTCGAAAATGCTTGCCCTCACACCATATAGCATTGAACATAGTGCACTACACCAAGAAAAAATCAATTAAATAATTAGCAATCTAAATTATAAAAAGCTCCTAACTTATGCATAACATTCTATATACCGACCTTGCTCATGCATCCCCTAGCATACTCCCATTCTTCCATCGTGATATGCATCCCCTCGTCTTTCTCTGCTTTCTCCATTTCATCAAGTAGCCAATCCACATGAATATCCTTTGGAAGTGCTCTTAGATGCTGAGGGTATGGCACACGAGATTCGTGGTGTGTACGAAAGAGGGCCCTTTCTTCTTGTCTTCTTGCCTTTGCATCCTCGTATCTTGTCACCCATCTTTTCATCACATCACTATTAAGCACGCAAAAGAGGTTGATACTATTATGCAACTCCGTGTCTATTACTTTGTTGCGTCCTTTTCCTTGAGACACAATAGAGGTCATCCTTAGGTCTTCATCATCTCTCCATAGTCGTGGGAGAGAGCTATCCACATCAACAAGAAACTCAGAAATATATACAAGTGACTCTTGTACCAACCAACCCTCGGCCATGCTACCTTCGGGTCTTGCATTTTGTCTCACGAAGCCCTTCAACGTCTTCATGAAGCGCTCGAGGAAGAACAACCATCGTGCATGTATAGTACCGCATATAGCAATCTCATCCTCCAAATGTACTATGAGATGTAGTTGGCTTGTGAGAATAGAACGTGGAAATGTCTCCTCCACTAAACAAACCGCCTCCACTGACATAACTCGAGCATTCTCAAGCGTGGTGGGATCTATTTCCTTTGAGCTCACATACCTCACAAGCTCGCCCATCTTGTAAATACAATCTTTCACGTCCTTTGATGCACTATGTGAAATGCTAGTAGGTAGTATGAACTGAACCCGCGAGGAGGTGGTTGATTAGTTGCTTATAGCTATTCACTCACAAATTTGAGAGGAAAAAGATATTATGCATATAAAATACTTACTTGGAGCATCTTGTGCCAATCATGAGATTTCAAGCCATATAATTGCTCTACACCTCTTTTCTTGCTCTTTGTAAAGGCTCCCTTCAAACACCTCATGCATCCAGTGGGGGTACGAATTGTAGTAATAGCGGGCTTCACCGTCGCCATCTCTAGCTTTGATAACATCCACGGTGCACGAGGTAAAAAAACACGCCCATTTGGTCTCTCTTGAGGCCAAGCTTCACGCATCCTCCCTGTGGTACGTAGATCCTCCCTTATGCCTGCTGAATCTCGTGTCCCATTCAAATGCTCCCAAATGGTAGATGCCACATTCTTGAAGATATGCATGGGTAGAGCAGGTGATTGATCTTGAGGTGGGACCAATATGGTAAACGATAAAAGATGGAGTATCTAAACAAAATAAAGTGTTAGCGTGCAATATTTACTTTCAACCAATATAGCCAATCTTTACTTCCAGCCAATAGTTACAAATCCTTACCGGCTCATGCCAAGTGGTGGAGGAGTCGTGGAACCGTCCCAAATTCTCATCCAATCTGCCGCGGTGAGTGATTGTGGGAGGACTTCATTCCAAGGGGCAACATATCTAGGATGATCAGGTGGAAGAAATCGATGGTGATTCTCATAGATGACCTTATTCAATGCGTCTGCCCGTGAGGCAACTAGCGAAGGACCACAAACAGGACATGCATGGTAACCCGATGTAGTGAGACCTAAACAATAGATGCAATTAAGAGTGGAAGGTGGGTTTAGGGTGCCACGTCCTTTGTCATTCATAATTAAAAAATGCAATGCTTACCTGAACACTCGCCATAGCCTGGGAAGTCATGCATCGTCCACATCAAGACTGCTTTGCAGTTGAAGTCTCATGATGAGGGAGGCCTGCTCACATCATGCACATCGATACCTCTCCAAAGTATCTCTAGCTCATCAATCAAAGGCTCCAAATAAACATCAGGGTTTTTGACTTTATGTTTCCCTGGAATTAGAAGGGACAGCATGACATGTCCTTTCTTAATAGCCATAGAGGGTGGAAGATTGTAATTCACCAATACCACTGGCCATACACTGTAAGACGTGCTTTTGAGACCAAATGGGTTCACACCGTCCATACCCAATCCAAGTCTCAAGCTCCTAGGTTCTTCCTTGAAGCTTGGCCATGTGTCTTCAATATGCTTCCACGCAGGAGAGTCCGCGGGAGTTCTCCACTTGCCATCGGTTGATCGATGGGAGGAATGCCATGACATGAGCTCTGCAATAGATTTGCACTTGAACATATGTTGGATGCGAGGGATTATGGGAAAATGTCGCAATACCTTACGAGGCACGTCCAAGGTTTTGAGATCTGCTCTATATCTTGCCTCTCCACAAGTAGGACACTCTCTTGCATCCTTATGTAGTCCACGAAACAAAACGCAATCGTTGACACATGCATGGATGCGCTTGTAATCTAATCCTCCAAGAGAGGTCACATGTTGCCTTGCCATATCTCTTGAGGTCGGTAATTTATTCTCCCTTGGAAGCATTTTACACAATAGCCTGCACGTGAAGACCATAAATGAGGAAAAGCATTCGAGTAATTGACCCACGCGCATAATTCACCATGTTTGCAAAATCGACTTTAAAGCTTACTTGAGTAATGCATTCAAACTTGCATTGCTCCATCCATATATGGTTTGCAAGTTTAGTAACTCAAGGGAGGCACGTAGAACAGAGAATGTGCACCCCTCAAACAGTGGAGTCGATGCTGTGGTAAAAAGATCATCCTGCTCCATGCTATTATCCCTCCCTTGATGGACATATAAATCCCGCACCATATCATCAAACACCTCCTCCTCCACAGCTTCATGAGGTAATGGCGGAGGGCTACTATCACCATCACTCCATGCATCCGTGATGGTCCCTCCTAAAGATCCCACCTCATATCGCCGACGCTTTGCCTCCTCACGATGGGCATAGGGTAACATGTGCGGGTGTGGCACTGCATCCTGTATCAAATTAAAACGGGATCATAACTCAAACATATGAACACCCATAGGTATCTCAATCAACCTTAACTTACAAACCCTTACCCTGTTTACGGTCACATCCCATTCTCCATACTTTGAGATATGATTGAGCGTAATCCTGCATGCACGATACATGTTTCCTCGACATCGATCACACATACATTTGATTTTTTGCTCCAACCACATTTCGCGATGGTGGATACGGAGGGATTCATCCTCACTGGAGCTACTTGTTGAAGATGGAGACATCCTACAAACAAACAACCCACCAAATTTGCTCTTCTATCGCCGCGTCTATAGTCGCGTCTAACATTGCATCTAAAGGCGCATCTAAACGCGCATCTACTCTGTGTATTTAGACGTGCCTATAGATGCGCTAATAGACGCGACTATAGACGCAGCTTTTAAACCTGCTTTTCGGTGCGCCGCTCGCTTTGCTTTTCTTTACCTTACTTAAACTTCGCGAGCGGCTTCCTTCCTTCTTTATTAGCAGTTCCATAGATTCGAAGCTTAAGAGAGAGCCTCCCATACAAGTTCCAAGCTTTCACTCAAGAGAAAGGGCCCGTACCTACACTTGCTTCCAAGCCTAAAGGAGAGGAGGAGTACGAACAAGGAGAAGAAACAAGTTTGGAAAAGGAAGATCCTTCCATACCTTTTTCCAAGTAAGTCCTTTTGAAGTTGTTCTTTCTTGCTCTTTCCAGTTTTGTACTTTCTCGCATCCACGAAACGCAGGATCTAGGTATGAGCGACACGTTCTTTTATCGGGCGCAACGTCCTTTTCGACTTTTTAGTATTCTCATCTGTCGGAGCGCGTCTATAGGCGCATCTACAGGCGCGTCTATCCGCGCGTCTGGCTTATTGCAGACACACACAGACGCGTTTATAGACGCGCACATAGACGCTCTGTTAAACAGACTTTTAAATGGCCTGTTAAACGGAAAGTTAGACGGACTGTTAGACGCGCTTTTAAACGAATTGAAAAACGCTTTGTTAGATGCGTCTATAGACGCGCAAATTAGACAGGTCTATAGACGCGCTCTGACAGAGCCTCTTTTTTCTTCCCCTTTCTTCTCAGCTCCCAAAGTAATAGATTTGTTTTCTTTTTTCCAGTTCAACGTGTGGCTAGGAAGTGCTTCTAGCTCACCTGATCCGTGGGAATCGATTTGGAAGGACTTATATAATCTTTTAGGGCACCCTCCTAGTCTTGCGGAGTTATACGGGTATATGACGGGTACCCTTAACACTCCCCAGGAGTCGGCACTACAGACTCCGAGCCACCCCACACCGCCTGAGATCACCCCAGCGGAGTTCGCACAGCTGTCTTATGCCCCTTCTTATGCCCCTTCCCCCGTACCGTCTTATGCCCCTTCCCCCATGCCGTCTTATGTCCCTTCTACCATCCCGTCTTATGCCCCTTCCCCCATGCCGTCAGGAGGTCCTTCTATCTCGACGAGCCGTCGACATACTCCCCAGCCGTCGAGACTCGGTTCTCCAGCTACGAGTGGTTAGCATAGTCCCGTGCAGTCCCCAGCTACGAGTGGCCAGCGTACGAGCTCGACGCGACAGGGTAGCAGGGAGAGCGGTGGTGGATGCATGGCACAGTGCTTTGGGCCATGTGGCGGTGAGGAGGAGGATGATTCAGATGATTTAGACGTGCCTCTGGGTGATGGTATGATTTATTATGACATCACTCAGACAGGAGGCATCTTGATGGATGCGCGGGGGAAGGACATCATGGCCTTCATGCGCTCTGTAATTGCTAACAATTACAGAGATTGCTTTATCCATTATAAAGACCACCCAAAGAGGTTGGCTGATGAGACCCTCGCTACTGTTCGCTCTAGGTATCCTAACCCCCCCAATCGCCAGTTCACAGATAAATGGGGGAAGTCAAAGATTGTTACGATACTTAGCAATAAAAGATCTTCCCTTAAGAGGCAGGCACTAGCGGAGCTTGCCAGGCTTGAGGCAGAACAACCTCCAAGGGGCCCGCCCCACACCACTCAAAGGCGTGAGTGAAAGAAGGCAATGAAGTCAGCGAGGGAGGAGCCCAGTCTGCAGCATGTGGAGGCACGGAGGATCCAGATGGAGGAATATGGAAGCGCGCATTTTGGAGCAGGGGGTGTTGAATCATGGGAGGCCCAATTTGTAAGTATCGATCTCAAATTATATTGCTTATGTAGTTTATTAGGAGGTTGGTTGTTTCTTTGTACTAATCCCTCCACAAAGTGTATCGCGGTCATGCAGCTTGAGATCGTGGGCAGATACCCTACTCCAGTGGAGACAGCCTACCACTACCACCATCGCAGAGGAGATACATGGAGGCACTTCTATGATGACGGGTTGATTACTGAGGAGCAGTATATCCGAGCTACTGGACATGCCCCTGAGGTATTTGAAAGTACTTAAATAATGCCAAAATTACAAGTAAAGATTTGATTTTTCATACATTGATATATGTTGTCCCTTGTTTACAGGCCCGTGCACAAGACGATGAGGAAGAGGAGGAAGGAGGCGCAGAAGGGAGCGTGGAAGGGAGCGAGGAGATGGAGAACATAGATTAGTCGTATAAGTAGTGCTAGCTACTCTTTTTTGTACTTAAAGCCACTGGCTTGGCTTCGTGCCTCTTGTATATAGACTCCTCTTATTTTTTGTACTTGAAGCCACATGACATGGCTTAGCTTCCTTATTTTTTGTACTTGAAGCCACATGACGTGGCTTAGCTTCGTGCTATATGTATATACAAGCACTTTTTGAGCTTTCAATTTTATTGCGTTTTGGAGTTGTAATATTTTATTTGGAATTACAGAATGTGGATATGGGATTCTTGTAACTATATAGCATACACAACATACACAGTATTCTGTAAAAAAAAAAAAAAAAAAAAGCACATCTATCAGTGTGTTTAAAAACGCGTTTATATTCGCGTCTGTTTGTTCGACTTGCGTCTACATGAGCGTTTATAAAAGTGTTTATAAGCGCATCTATTTATGCGTCTTTGTGCGTGTCTATACGCGCGTAAGTCTGATATATAGACGCGCAATTAGATGCGGGTCTCTAGACACGCAAATAGACGCGCAAATAGATGCACCACTAAGTTTTTTATTTAGTTCATGAAACGCGTCTGTGCGCGCGTCTATGGGTGCTTTGTCTTGTTGTGACACTAAGGCAAAAATGGTATTTAATGCTCGATCGACCATGCAAAGCATATCCAATGGGCACAATACTTTTCCTACACCTTAATTTAGGTGATATTGAAATGTTCTTAAAGAGGCACACCCATCCGATAAGTACTTGGTCAGATAACATACCTAAGGGCGTGTTTTTTTGCAGATGTGCATATGATTACGGGAAAAAGGTTGTATAATGCGTAATCGACCATGCAGAGCATATCCGATGGTGACAATACTTTGCATGCATCTCAACCTAGTTGAGACGGACTTGTGTGCAGAGTGGAGCCCCCATCCGATAAGTACTTGTTTGATTAACACACTTAGGACCGTGTTTTTTCATGGTTCTGCATGACACTAAGGCAAAAACGGTGTTTTATGCTTAATCGACAATGCAAAGCATATCCGATGGGCACAATACTTTGCACACACCTTCAAATAGTTGGAATTGACTTACATGCAAAGTGGCACACCCATCTGATAAGTGCTTGATAGGATAACATACCTAGCAGCGTGTTTTTTTTACGGATGTGCATGACACTAGAGCAAAAATAGTATTTAATGCTCGATCGACCATGCAAAGGATATCCGATGGGCACAATACTTTTCCTACACTGCAACCTAGGTAGTACTGAAATGTTCTCAAAGAGGCACACCCATCCGATAAGTACTTGGTCAGATAACATACCTAAGGGCGTGTTTTTTTACGGATGTGCATATCACTAGGGAAAAAACGGTGTATAATGCGTGATCGACCATGCAAATCATATCCGATGGTGACAATACCTTGAACGCACCTCAACGTAGATGAAACGGACTTGCGTGCAAAGTGGAGCCCCCATCCAATAACTACTTGTTTGATTAACACACCTAGGACCGTGTTTTTTCATGGTTGTGCATGACACTAAGGCAAAAATGTTGTTTTATGCTTGATCCACAATGCAAAGTATATCTGATGGGCACAATACTTTGCACACACCTTCAACTAGGTGGAATTGACTTACATGCAAAGTGGCACACCCATCCCATAAGTGCTTGATCGGATAACATACCTAACAACGTGCTTTTTTTACGGATGTGCATGACACTAGAGCAAAAATAGTATTTAATGCTCGATCGACCATGCAAAGGATATCTAATGGGCACAATACTTTTCCTAAAAACTTGCGTGCAAAGTGGAGCCCCCATCCCATAAGTACTTGTTTGAATAACACACCTAGGACCGTGTTTTTTCATGGTTGTGCATGACACTAAGGCAAAAACGGCGTTTTATGCTTGATCGACAATGAAAAGCATATCCAGTGGGCACAATACTTTGCACACACCTTCAACTAGGTGTAATTGACTTACATGCAAAGTGGGACGCCCATCCCATAAGTGCTTGATTGGATAACATACCTAGTAACGTGTTTTTTTACGGATGTGCTCGATCGACCATGCAAAGGATATCCGATGGGCACAACACTTTTCGTATGCCTCAACCTAGGCGGTATTGAAATGTTCTCAAAGAGGCACACCCATCCGATAAGTACTTGGTCAGATAACACACCTAAGGGCATGTTTTTTTGCGGATGTGCATATCACTAGGGAAAAAACGGTGTATAATGCGTGATCGACCATGCAAATCATATCCGATGGTGACAATACTTTGCACGCACCTCAACGTAGTTGAAAAGGACTTATGTGCAAAGTGGAGCCCCCATCCAATAAGTACTTGTTTGATTAACACACCTAGGACCGTGTTTTTTCATGGTTCTGCATGACACTAAGGCAAAAACGTTGTTTTATGCTTGATCGATAATGCAAAGCATATCCGATGGGCACAATACTTTGCACACACCTTCAACTAGGTGGAATTGACTTACATGCAAAGTGGCACACCCATCCCATAAGTGCTTGATCGGATAACATACCTAGCAGCGTGTTTTTTTTACGGATGTGCATGACACTAGAGCAAAAATAGTATTTAATGCTCGATCGACCATGCAAAGGATATCCGATGGGCACAATACTTTTCCTACACTGCAACCTAGGTGGTATTGAAATGTTCTCAAAGAGGCACACCCAGCCGATAAGTACTTGGTCAGATAACACACCTAAGGGCGTGTTTTTTTGCGGATGTGCATATCACTAGGGAAAAAACGGTGTATAATGCGTGATCAACCATGCAAAGCATATACGATGGTGACAATACATTGCACGCACCTCAACGTAGGTGAAACGGACTTGCGTGCAAAGTGGAGCCCCCATCCGATAAGTACTTGTTTGATTAACACACTTAGGACCGTGTTTTTTCATGGTTGTGCATGACACTAAGGCAAAAACGGTGTTTTATGCATGATCAACAATGCAAAGCATATCCAATGGGCACAATACTTTGCATACACCTTCAACTAGGTGGAACTGACTTACATGAAAAGTAGCACTCCCATCCCATAAGTGCTTGATCAGATAACATAGCTAGCAGCGTTTTTTTTTACGGATGTGCATGACAGTAGAGCAAAAATAGTATTTAATGCTCGATTGACCATGCAGAGGATATCCGATGGGCACAAAAATTTTCGTACTCCTCAACTTAGGTGGTATTGAAATGTTCTCAAAGAGGCACACCCATCCAATAAGTACTTGGTCAGATAACATACCTAAGGGCGTGTTTTTTTGCGGATGTGCATATCACTACAGGAAAAACGTTGTATAATGCGTGATCGACCATGCAAAGCATATCCGATGGTGACAATACTTTGCACACACCTCAAGGTAGTTGAAAGAGACTTGCGTGCAAACTGGAGCCCCCATCCGATAAGTACTTGTTTGATTAACACACTTAGGACCGTGTTTTTTCATGGTTGTGCATGACACTAAGGCAAAAACGGCGTTTTATGCTTGATCGACAATGCAAAGGATATCCGATGGGCACAATACTTTGCACACACCTTCAACTAGGTGGAATTGACTTACATGCAAAGTGGCACACCCATCCCATAAGTGCTTGATCGGATAACATACCTAGTAGGCTCGTGTTTTTTTACGGATGTGCATGACACTAGAGCAATAATAGTATTTAATGCTCGATCGACCATGCAAAGGATAACTTGGCATGTCCATCTGTTGATCAGATAACTTCTCCCACCAATAAATTAAGTACTAATTAAAAATTATAATAAATGAGTAGATTATTAAAAAGAGACTAATATTTATGTAAATGTTGCTATTGCAGCTTGCTTGCGAAGGACTCTCACAAAGGAGATGGCTATAGATTTTGTTCTAGGGATGGATGTGATTTTATGTAGCAAAAGAGAAGTAGTTGCATTTGCTACAATCCATGATTGTGATCCCAATTCAGTTTGCCACTTTCGAAGACTCGGCGAAGATAAGGTGGCAGTTAGTGTATCAAATATTCTTAGCGCACATGTTGAGCTTAACTATAAATGTGGAGATATGGAAACACTTGGAGATGTTATGCCCTACAATACATCCAACAAATCATTTATAGCATGGGACAAAGATGAGACTTATGCAACAGACATTATCAAGAATACAAAGTGCACCACCTTGGATTTTACTATAGGGGACATTTTACAAATGAGATCATTTGCAAATAAGACTGTAGAAGAAGGTGAAGTATTGGGATTTGAACAAGTGGAGCAATGGTCATTTGCACAGATGAGGATTCTAAAGTCACTGATGATGGTATGGTTGATAACATAACAACCTTATGTGATCCCTACTATGAGGTAGGCAAGAATATGAGATGGAGCATGCAATTTTTAAACATGAGAAAGAGGCACGTGATTTTCAATGATAAAGACAAGGTATACTACTCGGGGGGGTCACTCATCATATGTAACCCTATCACGTGAGTTCAACAGAAGGATTTTTTTTATTTCTAAAATTTACAGAAATAAATATACATAAGGGACTATTTAAAATAGTTTTGGAAAAAATTTACAGATTTGTATAGAAAAGGGGTACATTTTATTAATGAAATTTTTTTACAGATAAGGGACTTTAAATATAGGCCTTGAACGCACGTGATATAGAGGGTTTATACATAGTGACCCCCCCGAGGTATACTATAATATCAAAGGACCTAAAAAGCGTGCCCATGTGCCAAGCTCTATCACTTCAAATGTGGATGATTTCAATATACTCAATTATAGAAGTGACATCTTATCTGGAGTGGATGAGCTGATTGGTTTCGAGAAACAAAATGATTTTATAAGCGAAGCCTTATATGGGGTGGATGAATTCTTGCACAGTGAGAAGGGCAAAGGTTTCAATAGCGATGTCTTGTCAAGTGTGGATGAGTTCATGCATATTAACAAACCTGGTGTCAATCAAGCTTGTGGATTTGTGAAAGCCATGCAAGATGTCCCAATGAGTGATGTTCTCTCAGGAGTGGAAGAGTTTCAAGGTTCTCAATACTCTCGTAGAATATTGAATTCATTGAATGGTCCTAAGAGTATGTTAAAAACGAGGATGAGATCAACAGAGGATTATTCAATATTTAACTTTGATTGTGATATGGCCAAGGATGCAACGACCAATCATGGATGCTTGGTTACAAACAAATGTGAGGAGAAGAAGTGCATAAATACAGATAACAACGTGCACGAGGAACGAAAACGGTCATACATATGCATGAAGAGAAAGCGAATCCAGGCAGATCCACAAAAGCAACCAAAGAGGAAGAGAGTAATGAAGGAGGAGAACATGTTAAATGCATTGGGATATCTATGTTGCAAGCGAAGATGTATGTGCTTCATTGATCTTGCAGACATCAGGGAATGTAGAGGACACGTGTGGCAAAGAAGAGGAAGCGAAAGAAATGAATACCTTCTCACAAGTCTCTCTTGCTTTCTTCAGAATGGCAATAAAATGCTAAGTTCAAGACAAAAGGTAAAACCTCTCGTAAATGGAAAAAGGATTTGCAATAAGGCATATCACAATATTATTGGATTATCCCATGGTACATATTGGGATTTAGTCACCAAGGCAAAGGGCGGCAACAAATTTAGCATTCACGGTAATAGAGGAAGGTCCAAATCAAGAATCTCAACTGTCAGGGCAGCAGCAATTTTGCAAGACTTCATACATGAAAATGCTTTACCTCAACCCCATATATCTACCAAACTCCCTAACGGTGACACGATCACTGAAATGCACCTTCCAATGGGCTTGACAAAGCTCGAAGTATTTGACTCTATTGCATAAAAGCAAAGGCAAAGAGGGGATGCCGTAGCTTCTTCTCATACTTTGTATACTCTTTGGAAGAAGAACTTTGGATATGTTAAAATCCCAAGGAGTCAAAAAATGTCAAAGTGCAACGTCTGTGATGATTTAAAGCGAGCGATTGAGAGTGCAACATGTCCAAATCAAAGGGAATTATACAAAAAAAACCAAAAATCTCATCATGACCTTATTCGACATTCCAGACAAAAATATGCATTTTGGAAGGAGCAAGCTATTTCGCATCCCGATGACTACATGTGCCTTATTGTAGATGGCATGGATCAGAATACAACAACATTGCCTCGTTTTGTTGCCACTCCACCTAAATTACAAGGAAAGCACTTTCTAAAGACACATCTATGTGGAGTGTTAGTGCATGGAATTAAGTTCTTTGCAGATATATGGATTGATTCCTTGCATCTACATGATAGCAATCAAGTTGTAACATCTATTATGAAGGCAATTCGCAATGTACATGCAGAAAAAGGTCGCCTACCACCGACTTTGAGAATACAAGCTAATAATTGATGGCGAGAAAATAAGAATATACTCATGTTTGCATTCTGCTCCATGCTAGTTGCTCATCGAATCTTCAATGAGGTCGAATGTGGATTTTTGTATGTTGGGCATACACATGAGGATATCGATCAGGTTTTTAGCACAGTCTCAAGGGAGCTTAAATGCAAGGATGTGGAGACAATAGATGACTTGGTAAGAAGATGTGGCAGGCAAGTTGGTGGTCATAAGGAAAGTACAGTATGTGAGAGGCTCGAAAGAATGTATGATTGAAAGCGCTTCATTCTACCTTTCATACAAACGGGTGGTGATGCATTGACAGGTCATACCAATCCACACTACTTTCGTTTTTTTTTTAAAGATGAAAAACCTGTAATGCAATGGCAACAGTATTCTCATGATACAAAATGGGAACTTGAAGAACCTTACAGTCTCTTAACTTCAATTCCCAGCAAGGAAAGGTATCCAACATGGGCTCCTATACAAGAATTCAATGAGAGGTCTAACTGTGAAATAGAAGGATTAAAAGCATTTATTACATACAAAGAGGAAATGCTCCAGAGATATCCTGATTCGAAGCCTACTTGGAGAGAACACACTACCACTGTAATTAACAAGACACAAAATTTAATGAGAATGCGAGGCTCAAAGGATGTCAAGGAAGAATGCAATATGTTTTGGCCAAATGTTCATAACGATTTGCGCCCAGCTCCAGTCTTTGAAAATGAATTTGTATCATTACTCCTACGTCCATATTGTGGACCGAAGAAGAGAGAGTTTATGCCACAAGTAGATATAGAGGTCGATTGTTTTGTTGTGGTTCGGCCATCGGATGATGAATATGAGAATGTGAAGTTTTGGGTTGCAAAAGTAGTTGATGTGCAAAGAGATGACCAAGGGAGAGCTACAACATTTACAGCGGTATGGTATGAGCCAAAGGGCAGGAAGGAGAATATGGATAACAACACATTGTATACTAATTGTATAATGAAGGAGTGGGTCCCAAATAATGAAGCGGTCTCTCAAGTTTCAACGGAGACAATCATAGTGTCTTGGCATTCAAGGGCAAAGAAATCAAAGAAGCGCATGGGATATGAGGTAGAAGGAAAAATAAAAATACCACAGCAAACTATTTTGCATATACACGAATTTTTAAGGATGCTCGCCAAGGAGGAAGTAGAAGGAGACAGCGCAAATGAAGAATGTCCATGATTAAAGCTTTGTATTGAAGTCCATTGAAGGATTTTATTTGGGTACTAGGCAAGAAGCCAATCCAAGACAATTATAATCAGAGTCATCACCTCCTATGTCAAATGAGAGTCAAAATATGCACTGGATGTCACCCAAGGTCAAGGCTTGCCAAGACAATAGGGAGTTAATGCAGATGGCACCTGGCAAGGGACTATCACATTGAGCAATAAGACAATGGGGAGTCAATGCACCCAAGGGGCAAGGCTTGGCAAGACAACTTGTGGGAGTTAATGCAGATGGCACCTGTATTTTGCACTGGATGTCACCCAAGGGTCAAGGCTTGGCAAGACAATAGGGAGTTAATGCAGATGGCACCTGGCAAGGGACTATCGCATTGAGCAATAAGACAATGCGGAGTCAATGCACCCAAGGGGCAAGGCTTGACAAGACAAGTGGGAGTCAAATTATGCAGATGGCACCTGGCAAGGGACTGTTGTGACATTGTGCAATAAGACAATGGGGAGTCAAATTATGCAGATGGCACGAATTGAGGCTCTTTAAGAGCAACAATTTAAATTGTAAAACATATGTTCAATCTATATCATTTTGGATATAAAGACTCTAGTTGAGAGCAACGTCTCTCAATGTAATCATATAATAATAGCTATAATTGCTATTATACCTCTTTGGTTCAATACAAAACTTGGGTCTTATGGCATCATGTCTTTTTTCTATTTATTAAAAGTTTTAAAAATTTTGTGCATATTGCGAGTGACAATGTTATTTTCATGAAATATTTAAGTCTCCTTTCATGGATTTATAAATTTATCACGTCAAGGAAAAACGTCAAGGAAAAATATTAAAAATAATTAAATTAACAAATAACTTAGATATAGCTAGAATTTCTAATATAGGATTATTTCAAATTCTTGCATGTTGGTGCAAAAGTATAGATTGAAAAAACAATATTTTTATGTGAATATGATAGTGCCACAAAGTGAACTTTTGATTTGGGAAGAATATTTTCAAAAAGTAAAATTTTGATTTGGGAAGGATATTTTCACAAAGTAAAGTTTTCATTTGGGAAGGATTTTTGGGCTTCGTCCAAAAACAATAGAAAAAGTCCAAAATTAATGAAATAGGTGTTTACAAGCTTTTGTATGAGGTTCATACTTGGCTGCAATCTCTCAATATGGACAATGTATGAGTTATCATTATGGCATATTATGAGCAGTAAGTGACATTGCAACCTTATAATTACTTTTACCAGAGGTAAGATGTAGTCAAATCATAGATATTCTTAATTGGCCATGTAGTTCACATTGGATTTTGGTGACTTTGGACCCTCATGCAAAGAAATGTTATCTTGCCAATTCAATAGCAAGATATCATGGCAATGTGTTACCATAATTGACTCTTAACTTTTATGGTATGTATCTTGTGTGATGCACGTATTCCTACCCTTGTATGTTATGATGGATAGGTCTACATCAAAGTTAATAAGTGAAATCGGACAAGTCACAAAGTACAAAGGTGACTTGCAGGAAGCAATGGACTTACAAAGATGCGAGGTTGTAGAGCAAACTAATGCACACAACTGTGGGTAGAGAGTGTGCTACAGCTACAAGTTGCTCCTCCATGAAATATATGATGTGAAGGGCTCACAATCCTCAATGTCAACATATTCCAATACATACCTATATACATTTGTGGCTCATACCATTCGATACGTAATTTCTCAATATCCAATTCAAGTAAATGAGACACCCAAATCTGCATCAAAGGCTTGAAGGGACATGGGAGAGGGGAGCATCACTCTAACACTAGGAACGGAATGGAAAGATGGAAAGCATAATGAAAACGGAAAGAAATTACAAGTGCAAGGCAATGATAACCAAAATACTCACATGTAGATAAAGCTTAATGTTGATTGATGGGATAGACAATAGACAAGTACAACATTATATACTGTGCCACTAGACTCTAGAAAGTCACAATGTCTATGGATATCTCCCAATATGATATGTGGCATGTCTAGGACTCACTAGGCTGTAAAACCACACCTAAACCACCTAGAGCACTCATTTTAGACTCACTTTGGCTTCATATTCCAACACCCCCCCATGAAGGCAAGGTGAGACTACTAGAATGGAATGAAGAACAGAACATGACAATGATAGTCATCAAACTGCACACCCTATGTAACTCAGAGGCTAAAGTCTGAGTGTGTTCAGAGGTTGATCGAAGCACTCTCATGGCTTGAGACTCAACATGCTCAGAGCCTCACGTTATAGGATGGATACATTACCAGCTTATAGGTTTAGGAATACACCACCATACCAAAACTCGTTGGCCAGGCCTGATAAGGAGACCTATCAAAGCCAATACATATGGCTCCCACAGTACATCCCCCCTTGTCTTCATAACATGACATGTTAGGAAGCCACACACCAAAATGGAAAAACCAATACATCTTTTTAGGAGTATCCAAGGCAGAGGACCTTTAGACTCAATGAAAAACAACCACTCAATACATATCATTTTATGGGGACTAGCTAGGGTAGGGGACCCCAAAAGACATCAAGCTATAGGAATAGATTCAAAAGAAAATATCTCTTTGTATAAGAGATGTCCTCCGCAAAGTTGTTGCACATGTGTGTCCACATTCTTCCTGATTGTTAAGAGTTCACACTCAACATCATGTGATCATGTGTGCACAGCACCATCACGTGATCGTATGTGCATAGCACTAACCTTATAGAGTGTTATAAAGGAAAGGGTTAGATCCCTCAACCCTAACCCTAAATGGGTTTGTATATATTCTATTTTTTCAACTAAATCTAGTGTACAGTTAGTCGTTTGTGGTGTGCTCTCTAGTTGTGCCCTCTCTCCTCATCTCCACTCTTCTCCTCTCCCCTCTTCAACTTTTGTCATGGTATCAGAGCATGGTTCTGCCTTCCACTGAGGTACCATATTCCTTGTGAGAGTGAGATAGTGATTGAGAGATTGAGTGTTCTTTCACTTCCATTGAGTGATAGAAAATTTCCATCCATTTGGTGAGATATTTCCGTTCATCTCCTTTGAGAGTTTGTGTTCTCTTTTGTTAGGAGAAATTCATCCATTGCATGTCTAAGAATTCCTTTCATTCCTTGTACTAGTCCAGAATATTGCCATCCAACAGCAAATTCTGACACTGGAAGAACTTCAGCTAGTCCTACTTGGTGAAGAACTCAGGACTCAAGCCATTCAAGCACAAAAACGTCATTCTAATGATCAAACATTCATAGCTTTAGACAGAAGCAGAGGCAGAGGTAGAGGCAGAGGTAGATCATATTAAAAAAGTGGTCATCATCAGCAACAACATCAAAGTCAGCATCAGCATCAGCATCATCCTCAACAACATCAGAATTAGCAAAGAGGAAATCATTCCAGTCGAGGAAGATTTCAAGGACGAGGGAATGCATCCACCAATGTGTCAAACATCCAGTGCAACTACTGTCACAAGTTCGAAAACTCTAAAAGAGATTGACGCAAGAAGCAGTATGACAAGGCGGTCAATCCAGTTATAATTGAGGGAATTCTTGAGGCAGAGGAAATCATCGTGGTGGACATTCTAGAAATAGTCATTTTGCAAATGAACATGGGAATATGTTTCTTGCAAATGAGGAAATGCATCAGATCGATACAATGTACCAAGACATTAATTACAATCCCAAAGAGAATTTCAGCTATCAAGTCGACCAAGTAGAATAGGATCCTTGGTATATTGATAGCAGTGCATCATCTCACATGACAAATCATCAGGAATGGTTCACAGAAATGAAGCCATTAGAAGGTCAGAAAAATGTCATCTACACAGCAGACAATACACCGAATCTGGTTCAAGGGACAGGTGTTATCCATATGAACAATTTCACTGGTATAAAAGAATTAGTGAAAGATGTGCTCTGTGTTCCAAAGCTCAGCAAGAACCTTTTGTCAGTAGGTCAAATGATGGAACACAATTATCGAGTCATCTTCGACGGTAATATTAGAGATAAATCCAAAAGATGTCAGCTAGTATGCAAAAGGTGTCAAGGAAGGACGCTTATACAGAATGCTAGCTATAGTACTAGATAAGCATGCCATGTCAGCTCAACCACAACAGATGCCACTATCTACAAAATGGCACAAGAGATATGGTTATGTCAACTTCAAGTACTTGTTGTATCTCAGGAATCAGAATATGGCAATTGGGATTCCGAAGCTACAGTTTCTTGGAAAGGTTTGCGAAGCATGCTGCTTCGACAAACAAAAGCGAACCAACTTTGGTAGAAGTACCTCTCGTGCATGAGGTATTATTGATTTAATTCATACAGCTGTTGAATTATCAAGGATCACCCTTCTTCTTTTCTTTTGTGCCATATCAAAGGCAAGTTTAACTTTTGACAATGAAACTTTTTTCTAGATTTGCAACCTTTGAAGTATACCTCTAAAAAACCACTGAAACACTTCTTTGAGACTATTTGCCTTATGTGCTTCTCCAAAATGCTATGTATGTCAGAAAAAAGCATTTCTTGCTATGTAATGAGACCTTTCCATTCCTTGTGTTGACCATATTGCAGGGCATCCATACTTTTTAACAAAATACGGAAGGTGGTTGTAAAGAATATGCTGCAATCACAAAAAATATTAAGTCAGAACTTTGTAAACCATGTTTGGAAATACAATATATTGCAGCTTGTCTATGCTTATTTCATGGATTTTCAAAAAAAAAAAAAGCTCCTCTTCTAACGCACGATGATCGCTCTTGGTCCATGTCTTTTTGTCACAAAGTTGGAAAAGCTTGTCTAGGGATTTCCATACCTCCTTTAATATTTCAAGCAACACCATTTTCCATAATCACTTTAATTGCATTATGCACATGCTTCCAAAGTCTGTATCTCACCCTGGAAACATATCTTAATCATCTACCAAATTTTCCTTCTCTTTGTGGTTCTGATAAAAATCTTCTTTCTTTGACTCCACCAATTGACGGTTTGATAGGAACATCTTTTCCATTTGAGGACTTCTTAATATCTGTTATGATATGAACATCTCGTCCATGGAGACCCATGTCCGATAATACTTTTTCTAATGCAGCAATCGCTTTTTTCCTATTTTTTTCTAGTCGAAGATTTCAAGCAAATCCAATATACAAAAACACCAACTTTTTGATGATTCTACATAAAGCATGCAATGTGCGTATATGTATATTACACAAAGGAATATCAAGAACTACTTTGAATTCAGGATCAATCTTGTCCCTATTAGGAGCTTTCCTCCACCATTTAGGATCCATGACATGGGTTGGCTCCTTGCAGTACAAGCATGGAGATTTTGAATTACCTCCTTTGTTTATGTTGAACACACATTTGAGGGTCTTGAGGTCCCCTGCCATATTCCAATCAACTTGGAAATCAGCCTTGCCTTCAACATGAAGTTGCCCCCCTTGAACATGGTTTTTGATGACTTCTAGTATTTTGGTATGGTGAAACACCCAAAACAAGGTTTGGTGATCATCGGCCTTTACCTGCCATTAAGAAGAAAATATATTGAAGCATCTAGATATAATAAATCCCTTCCAAGATGCCAAAAAGATATTACTTGAACGTGGCTTCTTCCTTCTATTTGGTTGCATGAGCACCCAACTTCCTTTTGATATAGTCAGTCATTGCCAGGAGCCATCTTGTGTAATCTTGTTGGCTACATCGATAGAGGATAAAGAGGAAAGAGGTCAACAAGTGAGGGAGCTCATGTCTATAGCTTCGTCCTTGACAGTCTGATCAACACGACATTTGGCACAATAAGGGTTTTGATTATCAATGCATGCCATTGAGACTAGTATCCAACCTTTTACTTGAACACCTGAAACTCAATGGACATATCAAAGAGCACGCATTAGACTCTAGTCTTGAATAACCATGATCTTCTAATTCAAAACTTAAGAATATTATCAATGCGATAGATTGACAAAGCAATGATGTCGTTCTCATACCTTGCGCTCTAATATTATGATCAACAACACTTCCTGAAAAACTAAGACCATGAAAAACTTTCAAAAGTTACATTCCATTCTGTAGCATCTTTATAAATACACTCTTGTTCACTAAAAACTGAAAGAATACTATCCAACTTAACACTTTCACATCTTAAATCTCAAAAAAGAGAGATTAAAAAAACAAAGAGCTCGATGTTGTTCCTTGCTCCTCGATATTTTGATTAACAAAACTTCTCAAAGAGCGAGGTCCTGTCAATGGTTTGCCATACCCATGAAAAACTTGCAAAAGTTATATTATAGTCTGCATCATTTTGATAAGCACACAGTTTTGCGCAAGCATAGTTTTGTGCAAGCATAGATTAGTCAGGTAGTAGAATCGTGTCACTAGCTCAACCAAAATTTTTAATTTTTTTTAATAGTTGTACATTAATAAAATATTCTTTCTTGCTCTAACAATCCAGATACAACTCAAATTTTTTATAATTTTATCACGTTACATTGGCTCTATGGCCATTGGTTGAGAGCTATTTTTCATTTTTGCCAAAAGGCCCCAAAATGAGATCCCTTTTTTCCTAATGAGCCTTCCTCCACTACTATCATTAGCTCCCTTTTCGATGTTTTCTTTTTTACGCTTCTTACTTAGGTTTTTGTCCAAAAATATTTATGTCGATATTACAACCAAAAAGTCATACTGTTTATATTTTTTTCATATTAGTGTTAATTGTTGGATGTAGCATTGATATTTTAGTCAAAAATGCCTCAGTAAAAACACATAGCATTAAGAAAAAGTATCAATAACACATATTTCATTTAATTTGGACTTGTCAATGTACAAATTCATTTTTATAGGTACTTTTGGACTACAATTTGCATCTTTTTTTTTAAAAAACCTCTCTAGTACTGAGTTCTTTTGAAGAGCAAACTTCTCTTTTTCATCTTGGGTGAGTGGAGCTCATTGACTCTTTCTTTGCTCTCTATTCACCTCCTTCTCAGTGATCCAATCTTATTGCTACTAATGGAAACCTACACAAAGGAGATGACTTCAAGAAGCTCCATGAAGTGCTGAGTTATTACCATCCACAGAGTACAGTCACCAAATGCAGGGTAATCGGTAATTAGAGGTGATTAGGCTTCATGATCTACTTCAATGGTAATTAGAGTACAATCATTAAATGCAGGGTAATTAGAGGTGATAAGGCTTCATGATCTACTTCAATGGTTACAACCATGGAAGGAATACAATACAAGCTCAAGAAGTTTGAGCCCCAAATACCCCAAGGCCAAAGATTGCAGGCAATGTTCACAGATTGTATGTTCCAGCTATCGGCGGTTGCCACATTGTATGTTCCAGTTGCAAGCTGCGGTTAAGTGTCTTGCGAGAGTTACACCTCGCCACTCTAGTTTTTGAGCCTTATGCATGGGGTTTGAACCATAAATAGCTTAAGGCTTGAGGACGCTTAGGGAGTTTCAGCCCCAAATAGCCTAAGCCTTGGAGGTGGGAGGCTAACGCAAGTGCTATTTGGGGGCCGATTAGGAACACCTAATTCCAGGCTTGTCCCAAGTGCTCTTATATGGTTAAGACAAGCGCTATATATATTTTTGCTAGTAGGGAGAGATGGAAAGAACAACAATATGCCTTGGCACCCTATGGGCCCAAGAGCCTTTTATTGTAAAGAGAGGGAGAGTGCTAAAAGGAAAAGGGCTGGCCCTCCCTTCAAAAGGTGACATGTATAAAAGGCCAAAGTGTTGAATTTGGTCTTCATTGATGTTTGCACAAGTTTGATTAGAAGCTCCCTCTTCTCTTCCAAGAGTTTTTTGGGTGTTCCCTTGTTTCCATTATAGTGCCCTTGTGTTTTCCACTCCATCCCCCTTCACTCTCCTCTTCCCTTCTCCTTCTCCCTCCCTTCTCCCCTCTCTTCTCCCCTCTCCCCCTTCCCTCTTTCTCTCATGGAAACACATTGCAATAATTAGGAGGCCACTTGAGTGACACTTGCAGATGGCACATCCCTTGCATTGCTCTGACAAGGAGTAGCTTGGAGTTGAGGATCCATCGACATCTCGTCAACATCCCCACGACACATGAGTCACCGTCGAGACCTATACATTTTTGGCATCGCTACTGAGGAATGAAGGTATGCTTTTGTATTGCACTACTCTTCTTTCATTATATTCTACCCATTGCACAAGGCTTTAAGCTTAACTTGGATCTTTGTTAGTGGACTTGTAGGAGAAGAAAGAGTGAACAAGTGAGAGTTTTGGATGGAAAAGTTAGGAAAGCTATCATTTTTGTTGGAAAGTCATTTTGGATCATTTGAAGCTTGTTTTTCATGCTTTTTAGCATTTTGAGTTGATAAGAACCTAGTTTGTAAGATTGCTAAGGAGTGTATGATGTACAACCACACAAAAAACAACCAACAATGATGATTCTTGCTGAATTTTGAAGTGGTTTTGTATGGAAGAATTCACCCCTCAAGAAATCTTGCATTTTGGCTTGCAAAAGTTATTTTTCTTTCAAGTTTTTTTCATTATGTAGGTAGACTAGGTAGTGTAGCACCCCCTAGCATAAGAAAACCAAAACAAAAACTCAAAATCCCCCAAAAATCCACAAAAACTAGTCGGTCATGTAGTGTTCACTACCCCCACAGGTCCGCGCGTCTAAAGTTAAGGCATGTCTGCTAGCATGTGTTGTACAAGAAACTCCGTAATGTAAAACATTGACTCTTGCACCAGCCAGTCCCTTCTACCATGCTTCCATGTAGTCTATCTTTTTGTCTTACATACCTTTTTAATACCTTCATAAACTGTTCCAAGAAAAGCATCCATCGGCTATGCAAAGTGCCTGCATATGCCTCTTCATCTGCCAAGTTCACAAGCAAATGCTATTGGATGTCCATGATCCTCGTTGGAAATTCCTTTTTAATCAAACATGCAGCTTCATTGATGAGAAGTCTCATTTGTGGAATGGATGATTTCTTGATGTGTTTTGATGATATCGACTTGCATTTACATGTCGATAAGCTATGGAAATTTCTTTTGCAATGAGCACAAACATTAGGCATGCATTTGTATAGCCTCTTACATACCTTACGAATACACTAAGCTTGTTGATGGCCTCTAATGCATCTTTAGTACTACATCCCCGCAAAGCAATTGGAAGTACATACTATAGAAACAATGTTGTGTCAGTCAAATTCAAACAAGAGTTCAAAAATGGACCGAGCTGAAGTGGAAGTAATGTTACCTGAATCATTTCATAACAATCATGCGACTTTAGACCACTTAGTTTTCTAGAGTTAGTAAAGACACCCTTTAAGTTATGCATGTACCCAATTGGGGTTTTCATACCCGCTATAATGCTCTTCACCGAGGCCTCCTCTACTTTTGTCAACACTCACATGTCTTTGGTAAAATCACCTTGCCGCCGACACTGTTTTCTCTTAGCCAGAAGGCTCTTTTGGTTTTCATCACTTTCAAGTCAACTCATGCCTTTGGGGTGTCTCTATCCTAATCATATGTTTATACATACTTTTAGACACATTTTTGAATGTATGCATTGGGTCCAACAGATATGTGACTATATGTTGTCTCCAATAAGGAAGAGTATAAAATGTGAAGAGATGTTGCATGCCAAGTGGAGGTGTTTGGACTTTTGGATTATGCCAAAGCCACTCTCAATGTCTAGATCTCATGATTGGAGGAATAGGAGCTAATTATAGCTCCCTAAAAGATGGATTCACATGATGCAGATGGTCCATATGAAGAAACCATACTGTGCAGCTTCTCAAATACCTCCTTGTTTAGATATTTTGAGTGCTGACTGCACAAACTATCTCCACAATTCGGACATGCAAAGTATTCGGACACTTGGAGACCTATTAAAATGCAAGGACATAAGTTACATTTTGCAAAAGTGAAAGACCACCTAGGCAAAGAGCGTTGATTACACCTTGCATTTTAATAGGCAGAAGAGAATTGAGAGGTATAGAAAATTAGTACTTGAGTGATTTGATAAGACTATTGGGTCCTTGATATGGGATAGCTTCATAACATGAGGTAATATCAAATGTAAAAATAGAGTACATGTGTTTAGGAAAGTTTACAAGGAATTCATACTGGTTTTGGATAATCCAGTATGCATTAGTTCTAACCCGTGAAAAGGTATAGAAATCTTTGTGCAGCCTTTCCGTGTATTCTTGTATACCAATATCTAAGGCTTTAAGTAGTTTAGGAATACGAACATTAATGTTTGAGAATATGAAATTGTGAGCCTTAATTAGCCACCTAAAGGAAATTTTGTGAATTTTATAAGTATCCATAATGTATGGGATAGAAGAGCAAGTAGGGATGTTAATATCAAAGGGTTGAGAAAACATTGTAACAAGATTAGCAATTTCCCTTCATTAGTGGTGGAAAGGAAAAATTCATGGGAATTAAGTCGTTGAAGGGCTAATCTTCTAATGAGAGACTTACAGATGAAAGTAGGGGTTTGGGATGATTTGTAAAAGCCACAAATGAAAAATCATGCAACCGAGGATAATCATGCATGGTCCACATCGCAATGCCTTTCGCTCAAATATGACATTGATACAAAGGCTTTGAAATGTCATAAATTTGCATGCCATTCCATAAAATTTGCAACTCATCAACCAAAGGGGCTAGATACACATCCATGTTTTTCACCTTGTGCTTTCCCGGTGGCGCAATGAGTGCCAACATCAAATGCCCTCTTCTTTATGGTCATCCTAGGAGGAATACTGTATTTTGGGACTACTACTAGTCACACGAACCACGATGTGGACTAATGTCCAAATGCATTAACACTGTCCATAGCTAGCCCAAGACGCCAATGATGAGGCTGAAGCCCAAACTCTAGCCACCTCTTCTCTATGTGTCTCCAAGCCTTTCCATCCATAGGGATCCTCAATATTATGTCCATTGAGTGATTGCAAGAATGCCAATCCATAAATTCAACTAATGATCCACAATGAAACAAGTGCATGATGAGTGTTGGGATCAGCATGTGTCACAATACCTTTCCCGAAATCTTCTTCTTGTGTTTCTTATCGATATCAAGATGCACCACATTGTGGAATGCTTGTAGAGTGCTTGTATGTTCCTCTGTAAAGGATGCAATCATTGGGACATGCATGAATTGACTTGTAATCCATTCCTAATGATGCCAGCATCTTCTTTACATCCTTTCTTGAGTTGGGAATTGTATTTTCTTTCGGAGAATAACCTAGGACATTGATCCATTCAATGAACTTGAAGGAACAATTTGAAAGTACATGCATGAAACTATAGTTTAGACTACATCAAAATGATGCACCCCCCACAACCATCCGCTCAAAGGTTTTCCAAAATATTTTTAAATGTGGCTAGCTTTGAAAGATCGACTTGCAGATTCTGAATGTTGGTGTGCTGAGCAGTTTCCTTATTGTGTTTTTGAAAGATTCAAAAACTATGCATTTCTTTAGTCGAGTTGAAACATGCATCTCATTTGAGGCCAATAGTAGGGGGTTTATAGGAACTCATGTCAAGCCAAGATAGCTGAATAGAAGATGAGTGTGATAATGATATGTATACATCTGTTGTAACTATTAGGGAACATATAGTGTCAATGATTTTCCTTCAGTTGCATAAAGTAGAGTAAATACTTTGTATGATGAAATGCCATTAGTGTTGTTGAGGTTGAGCTGAGGTTGAGACATTTTAAGGCTTACTTGACAATTATCTGTACTATTTGAGAATCCTAGGACTATAGTGCAACCATCTAACTTGGATCAATTGGGACTTGGTTATGAATTGGAGATCTATGTATATGTGTTTGTTGTATTTGAGGTGGACTTCAAGAAAGAGCATCAACATCAACATTGTGTGCTCATTGTGTGTCCCTTTGCAATATCTAAGTGTGAAGTCATATTCTTGTAGGGCTAAAATCCATCTAAGTAATCAGCCAGGTCAGTGTACCTTTTTTAGCAAAGCAAGGAGAAGATTGTGATCAACTTCAACTATCACAAACGGTCCTTGAAGGTAAGGGTGCAATTTGGCAAATGCATAGACCATAGCAAGTAATTCCTTCTTTGTTGTTGAATAGTTCTCTTCCTCCTTTGTGAGATACTTGCTGATGAAACACATTGATTTCCATTGTTTTTGTTTATCCTCTTGATTAGGACTACATCTAAACTAGAATTGGAGGCTTTTGTTCTCTCTAAAATCAAGTTTTTGGAAGTCTAGATTCTGCAATTGAGTAGAGCTGGTGATGAGTCTTTGAGATGGGTGAATGCATCTTGACAAGTTGTTGACCAAATATAATTTTCTCCTTTCTTGAGGAGTTTTTGCAAGGGATATGATATAGAATGCATTTGAAGAATGAACTTGATGAGTAACCTCGGAAAGCGTTGGAGTTGGTAGATTGTTTACACTTAGGGAAGATCAATGTGAATACCTACGCTCGAAATAATGTAACCCAAGAACTTGTATTAGAGTTTCCAACCAACACTTAAGGTGGATTAGTTTTGAATACCTACACTAGAAATATTGTAACCCAAGAACTTGAGGCTATTGTGGCCCCAATTTGTGTAGATTATATTGTTGTAGTTGTTTTGAGAATAGTTTGCAGGACTGTCATATATTGTTGCCATGTCTTGGTGTGAATTAAAATGTCATCTATACAGATTACAAGTACACCTTATTCGATGAGGTCATGAAAATTTGTATTGAAACGTACTCTATCGTAAGGCCAAACTTTGAAGACAGTAAACTCATACAAGCCTATTGGAGCACAAAATGCCATCTTGTGTGCGTGAGACGGCTTCAAACCTACCAATATCAAGAGGTTGCTGATAGTTTCACTACAAATCCATATGCCAGATGATCAATAGGTCTCGCATCGCTTTTGAACTGCATAAAGTAAAGAGCACCTGATGCTTCTTTGAAAGAAAAGGCAATAGAGTGCCCAAAATTCGTGTGCATTCCTCGACTAGCCGGATTAGTGCAGAAACTCAGATATTTTATTTGCAGAATTCTGTTACAAATAATGGACTATGAAATTTTAGTGATATGATTCTCATAACTCTCAATTTGAGATCGTATGCGATTATCAATTTGTGGAGGGATTTTGGGACATTGAATTGCGAAGAAGAAAGAAAACTCAATGGGGAAACGAGGGCAATAATCCCACAACAAAAACATGCTTGTGGAGCACAGCTGTGGAGCCAACGGAGCCAATTGTACAGAAATTTTAAGAGTATAGTGCTTGTAGTGTCATTCTTATATCAAGCACTCCATCGATTTAGCTAAATAGTGCATGTTGTACTCTATATATGACTGGTGGCCATGAACTTTAATGGTCTGACTTTTACATGATGTCTGTCTACATGAATCAATGTGTAGATGATCAAAAACTAGAGCCAGCGAATTGATGAAAGTCAGTTTGTGGGTTGAATATAAACATTGGTAGAGATGTGTTTCAGTATAGATCCATGAAATAGAGAGAAGAAAGACGTCATTGCACACCGGCAGCTAATTCGACGATTCGTTCGTGACTCGTGACTTTCCTGTCTATTTGTAAAAAATTATTTTTGCATAGATCACCCATCTGATACTCTCTACCAAAACTTCCGATCTCTAAGTAACGTCACACCCCTTTAGAAGCAGAACAATGCATAGAAGGACGGAGAGGAGTAGCATATGTAGCCGGCAATTCTTGCACTATAGTCTACAAGGAGACACAGTACATGATAATGGGCGGCAAAGGTGTGTCGACCCTTCAAGAGTATGCTTCTGCAACACCGAATACTACAAGGTACCCGGCCGTGGTGTCCAAAATGTACTGCAAAAACCCAGACTGTTGCTTATCCCTAACGCAGGAGTCTGCCACTAACTGAAGTACTTCACGAGCTGGGCCGCTACAAAAGGTCAAGCTTCTATCACTGTTGTTGAGCACGTAGGCAAGGCAAGTTCTGACTTGCTGGGAAAGGTTCGAAAGCGGTATCAACAGTGAAGCTATCAATAGGTGATGGGATTAAAGCACCGATGGCGGAGTTGCAATCATCATAGCTGGAGAGGGGTGCTTCGTCCTTGCAGGTGAGCTCCCCAGGCTGTGCATGGGAGGGATGACAAGACATGCAAAAGACGAAGGTGATCATCACAAGGATGCAAATCCAAGCACTCGTCATGGTGGAAATGGTGAGGACACTCGCTGCTGCTCGTGTGTTAGTTTATATCATATAAAGTTTATGTTACTCTCTCCTCCTGAGGTTTATATCGTATAAAGTCTATGTTACTCTAATCTTGGAAGGGGAGGGGGTCCTAGGGACACTCGCTCCCTTTTAGTGCTTTCCCAAATGCACTCATCTATTGCATTGGAACCTCCCACCCTGGCTCACCTCTCTATTGTCCCCCCCACCTGTGTCAACAATTTAGTTTCTTCTCCTTGTCCTCAACATTGGAGCTGGCCGTCCCTTCCTTGCCTCTACATTATCCCCCACTTAATAAACCTTCAACAAGTGTGTCAACTTAGTTTCTTGTCTTTTCCTCCATTTTCGTTATTTGCATTGGCCTGCAGCTAGCACCTTAGCTGTAGTGATGGGCGTATAAACCCTCTCTTCCCTTCTCTTCTCTTATTCCCTCTTCTTCCCCTCTTTTTCTCTTTTCCTCCCTCTTTTCCCCCTCTTTCCCTCATATGCTCATGCATAAACATAAGCATATGCTTTCTCTCTTTTTCTCTTATGCATATGTTTTTCCTTCTCTTATGCTTATGCTCTTTTTCCCTCTATCTTTTCTGCTCTTTTTCCCTCTTCCTTTTCTCCTCTTTTTCACTCTTCCTTCTCTTCTTTTCCCCTCTCTTTTTTTCTCTCTTTTTCTCTTCTTTTCATAAGAATATGCCCATGCCTATGCCTATGCTTATGCTTATGCATGAGCATATGCTCATATGCTCATGCATAAGCATAAGCATATGATTTTTCGCTTTTTCTCTTATGCTTATGCTTATGCTCTTTCCCCCCTCTTCTTTTTCCTCTCTTTCAATCTCTTTTTCCTTGTCTTTTCCGCTCTTCTTTCTCTTTTTTTCCTCTCTTTTTTCCTCTCTTTTTCTCTTCTTTTCATAAGCATATGCCTATGCCTATGCCTATGCTTATGCTTATGCATGAGCATATGCTCATATGTTCATGCATAAGCATAAGCATATGCTTTTTCACTTTTTCTCTTATGCTTATGCTTATGCTCTTTTCCCCTCTTCTTTTTCCTCTCTTTCAATCTCTTTTTCCTCGTCTTTTCCGCTCTTCTTTCTGTTTTTTCCCCCTCTTTTTTCCTCTCTTTTTCTCTTCTTTTCATAAGCATATGCCTATGCCTATGCCTATGCCTATGCTTATGCTTATGCATGAGCATATGCTCATATGCTCATGCATAAGCATATGCTTTCTCTCTTTTTCTCTTATGCATATGTTTTTCCTTCTCTTATGCTTATGCTCTTTTCCCCTCTTCCTTTTCCCCTCTTTCAATCTCTTTTCCCCTCTTCCTTGTCTTCTTTTCCCCTCTCTTTTTTCCTCTCTTTTCTTATTTTGAACATCTCTTTTTTCATATCTCTTCTCTTAGTTTAATATCCCTTCTCTTATTTTCATATGCTTATGCATGAGCATATGCATTTGCCTTCTCTTATGCTTATGCTTATGCATGAGCATATGCATTTGCCTATGCTTATGCTTATGCATAAGCATATGCTCATATGCTCATGCATAAGCATAAGCATATGCTTTCTCTACACTTTCCCTTAAATGCTTGCCCTCATATGCATTTGCCTATGCTTATGCTTATTTTCTTGTCCTTAGTCGTATTCGGTTCTTTTTTCACATGCTCCTTAGTCGTATTTTTTTTTTCTCAAACAGATTCTAAATGGAACAACCATGTCTTCTTACCCGCTCTTATTTTTTGTTTTTTGTCTTCGTGTTTGTGTCTACGTTTGTCTAATTTTCCTAAATTAGACATGGGATCATGTCGCACATCCAATGCCATATGGAAACCCTCATAGGAGGAGACATCATGATCTCTACTCTTTGGAGGACTTTGATTCCGCTCAGGTGACACCTCAGGGGCCTACCCCTGTGACTCTACCCCTGGCCCGACTCCTCTCGGACCTAGCACTATGACTACCCCTTGGGAACTCCTTTGCTAGCACTCCATGGCTTTGTCGGGAGTCCCGACGAGTTTGTCGCACATATGACTGACATGGAGGCAGTGAGATTCTTCTCTCTACTATCCCAGAGGACCTCATCAAATCTCTCTCTTACACTAACAGCTAGACCTATTGTCCAGTCGTCCCCTTTAGCCCCTTTGACTGAGGGGTCATCACCTAGGCATGCCCATCATAAGGGAAGGAAGAGTAGGAAGGTTTGCTTATGTTGTGCTGAATCAGGAGATGTAGATGAGTCAGCACACTCACATCCCTACAGGTCTCCACTTGGTCTCGAGACTTAGTACCAATCAGGTCCCTTGCCCTCTCCTACTCCCACTACTACTCCTTGCTCCGTAGGCGCTCGCAATAATACCACTCGCTCTGGCTCTACCACTACCATGAGTCCTTACCTGGTCGAGGACCTATCCTATGAAATCACGATTGCTGGAGAGATAATATAAAATAAAAAGAGCTCAATAGTGATGGCCACCATGAGGCGGTTGATGAGCCACCACTTCAGGAGCGGCATAGTTACTGACTGGCGGTACCAAGATGACCAAAAGAAGCAGGTAATCATCGATGAATTGAAAAGATAATACCTTAATCCCCCAAATTGGGAGTTCAATTCGGATTACATGAAAGAGCACATGGGTGGGGTCTTGAAGCATCATAGGTCAACCTTGCATACTTCCAGCACAAAGGGGAAGGCTAAACCCAGTTGGGCAGACAAAGCTGACTGAAAGTTTTTCAAGAAGCAGTACAGGGACCATCCTGAATTTTTCAAGGGTTAGAGGAGGGCTGCGAGGAGATGACTGGACTTCGTAGGCACTTCGCACTTTGGTGCAGGCAGTTGGTTCGTATTCGAGGCAACCGTGGTAAGTCCTTCTCATTTAATGTATCGTTCTATTTATTTTATTACATATTGCATGCACTTTATCTAACTCTCATAAATTGAGCCCATAGCAAGTTGCGATGGGTTGCCTTCTCACAGACACAGAGACAAGACGCGGGTTCCACATAGGAACAAAGCCGTGGTTTATTGAGTAGGAGGCACTGGGAGCGACGGTCGATTGGACTGAGGTGGTTGCTTGCATAGTATAAGTCTACTCCTACTTGTAATCTCACTTTTTAAACTGTTTTATTCTTTAAGTTCCAATCTAATTTCCAATTAATATGGTTTCACTCTTAGAATCAAAGCTCAAATGTTCCATCAGCGGAGGTGAGCAGTGATGACAAGGAATTAGGCTTACACGGCTTTAACGAGGGCCAGGGATCAGGCACACCTCATGAGGGCCAAGGATCAGGTGAGCGCGATGAAAACGAGGACGAGGACAATGATTCGGATGAGCAGTAGTAGTAGTAATATTAGTAGTACTTTGCATATACTTCGGCATGTATATGCTTCCGTATGTCGGCTTGTTTGAGCGATTTTGTATCGACCTTTTCGAAAGGGTAATTTTGTAACAAACAATGATGTATATCTTCAGCATGTATATGATTTTGTCGCTCTTCTCGTTTGAGCGATTTTATCTCACCCCTTTCATAAGGAAAATTTTGTAACAAATAACATTCTTTTGTAATTACCAAAAAAAAACATTAGTGGGGCAAAACAGGGCTTGCTTTGGCCCTTTTTAGCCCCAATAAATGTTTTTTTTAAGCTTTTGTTAATTGTTGCTATATAGAGATGCTTTACTAGTGTCGCTATATAGCGACCTTTACTAGTGTCGCTATATAGCGACACTTATCTAGCGACCGTTCTTTTTCGATGCTAATAGCGACGTAAATACCGACCTTTGCATCTGTTTAAAAAAAAAGTGTAAAAAAGGTTAGTATTTTTGTTGGAAAATGGCTTGTGCCTTGAAGTGCAAAAAATATAATACATAAGGGGTTTTTCAATTCAAAAAGTGAAAATTTTCATACATAGGGGATAATTTAGTCATCTCAAAACTTACAGAAGGGGTGTATATAGGTTATTAAATTCCAAAGGTAGAGGGTTCTTTAATAGCCCTTGATTGCTCGTGCTGTATGGGGTTTTTACATAGTGCCCCCCCAGGAAGTTAAAATACTAAGCTTTGAAACTTAGATAATTATGAGCAGATAATTGTGATTAGGTGATCTACACATATATGAATGAACAAAAAGTAGCATTGCTACTTGAGAACTTAGAATATGACTCATGGTTATCATATCCAAATGCAAAAAAATCCATGAATAGAATTGTGAAAAGTCTAGATGTTGCACCTCCTAACTTTGCAATAATTCCCTCGATCAACATTTAATAGCTATGTGATTCAACTTGTTTAGTGATTCATATACTACGAAAACCAATGATCCCATGTATTAATTAGACTTCATGCAAAATCTTTAATGGTGCATATAATACAAAAACCAATGATCATATCTAGAAATCAATGTGACCCCGCTTATTGTGCAAAAGAAAAACTGTGTGGGGTAGCTTGACTTGAGAAATGCTATGAGTAGTTGTGAAGGAGTATTTGTAGACATAAAATACCCATGCATGTTTCAATTGAAATAGGCATAAGTGACATTAAAGGCTCAGAAGGAAGGACTAGATTTTGTTCCATAAAATATTATAATTGCATCATCATTGTGCATATATAGGGGCTCATCCTTCTTCATATAAATGGGCATGTTTGTGTCCATACATATGAACAAGACTAAACTAGCTTATCATAAAGAAAAGTAAACTGATAGTACACACCTGTGGTGGTTAATGTGAAAGGGGGATGGTAAAGAGGCCAAAAGGATGTGTGCACTAGATTGATAATATCATTCTTGTTGGTAGATAGAAGATGCATGAGACCAAGAAAGCAACAAGAGAAACTAGTGGAGGAGAATAAATTCACGTTAATTATGGGGTGAACCGAGATGATACATGCTTAATTGTGAGGCAAACTAATGCCCACACCTAGTAAAGGAAAAGAGAAACTACTTAGTTGTGAGAGAAAATAATTTAATACAAGCCCATGTACTTGGTGGAGGAAAAGACAAGAAACTAAGTTGACACACTTGTTGAAGGTTTATGACGTGGGGGATAATGTAGAGGCAAGGAAAGACGAGCCGGCTCCAATGGTCAAGACAAGGAGAAGAAACTAAATTGTTGACACAGGTGGGGGGACAATACAGAGGTGAGCCAGGGTGGAAGGTTCCAATGCAATAGATGAGTACGTTTGGGAAAGCACTAAAAGGGAGCAAGTGTCCCTAGGACCCCCTCCCCTTCCAAGATTAGAGTAACATAGACTTTATACATTAGGACATATGCGTATGCTTATGCATGAGCATATGAGCATATGCTCATGCATAAGCATATGTTTTTCCTTCTCTTATTCTTATGCTCTTTTCCCCTCTTCCTTTTCTTCTTTTCCCCTCTTCCTTCTGTTCTTTTCCCCTCTCTTTTTTCCTCTCTCTTTCTCTTATTTTCATAAGCATATGCATTTGCCTATGCTTATGCTTATGCATGAGCATATGCTCATATGCTCATGCATAATCATAATGATAGGAAGAGGAGAAAAGAGCATAAGCATAAGAGAAGGAAAAACATATGCTTATGAGAAAAAGAGAGAAAGCATATGCTTATGCATGAGCATATGAGCATATGCTTATGCATGAGCATATGAGCATAGGCAAATGCATATGCTTATGAAGAGAGGAAAAAAGAGAGGGGAAAAGAAGAGAAGGAAGAGGGGAAAAGAAGAAAATGAATCCCTTGCCACATTAAAACATGAGAACTACATGAAAATTGTAGAGTTGTCCAATGTAATAGTTTGGTAAGTTGATCTAATCTACATCCTTCTAATGAAGCTAATGGCAGACCTTTGAACCTTGCCTATGTGCTTTCCCCCCTTAAACCCAAAAAAAAACCACAAAAGAGAAAAAGAAAAAGAGATTCTAAACAAGAACTAAATAGCTAAACGATAATAGGTATAATAAAATTAGGAATGTATGCTTAAACCATAAAGTTGAATTTTGAATAGTAGTTAGATTACATTAGATAGATAGATGAAAGATGTACTGCATTGTAAGAAGTTAAACCCGGGTGGGCCACTAAGGAATATGTAAGATAGCATGTGCGATCAAGGGAAGGGGTTTTATGTTTTTATGCAGTTATAGAATATATACATACATAAGGGGTTTTTCAATTCAAAAAGTGAAAATTTTCATACATAAGGAGGAAAATAAAATCAACTTAATTATGGGGTGAACTGAGATGATACATGCTTAATTGTGAGGCAAACTAATGCCCACGCCTAGTAAAGGGAAAGAGAAACTACTTAGTTGTGAGAGAAACTAATTTAATGCAAGCCCATACTAACTTAATACAAGCCCATGTACTTGGTAGAGGAAAAGACAAGAAACTAAGTTGACACACTTGTTGAAGGTTTATTAAGTGGGGGATAATATAGAGGCGAGGAAGGGATGAGCCGGCTCCAATGGTAAGGACAAGGAGAAGAAACTAAATTGCTGACATAGGTGGGGGGGACAATATAGAGGCGAGCTGGGGTGGGAGTTTGGAAAAGCACCAAAAGGGAGTGAGCGTCCTTGGGACCCCCCTCCCCTTCCAAGATTCTATAGAGTAACATAGACTTTATATGATATAAAGTTAATTATGGGGTGAACCGAGATGATACATGCTTAATTATGAGGCAAACTAATGCCCACACCTAGTAAAGGAAAAGAGAAACTACTTAGTTGTGAGGGAAACTAAAATTTTGATACAAGCCCATGTACTTGGTACAAAAGGAAAAAAGAAGAAGCACTTTCTTACTTGGAAAAGTCCGCTCGGTGTTTCGTGGATTGGCCCTATAAAACAGAGGAAACATACCATTTTTCAGATAACTAGTTAGAGGAAGGAGGAGTTTGGAGAAGCAACTTTTCAAAGGGATTGGATTGCGGAGACAAACATAAGGCTACCAACAAGGAAAAAGCATAAGCCTGCAAACAAGGAGAAAGAGGAGGAAGAGAAATACAAAAAAGAGAAAAGGTGAGTCTTCTTTCTTTTACCAAATCTCGTTTTATGTCCTTAACCTCTAGAAATCAAGCATGAAAATTAGCACATAGGCTTAACAATACAAGGAGAAACATGCTTCAACACTCATAAAATGAAATCTCACAAAAAGTGAACCTACATTGCTTAAAGAGACACACCTTCTTGAAAAACTTCCTTTCACACAAGCAGAGAGAGAGAAGGGTGGAGAGGGAGCACGTGTTGGGAGAGGGGCTGGGTAGGGGTGAGGAGTGTGGGGAATAGAGAGGAAGAAAGCAAGGTCATCGAATATAAGGTGGAAGAATCGATTTTTGCTTTTTTTGCAATAGGAATGTGAAAGATGGTGTCACATGGGGTTTCGAGTTTAAGTGTCCAGCATCGCTATATAGCGACACTGGTCAGTCACTATATAGCGACGGTTATATCCTAAGAGAATTGCTATATAGCGATAGAATAGGGCAAAGCATTGCTATATAGCAATGGTTCAGGACACTTATTGTTAGGAGAGAGAAAAGGAGCTCATGGGTGGCTATTTTTTGGATTTGAATAGATTTTCTTGCAGCTCATGTTGTGATTTTGGAGGTGTGCAGATGGAAGGGATGAGTGGAAGCTCATCAAATGATGTGCCAATGCCCGAGATCACAGAGTGGCTTATGGAGAGGTTGTATTGTCATTGCACTCATTGCAAGTAAGAAGTACGACATCAACATTGTATTTTCATGCATCACTTGTGGATGTATGGGGAGGAGCGTGAACCAGTACCCACCGTTGGTGTTGCACGTGTCCTCTCTTTCCTTCTCTTTTCTCCTCTCTTTTTCTCTCTTATCTCCTTTCTTTTTCGTCTCCTCTTTTCCTCTATTTTCCTCTCTTTTCTCCTCTGTCTCCTTCTCTCTTTTATCCCCACTTTGTCTCTCTTTTTCTCCTCTCTTTCCTTCTCTTTTCTCCTCTCTTTTTCTCTCTTATCTCCTCTCTTTTTTCTCCTCTCTTTCCTTCTCTCTTTTTCCCCACGTGAAGCTTCAATAGCTTGACATTGAGCAAGTAGATATAGACTTTTGTCACTCTAATTCAAAGAATGCAGGAGTCTATAAATGCTTGCTTAATGTTAGACTGTCACTCTATTTTTTCTTTTGCATCTCGTGACAAGGGCATGCTCGATGGTAATCTTCTTCTTTTCTTTTCTTCAGCTCATCATGTGGCTAGCAAGCTCTTCAACCTCACCTGATCTTCGGGATGCCAACTTTTGGGAGTTATATAACATTTTGGGGCACCCTTCCACTCCTGCGAAGTTATACACATACATGACGGGTACTACAAACACCCCCCAAGACTCGGTAGTACAGACTCCAAACCCTGCTCCAAACCACCCCAATCCCACACTAGCTGAGATTACCCCAGTGGAGTCGAGACATCCCAGCTGGCTACAAATCCGAGCCCCTTCTCCCCCCTGCAATCAAGAGGTCCTTCTATCTCGCAAAGCTGCCGATGTACTCCTGTGCCATCAAGAGTCGCTTCTCCAGCTACGAGTGGCCAGCGTACTCCCGTGCAGTTGAGAGTCGCTTCTCCAACTATGAGTGGCCAATGTACTAGCTCGACACGATAGGGCGACAGGCATAGTAGCAAGGAGAGTGGTGGGGGATGCATGGCACAGTGCTTTGCGAGAGGTAGTGGTGGAGATGGGGATAATTCAGATGATGTAGATGTGCCAGAGGATGATGGTACGATCTTCTATGACATCACTTAGACAGGAGGCATCTTGATGGATGCACGGGGAAAGGACATCATGGCCTTCATGCGCTTTGTAATTGTGCTACAGAGATTGCTTTATTCACTACAAAGACCAGCCAGAAAAGTTGACTGATGAGACCCTCGCTGCTATTCGCTCTAGGTATCCCAATCCCCTAAATGTTCAGTTCACAGATAAATGGGCCAAGTCAAATATTGTTATGATACTTGCTAATAAAAGATCTTCGCTTAAGAGACAAGCACTAGCCAAGATTGCCAAGAGAGAGGGAGGTCAACCACCAAGGGGCTAGTCCCACACTGCTCACAAGCATGTCAAGTGAAAGAAAGCAATGAAGGCAACAAAGGTAGACCCCAGTCTGTAGCACATGGAGGCACGAAAGATCCAAATGGAGCAATATGGAAGCATGCATTTTGGAGCATGGGGTGTTGAATCATAAGAGGCCCAATTTGTAAGTATTGATCTCAAATTATATTGTTTATGTAGTTTATTAGGAGGTTGTTTCTTTGTACTAACCCCTCTACAAATTGTATCATCTTGCAGCTTGATATCGTGGGCAGATACCCTACTCCTATCGAGATAGCCTACCACCGCCACCATTGCAGAGGAGATACATGGAGGCACTTCTATGATGATGGGTTGATTGCTGAGGAGTAGTATATCCGAGCTACTGGAGCGCCCCCCTAGGTATTTAAAAGTAGTTAAATAATGTCAATATTTTAGATAAAGATTTAATTTTTCATACATTCATACATGTTGTCCCACGTTTACAGGGCCCTGCAGAAGAAGGGAGCGAAGAAGGGAGCAAAGAAGAGAGCGAGGACACGAAGAACTTAGATTAGTCGTAGAAGTAGTGCTAGCTACTTTTTTGTACTTGAAGCCACTGGCTTGGCTTCATGCCTCTCTTGTATATACACTCCTCTTATTTTTTGTACTTGAAGCCATAGGACATGGCTTGGCTTCTCGTGCTATATGTACATATAAGCACTTTTTGAGCTATTAATTAATATACACTCCTTTTATTTTTTTGGCTTTCAATTTCCTTGTGCAACGTTGTATCAATGAATGCCTTATGAACTAGACATTTTGAAGTTGTAATGTTTTATTCAGAATTGTAGTCGTCGGCTATAGATGTGCTTGCAATCGTAGTAATTAAAATGTAGTTGACTATAAGAATTGAATTGCACAATGTGAAAATGGGATTCTTGTAACTACATAGCATACACAACATACACAGCATTCTGTTCAACCACACAAAATTCTGCTTTTATTAACAAAAAAGATTTTGTAGAGCATCTATAAGCACGTCTATAAACGCGTCTATGTACGCGTCTCTCTATTTCTTTTAAATTTATAACCGAGCGTCTATTTGCGTGTCTATAAGTGCATCTGTCTGTTATATAGACGTGCCTATAGACGTAAATCTGTAGATGTGCCAATAGACGCGTCCATAAGTTTTTTTAGATAAGAAAACGTGTCTGTGGGTACTTTGTCTTGTTGAGGGGGGATGGCTTGTGCAAGAGTCATTAGTATATATCACAGAGTTTCTTGCATCCATGGATCCTGATATGCCGCAGGCTTGGCATAACAAGGATGATGATCGCATCGTTGGCAAGGTTCCCCAAGGAAAAGGATTGAAAGAAAGATGAGCGAAGAGCAAATGGAGAAATTCAATAAGTTTTGTATCCTCAATAGCAAGGAGATGCAGAAGTGGATTGAGAGATATGAAGCGACAAAAGCATAAAGAATAGTTGCAAGGAAGAGATTCAGAGTAATTTACACGTGATTGCAACCATATCCATGGGATCTCACCCTTCTCCCCACTCACATGTCACTTGATTGGCTACAACTGGCTCTACGTAAAGCCGAATGCGATGGAGAGATAATAAACGAGCGCGAGCTAGAGTTATCATCTAAGATGTATGATGCATGTAAGTTTCTTACCTCTTGATGTAGTTAAGTAATTATTTGTGACAATATACACTATAAAATAGATGTATCCTCATTGTTTTAATAATGCTCTCTCAGGGGGGTCACTATATATAAACCATCTATACCACGTGCATTCAAGGCGTATTTCTAAAATCCTTATCTATAAATTTTTCATCAATAAAATGTACCCTTTTTCTATACAAATCTGTAAATTTTTTCTAAAACTATTTTAATTAGTCCCTTATGTATATTTATTTCTGTAAATTTTAGAAATAAAAAATATCCTTCTGTTGAACTCACGTGATAGGGTTACATATGATGAGTGACCCCCCCGAGAATGCTCTTTTGTAGTACAAACAGTACAGTGCATTATGGTCACATGGATGACATTTTTGCATGAAATGCATCAATTCAAAGAGAGTCACGTATGATTGTGGAGTCATGGCTAACTTCACACAAGATAGCTGAGCAAGTGCTTCGGATACCAATCTTCTCTCCTCACAGTTGGATTATTGTAGGACCATACACGAAATCTATGAAATTGATTTCAGACAATTTAGTATTTTCATGCATGATGTAAAATGGTTTAGAACTATTTACAATGGTCCCCATGCAACAGTGAGGAAAGATAGTAGCGGTTTTTTTGCAATAGTCTCCACTAAACATTGGACCGATGAAAGTGATACTTTTGTTCTTCCCGAGCATTGTGAGCAGGTGCATACTAATGATTTAATTAATCAAACGTTTCATTTTTAAAGATCCATTGATACATGTACTTATGCATAATTTCATATATATAATTGATGGCATTTAGCACCCATCTTCAATATAGGTGGTTTTTCATCCGGATCGTTTTGATCCAAGATGGTGGTACGTGATCCAAGTTGCACCACCAAGTAAGCAAAATTTTAAAGATAGAGATGTGGATATGGAGATGCCATCACCAATGCCGGATCCAATTGATCCACATGGATCTAGCGAAGAAGATGAACATCACAATATGAGCCAAGAGGAAGATGCGCATAATGACATTGTATGGGAGGAATATGGATATCACAATATTGAGGAAGGAAGATGCGCATAATGACATCGTACGAGAGGAAGATGGATATCATGATATTGAGGAAGAAGATGACGATCATCAAGAATTACCACACTTTATTAAAGAAGATGATCAAGTCTTAGGTGAACATATGATGCTAGAGTACGATGATGATATATGAGATTAACTCGGTATAAAGTTAGAGATTGACTTGTTTGACACGTTAGACTTGGCTCAAGATGAAGTCATTGATATAAATGCTCTTCATTGATTTTTTTCATCTGAAACTTGGACATGAATATATAAGCTTCACACTTGATCTACATGCTCTTGTACTTTTATTCTCTCAAAAGATCAAACATGTATGAAAAGGAAGTAAAATTTATCATTGGAAAAAACTATCTTTAAAGGTCGGTATGGAAATAAACACTCTTTAAAACGTCGCTATAGGAAACTATCTCAGTGTCACTATATAACTGTAAGAAAACAATACAACGTCTGTGCTCAACAGATAACAGGATATCATATGCAAGAGAGAAAAGCAAATAGTATGGAGAATAACAAATTTGATTACTGTAGAACTGATACAATAGATGGCGCTGCTGCCTCCCAGCCGTGCGCTCCTGTGAGAGAAGCTTCGATGGCGTGCTGAAAACAGTAAAGGACAGAGACTGGATGTTAAGGAATCAAGGTTGCTGTAGCCAGTGATGATAATGGGCTTCACGGGCTTGCTCTTATATAGCCACCAGTCGTAGTCGGTTAGACCCAATTGGGAGACCGACCCAATCCGAGATAAACCGACCGACTGGAGGTCGGGGTCCCGAAATAGGCCACCGATCACACAATAGAACCATGGCACAGGATAGAGCAACTATCCTATGGTCCTCGTTCGGCCCAGTCATCTGGGATCATCTGGGGCTCCAAACGAGCCTTACAGACTACCCCAAAAAATGCTCTATCTACCCTTTGTGCGGTCAGTCATGGGATGCCTTCCTGCACTTGCATGTAGCCTAGTGAGTAGTGCGCCAACTCTATCTGAAGTCGTCCAACCATGAGGCCACACATGGCCCCCATCTGGTGTCCAAACCAGGACCTACCGGATAACCGAGCTACTCAAATGCCTTCTCCTCATATGAGAGGCTTACAAGTAGAGTTAGCTGGTTCCCATGTAGTTACATGAGAGTGGAGCATTGATATCTAACAATAACGACCATTTACAAGTCTAGTGTCGCCATATAGCAACTCTATATAAACGTCGCTATATAGTGACACTTTCCTAAAGTTGCTATATAGCGATACTTGACTAATCTCGCTTTGCTCACAGACGATTAGCACCCCGCACGTGCTAAACGTCGATGCTTAAGCATCGAAATTTAAGCGTCGGAATAAGGCCCGTGTGTGGTAGTGTAAGCATGCATTCCTAATTTTATTATACCTATTATCATTTAGCTATTTAGTTCTTGTTTATAATTTCTTTTTCTTTTTTTTTTGTGGTTTTTTTTTTGTTTAAGGAGGAGAAGCACATAGGCAAGATTCAAAGGTCTGCCAATAGCTCTATTGGAAGGATGTAGATCACATCAACTTACCAAACTATGACACTAGACAACACTACAATTTTCATGTAGTTTTCAATTTTTAATGTAGCAAGGGATATTTGCACCTGATTTCACATGGAGACTAAAGCCTACTACTTCCTACTTATGCTCATAATTTGTCTGATATATGAGTGTCACGTAGGACTTAATGTAGAGGGTAGACGAGATTGGGTTTGAAGAACTCCCAGTGGTGCATGGTGGACACGCACAACTCTCAACTCAAACAGAGACACCGTTCCTTTAAATGGATTGCAAGTTCTAAAATTCTAAGTTTATTAAGTTATTCAACTAAAAATCACGCTTCCATGTAAAGCACATATCAGAGCCTCACCATCCTTTCTAGTTAAAACTTATCACTACTTAGAATCCCGCAGTCCTAGGTCATCATAGGGAATGCCTTTTTATGTGGAATTATGAATGTTATGAAGGACTTAATACTTCTTAGAATCCCATCCTAGGTTATCATAGGGAATCCCTTGTGTGCATAAACGGGTCACATCTATGGAGCATCTATGTGCATAAGAAAAGTGGGGGAGGCCTTCAGTGAGCTCTGTCAACACTTGATGTGCTAGATGATTTAGAAAAGCCAGGAATGATCATTAAATTGAACTGAGTCCCGCTTGAATATCCAGGAATGATCATTAAATTGAATATATGAGTAAGAGACATTCTCAACGTAACTGTGGACGAAACTCTTAAGAGTTAAGGCAAGGATGACAGACTCATGGTTGGGAGGCATAACAGACTTATTCACCAAGACACTTTGTCCACAAAATCGTTCCTCTCTGGACCTTCCATAGTCCGAACGGCAGCCGGATTTGTGGTTGATCATCTGAAGCAAGGTTGATGGAACGTGGAAGTCTAGCAACATGTGACATGAAGAATTAGCAGATTCGTTGTGGAGTCATCAAAGCAATTGTTCTGGGAGGAAGCCATATACGCAGGGATCTAACCATATACAATTCGGTACTAACCATATACGGAGGGATCTCAGGGAAAGGCATGCGCAGGTAATCTACGTAGACAGTGTGCTCTGAGCAATATAGGACCATGCTCGTTAATTTACAGCAACACTCCGAATTGCTCATTGACAACTTAAAATAAATCGAGACTTGTGATTTCTATGACAGGCAAATGGTTCTGCAACGAAGGCAGGAATCGTACAACCGATAGGAGTTCATGATTCCAACTTGGTAATCGATCTGGCCCTCTCATTTTACCATCAATGTCTGTTTAGAGCATCAGAGCTTCACTAAGAGTATGTTTAAATAATTGGAGCTGCATTCAATCTTTCAAGTAAAGAAACGTCTCAATTTGTGGGTACGAGTAATCTCTTGTTCTTGCCTATGGCAGGCAACAAGGGCACGAATTGTACAGCCGATAGCGTTCATGATTCCAAATTGGTAATCGATCTGGCCCTCTCATTTTACCGTCAATGTCTGTTTAGAGAATCAGAGCTTCACTAAGAGTACGTTTAAATTGAAGCTGCGTTCAACCTCCCAAGTAACGAAACGTCTCAATTCGTTGGTACTAAGCGTTCCGCACTTGTGGCATAGTAACACAAAATGGGACAGCTTTGAGAGAACATTGACTCGATTATGAACACACTCAGCCCAGGCCAAAAGAGCTGTAGATAATTCAAGCAAATGTTGAACAGAACAAGCAGACAGGAATGAATAGAATTAACATGGGCAAAAGATTCAGAATCCAGATCAAGCTTGACCTAGTAGAAAGAGCTGATTGGAGAAGCATACTGCTGCGATTATTTGGAAAGCAACTCCGGTCGCAATGCACGCAGATCAGTACCCAACGCGCGGATCAGTACGTAGACATTTGGAGAGTGTGCTCTGAGCAATCGCAATGGCAAATCAGTACCCAACAGAGAGGAAAGAGATTTCATGGAGCTCAAGCTGGAGGAGGCCGAGGAAGAAGAAGCGGAGGGGGGAGGAGGCAGAAGACGAGGGTCTGGAGGAATCAAGGAAAGGAGGGAAAGGCAAGAATGAGAGGGGGTCATCCTAGAAGGATTAGCTTTCCATCGCCAGCCGAATAGGAGTGCACGAAAACACTGAAGCGGGACGTGATGGAGCGTAGTAAACGTCAACAGCGGGGGTTGTCCTGGTTGCAGCAATGGCAACCAAGGGCCATTGAGGGTAGAGAGTAACGGACCTGGAGCGATGAGCTACGGCGGTCAAGATGTGGAGGGGGAGCTTTTCTGCGCACAGTCAGCACTGAATAGCAAGTTGCCGCAGATATTCCTGCAAGCATTTCCCTGCATTAGCCATGGTAATGTGCGCGACTGCAATTGAGGAAAAGCCCAAGCCGGTCTCTCGCCTCTGCACTACGCTGCTTCCAAAGAAGGTAGTCAGAGAAGCGAAGAGCATTCTAGCGAGAGGGTAATCCCACGAAAATCAGCAAGAAGCCATGCAAGCGCTAGAAAAATCAGCAAGATGCTCGCAGCAAAAGTTTCCATCTCTGATGCAAAAATGTTTACGATTGTTATTAGCAGATACGCCTTCTAATATTCAATGGAGGCACGTCCAACGCCAACGAAGAAGAACATACGTAGATCTCCATAGAGAACACGATTTCCTGGCCTTAGGAGTCACGACTTCACCACTGGGCGTTTGCAAAAACACAGGACTCAGGAGGCAGGGCACCCAGCTCTTGATTTGGGCTTGAAAACGGGCAGAATGTCAACCGAGGAGGAGGATGGATGGAGCGAAGAGCAGTAGCAAGACGAATGCTACTGCAAAGTGGTGGCAAGCAGGTAGGAGTTATAGGAAATTGGAGGCAAAGGGGGAGTTGGTGAGCACTTACTAGCTTGAGAATGATTTTACTGCGTTTGGGTCTTGGCTTGGATTCCATTTTTATTGAAATCTTTCATTAAGTCCCACATTCTAGTGGATTCTCCAAATCCATGGCCACACGGTACACCCTGGTCCCCATCCTATGACTCATGAGTCATCAGCTATAAGGTAGAGCCTTATATTACAATTTACAAAATTGCAAAATTTTCATTAGGAATTCAAATACCTTATGGTCTATTGAATATCACATTAAAATAATGCTCATTTTTGTTATAATAGGTCAAAAACTTATATACACTCAAAATTGGCAATTCATGAAACCTTCTCAAAAAAAATTTCAAGGTTATTTCTCAAATTTTGCCATTTACCTGACATTAAACCTCAGTTTTCCGTGAACACTGGTCCAAGCCATGACCTGACAATTGCTATACAGCTGTGGTCATCCATATATTTTCCAAGCAATATAGGTGTGGTCATCCATCTCATTAACTATCAATGATGTGGTCCAAATAATCTTCAGGCATCAGCTTGTGTCACCTACTCTCTGCCTACTATCCCCATCTAAAGCATGCTCAATTATGGGTACAACTTTATCCTTTAGGTTTGCATTCCACAATGTCTCCATAACTTTTTCCAACCAAGTCACAATATCAGGACTACTGGTGGCACGTATTCCATTTCACAACATCCAAGGATGACATTCAAGTCCCTAATAAATCTTGGTAAATCAACTCTTTTCTATGATTCATTTGAAATAATCCTAGTGGCTCTAGCTATGCCCTCTCTCCTCATCTCCACTCTTCTCCTCTTCCCTCTTCATATTTGTCATGGTATCAGAGCTCCCTTGCCTTTCGCTAAGGCATTGCGATCTGAAAGTGAGATAGAGAGATCGAGAGATTGTGAACTTGAGTGCTCTCTTCTGTTGAGAGAACTTCATTCATTTCATGTGAGATTTCCTTTGAGATTCTTGTGAGATTTCATTCTTGAGCTTCTTTTAGAGAGGTTCATTACCTGAGATTTTTCACGAGAGAGAGACCTTACCTTGCCTAAAGCCAAGCTTCATCTATGGCTCCTACAAGCAAAGCTCACGACTCTGGAGGCTCCATCCACAACTACTTCAAGCAGCAAACAACAGCTCTGACTAGTCTTAGCAGCAAATAACAACTCTTCTTACAAGCAGCTCCACAGTGTTTGCACACTTGGCTTCCAACAACAAACAAAGAGCTGACCATCTATAGGAGCTCCATCGCCAAAAAAGTGACCTTTGCAAGGTCTCTACACAATAGCCTTGTCTACCATAGAGCTTCAATGGCCGATAGCAGTGCCGCCTTACTCTCCAAGTTGCCTCCAACATGCTTAGCTGCCTCTCCCACAACCCTTGATGCTCCAACAAGCTCATAGCTCCAAAGGCCACAAGGTAATGGCGACAACACACGGCCCCCTATAGCGCGCAGCAAACTACCCACAGTAGCTCTAAAGGCTCTTGCAACGTGCCTCCACACCTAGCCAGCAGTCATTCATGGATGGCTCTTATGCGTTGTTGAAACGATCGGCTTCTCCCATAGAGGAAAGCTCCGACGGAACGTCTGAGGCTTCACAGGTGCAGTCACTGCTTGTGACCCCCTGACTGCCACATCATCATTGAGCACATTTGGACTCCTTTTGCCCCTCCACCTAGTTCAAGTCGTATCTTTTGATCTAGGAAGAATTTGAGGGTACTTCGAAAAGGAAAATCGATCGATTTTCGGTGCTCTACTTGCTCATTACATCACACACACATTTTGGTGCAAGTTACACTCACTTTTGGGCCTCTTCGACAAATCCACTTCCTACACGTACATCATTACAAACTCTAAAACTTGCTTTGCACTACTGAGATCATACAAAGATATATATGTTATCTCAACTTTCTCGTTCTCTTCATCTTGCAGTGTGTCTTATCCAACCTTGTCTGACTCTATGCTTTGTCGTTGTTTTAGTGTGTGTAAGTCACTATCAACTCATAGTTGATATAATGGCTACATTTACACTTAACTAATTCTTTCAACAATAGCTAATATCAACCTAACCACCACCCAAAATCCACATCACCCCAACAATAGTCCCACTATCAAGATGCCAACTCACCTACCATGAAGAGTCACTATAAGGTTCTTACATTCCACATAAATGTATATTGTTGCATTTACTTATATCTCACACCTTTAAATTCATTAGTGTTGTTAAGAAATGTTATCAACATTATCTTAATATTAACTAAAATACACATTAATATTTTTGTAACATAATGTAGAAACTGTGAGGTGCTTGGAAATAGTCTTTTATCTCTTTAATCACCAAGGAAAAGGAGCATGTAGTTATAAGGCTAAGCTCCTTTTCAAAACTACCATATTAGTGTAGTTTCTTATGTCCTTTTAAAAATTGGAAACAACTACTTTGAGAAAAGTAGAGACATAAGAGATTCCATAATATGAGAGATAAGAAACTACTTTATTTTTCATATTCCTTAGCTATCCAAGTGTGTTAGTCCATTGTTCAGAGTGTCTTCAAACAAGTGAAAAACACAAACACATCTCCACTCCTAACAACAAGGTGCCAACAGTCGGAGTATAGTCGGCGGACAGTAAACAGATTATAAAAGACTCTCACAAGATGTAAAGAGGACAAAGAGAAAATCTTGCAAAAGGTAGTATGCTTGTTGTATATGATGTTTTGATAGAGAATACATCAACTAAATAACTCAAACTCTCAACAGGAGCTGATACAAGTTTTTATAGCCATCCGAGATCAGCCCGATTGTTGTAAGGCAATAGTAAGTTTCAAAATGTTACAGTCCTAGTCAAAAACATTATGTGGTGGATCAGGCCACTAAGGAGTGATGTTAGGGATAGTTACAACTGTCCCTACAGTTACAAAATGATCCCACTACCTTGTTCTAATAACTCCCTCTTACTAGAGGTGTATTTAACTTATCCCATGGTTAGTGTTCATGTGGGTGGAAGCTATGCCTTCAACACCTGGCACTTCCGGTGGAGAGACTTTTTCTCAAAAAGTTGGGGACACGAACCCTTCTTCACTGAAAATACTCCTTCAAGTGCACCTTGAAAGTATGTGAAGCATTGAGATCAATTAGTGTTCCTTGGGTGATAACTGGATCCACAGTCTCGGATTCTTCTTTTTGTTCCTGAGTCTATGGTTTTGCTTCTAGTCCTTCGGGCTATTCATTGGTTCTATTGCATTGTTGTTCGACATGTTGAAGTGCCATTTCCTTGCGTAATTCTAGCCTATGCACTGTTGGCCGTTTCCTTGTGTTGTTGTTCGACATGTTGAAGTGCATGAAGTTGTTGCTGTAACAAATTATTTTCATTTTGAAGGTCATCTTAATTTGCTCCCATATGGTCGAGTTGAACAAAGAATTCATCTTTCATCTCTTGGAGCCATGCTGTCACAGTTGGCATGCAATCCTATTGTACCTTGACCTGTGCTATCAGCTTTGCAATATGTCTATTGTGTTGCTCTGTCGACCTTGCATATTCGTCCTGAACTTCTGTAATTCTGGCCTATGCACTGCAAGCTGTTGCTGCAAGTCAGAATGCTTGATCATGAATTCTTGTGCTGCCTCCTTTTCTTTCTGAAGCTGTTCGACTTACTACTGCAGTGTAGCTTGTTCTCTCTATGGTTGGTCAACGTAATGTTGGAGTATGAGTAGGGCATTACCAGCTTGCATGCTTGACACCTTTGTGTGTGGTGCCAATGGCGGTTTGTCCTTCACAAGAGTTTCCAACAAGTCGAGCTTGCAGATTGGAGACAAATCCTCAAATTGGGACTTGGGAGGTGAGTTGAGGAACAAACAAGCCATGTCATCCTCGAGCTTGAGCCATGTTTCCTTCGGCATCTGTGCTTTAGTGCATTGATTGAGCTTGATTTTTTTGGCGGATTTCTATGGTGTTTGCTGAGGGGGCAACTCCTCCTTTGCTAGTGGTGTGTCCCAAAGTGTTTCTTGCAAAGACTTACCATATACTGCTTGTAAGGCCTCATCCTCCGAATACTGAGCCGCTTGCAAATCTTGCACTGTTGCAGCCTTTAATTTGTGTGATTCTTTGCTATCTTGCTTTGTTCTAAATAGGTGAACCCTATATGTGGGTCTCAAACCAAACTCAGCTAACCTAGGTGGCATACTAACTGAGCCACTAACTAGAGTACATAAAGATAGCTGTCATCTAGATATTATTCATGGGTGGTGTACCGACCGCATCTGCAGCTAACAAGTCGGTGACATAAATGCACAACGGTCACCCTAGCATATCACGAGTGGAGCTCGATATCTCAACACTCCCCCTCGAGCTCAATCCCAATTCCTACACACCAAGTAGGTCTCTAAACTTGCGCATCTTCTCTGCACCCAATGCCTTCGTGAATATGTCAGCTACCTGATCCTCTGTGCTGACATAAACTAGATCAATAAAACCTACCAGAATCTTCTCCCACCTTGGTCCCAACTATCGAACTGTAGGTGCAGACTACAATAAGCAAGGAAAAGAAGAAGACACTGTCTAAGTTTGATCCTCGTGCAGAAGCTATGATTGTATCTCGAAGAGGAGAAAAAAGGCCTTGACCTGAAAGAGCGAACTCAAAAGTAACCCAATTACAATGTGGTGAGAGGTTGGATGATGATGACAGTGATAACGAGGATGAAGAAGCTCAAGAAGCCACGCTTATAGAATCACTACTTGCATATGCTTTTATAAATGCTGATCTACACTCTGATGATGATGAAGGGTATATATGGGGATTCTCACAGTATTCAATGCAAACAACACACATCAATCGAGCTACTTTGTTTACCAATCAAAGAAAGTTGGATGAGAAGTTTTCAAGAAAGTTATATGAGGATGCAAGGCGGGCCAAAACACCATCTCCCATTAATATCATGCTACATCCAATGTCATTCAAGAAGCTTGCAAGTGATGATCCAGTGTTATATGATGTGTCTTTTCGTACGCGTGCAGACTTCTTTACAACATTTCAAGAATTCAAACAAATTGACATTGTTCGTGAAGTGGCACTTTACGAGAGCAGATACAAGGATGATGATGAAAAGAAGTATATGCTATCTAGAAATAGATTCCTTGAAAGGTGCCGGTTTGAGCCCATTGATGGGCAACACTTCTGTGAGGCATGTAAAATTGCATTTGAGGAGACCAGAAGAGCAAACTTATCATCCAAGGAGTATATGCAAAAGTTTGCAAGAGTCATTGCCTGTATTTCTTTATTCGAAGATGACTCTAGGTATCTATTGGAATCTCTCAAACTCAATAATGAACCTTTTCAAAGGAAGAAAAAGTCAACTCTTTTAGAGGTTCTTCTTAAAGCAAGAGAGTTATGGATTGGGGGCCGGAAGCCACTCCCCTCAAAGGGTAAGAGACCCATTGCAGAGTACTTAGGAAAGCAGGCACAATTTTATAGGTGCTTGATAGCTGTTGTAAATGATGTTCGGCCAAGTCTTCTAGAAGTTACAAGAGCCATCAATAAATACAGGGATTACACGTGCATCGTATTTTGTCCTGAAACAGTCTTTCAATGTGGATGTATGCATTGCATTCAAATCTGGTATGATATCCTTTGAGTCACCTGAACATGAGGTAAACAAGAAGCAAAAAATTATAAAGGTTATGTCAATTATTTGGTGGGGGGCATTGAGATATAGTACTAACAAAATAGTAAAGGTGGTTTGCCAAAAGTAATTAAATGGAGAATGCTTTTTTGGTAATAAGAAGAACAAGCAGGGAAGCCTTGAAGAAATAGTCAACCAGGAAGTAAAGGCTGAAGCTGCATATGGAACATTAAAGTTTTTGCTTCAATCAGATGAAGAGTCAGTGGATCAAAAATATCAGGTGGACAAGTAAAAAGCACGTGCGCTAGCAAAAATGGTCGACAAGAACTGGGCCTTGCAATGGATAAAATCATGGGATAAAGATGTAGCACCAACAAAGGAGCTTCGAGCTAAGATGCCTATTTGTGTGGAACTGATGTATGCACATATAAAGTCAAATGCCATGAAAAACAAGATGTAGCTTCAAGTCCTTAATGAGTCTTTCACGTTCTCCTATGACATTGGTTTGTCAAAGGATAATTTGAATTATGTTATTGTCAAGGGAGTCGATACTGAAAGATTTATGGCCGCAATGAGCAGTGAACCTTGGGACAATCCATATGCATTTTTCTTTGATGAACTACAGGTCTGTCTGTGTCGGGGTTTGTTCAGCTTATACGAGCTATGATACAAGGTTCCTCAGGGGGGTCACTATGTATAGACCCTCTATATCACGTGCGTTCAAGGCCTATATTTAAAATCCCTTATCTGTAAAATTTTTCATTAATAAAATGTACCCCTTTTCTATACAAATCTATAAATTTTTTCCAAAACTATTTTAAATAGTCCCTTATGTATATTTATTTCTGTAAATTTTAGAAATAAAAAATATCCTTCTGTTGAACTCACGTGATAGGGTTACATATGATGAGTGACCCCCCCGAGCAAGGTTCTATGGCAAGACAACCAAGAGCAACATTTGTCATGTTTATCATGGATGCACAATGGGATGCATTGTTTACTAGTTTGAAATCTGCATTCAGGGGTGGCATTGGAAAGGTGTTGCAGAGGAAAGTGGACTACTTAAGGATGAAGTACTAACAAGCAAAGTAGATGTATTGCCAAGTAGTGAGGAGATTGCAGTTGACAACTTGCAGCTTCATCCATGCTATGATGTACTACCAAGAAGTGATGATCCTATACTTGAAAGCTCCGAGAATGGTAAAGAGCAACTAGAGCCTATACTTGAAAGCACCCAAACTAGCCTAGAGCTACCTATTAGTCAAGATCTTGGTAGTGAACCTCCCGAGATGGCTACCCAAGTCACTACTACACAATCTCAAGAAGTGAAATTTAACAAAATATATGAGGCCTTGTTAGATATAGGCTATAGTGAACGTCTAAGGAAAGAGGAGATTGAGAAGTGTGAAGAAGGAAAAAATGTGAATTACAGTGTCTTTCCTATATGTAAATCCTATTTTGAAATAAATAAGTCTTTTTGCTTTCTCAACGATGTGTATGAATATTTTTCAAAAAAAAAATTTTAATGATGTGTATGAATTTTTTTTATAATTTATTTAACACTTTAATAATGAACACCAAGACCAATATGATGTCCATGTTTAATTTTTTATTTTGGTATTTTTAATATATTTTTGAATAATTTGTTCTTTTATTTTCATAATGACCAAATGATGGCAATGTAATTTATTTTAATTTTTCAATGGTGAATATTTGAGCTTAAATATTTAATTTTAATATTTATTTTAAAAAATAAAAAAGAAAATATTAATTATTTTATTTTAATATTTCAATGGGCAATATTTTAGGTTAATTATTTTAGTTTAATATTTTAATTCTCATGTGTCTGAGGATCAAAAATACTCTATGCAAGTGGGGGTGTAAAGTGTTGGTTTAATTATTTTTTGTGTTAATATTTGAATGGTGAATATCAATAGCTCAAAATTACTCTATTCAAGTGGTGTAAAGTGTTGGCTTAATTATTTTTTGTGTTAATATTTGAATGGTGAATATCAATAGCAATAAGGTGTATATGTACACTGTCTCTCAAAGAGAGATCTTGTTTCTATTAAAGATCAAAATTACTATATACAAGAGATATTGCAATATTTGTTTTGAAATATATGGGAAAAAAACCATGGGAGTATGATATTCAAAAATTTTGGACTTGTATTTAGTCCAGTTCTAGAATTGAACTTTAGACAAGTCCAAAATTTTTTAATACAATGTTCTATAAAAATGAATTTGTACATTGACAAGTCCAAATTAAACACTTATTTCATTAATTTTGGACTTGTCAATGTACAAATTCATTTTTACATATACTTTTGGACTAGTTTTCAGACAAAATTTAAGAAAAACCCAATCTTCAAAGCACATATAAAAACATAAAAACAAGCATTTTTTTATATATTTTTTAAGGACATGAAACTAAAATTATAAAATTTAACACAGCCTAGATAAGTTACATGAAAAAATAAGATTCGGTTGTAAACTCTCTTAATATTTAATGGTGTTAATAAACACCTTCAAAATTAAGCCTGAGATAAGTTACACAAAAAAGAGTGGTTCAAAAGACTGGTTCAATAAAATTTATATTTTCAAAAACTAATTTACTTACAACTCATAAGAATTGAACATTCACATTAATAACAAGTTAAAATCTTAATAAATTTGAATTTAAATAATAAAAACTATAAAGTAGTTTAACTTAAAGTTTATGAACTCCTATACTACAAAAATGTATCTACTTAATACAAACAAAACTTTCAAGACAAAATCACTTCATCACCTGGAAAGTATGTGTTCCTTCTTCTGGAGTTGACTCTATATACTCCAAAAAGGTAGAGAAAGAGACGAAAATGGTAGAACACCCGCTTTTCTCACTCCTTCCAAGTAGATTTAGGTTGCAACTTCAGGAGGTGACTCTCTATACTCCAAAAAGGTGAGGAAAGAACAAAAAATGAGAGAACACACCTGTTTTTCTCACTCCTTCCCAGCGTGTTTAGGTCGCAACTTTGGTTTCTAAGAGAGAGTGAAATAAGTAGAGAATGAATGGAAGAGGGATGAACAAAGCTTTTACAGAAGTTTCTTTGAGAGATTTTCGAATGTGGAAGAAAAACGTGAGCAAAGAGGAGAGAGTATGACTAAGCAAGAGTGGAAAGAAGATATTTTGAAACCAGCTACTAGAAAGTGGCGGGAATGAATGTTTGAAACGTTTTGGAAGAGAGAGAATAGGGGGAGAGCTGGTTAGGAAGTCAAAGTTTGGGCCAATGGTTGAACCAAATGGAAAATGCGAGCATAGTTTTAGCTAGGGGATAGTTTGCCCTGGGAGGAAAACAAGGAGGCCTGACATGGTCAGGGCAGGCTTGTCAATGATTATTTTTTATTGTGAACCACCAATGACATTTTTTGGGGTATTTTGAAAAAAAACTGAAATTTCCCCTAGATTTGGGGAGCCTCTGTTATAGAGAAGTCCACATGGCATAATCTCCTTCATTGGATACCATATTCCCTTATCCAAGCCTCTAATATTTTAGTAATTCTCCAAAGGGCCCCTTTTTTAGTCCAAAATTTTTGTAATGAAAGTGACACCATTATTGCAAAATTTGGTGGTGACAACCTGATTGATAAACTTTTATTTAATAAAGAAAGTAGTACTATATTCCATTCAAAAAGGCCAAAAAATAATTATGGCAAGGGAGAGAGAGTAGTCTTCATTCCACAAACTCTGCAACAAACAACAACAAAGGAGGGAGAGTAATAATCTCCAGCCCTCAAACTATGCAACAACCCAAATTTATACATGGTTCCCAACCTATCTAGAATGACATGTATATCATTTAACATAATGAAACCAAGAGCCTTGCCTCAAATACAAGTTCAAGAAAGAGGCCTATCTTACCCTAGCAACATAGAACAACTAGCTTTCCTCCAGCATGAAGAACTTGAGGGAGCAACACAAGGTGCTCAAAGCATTGCATCAATAGGAAGAAAAAGAGCCGAACAATGCCACAGAGGCACCCAACACCAGGCCTCAAAGAGGTCAATATATTAAAAACTATATACCACGTACATTTGTGGGGTATTTATAAAACCCCCCTACTTACATATTTTTGAACCTCTTAATAGAAACACCCATTTTCTAAGGAAACATTCACTTTTCAAAATAGAAAACTCCTTTTGTTTGTATATTTTCTACAAAGTTATTAAATCCCTTTCTACTGAACTTACATGCCACTTACATATTTTTGAGTGGCCTCCTCAAGCACCAAGCGCGAGGTGAAGCATCATAGCTACATGCATTGAAATCTAAGTAGAAGTGACAAGGCTGCTTTCCAATGTATTGATGGGATGGTAGTTGCTTTTCAATGTCAAAACCACGGATAATTGGTAATAACAGAAGAAGAGGATGTGGCCCCATGAATGAGCATCAATAAAGGAGGAGAGCTATTGTAGAACATTGTCGAGTTCATATGATTGCATCAAAACCAGTAGGGGAGCAAGGAGGGGGAGGAAAAACCGATGTAGCACCACGTTGAAGATCAAAGGAAGGATATTAGATGAAACCTAGACTGTGACCAGTAAGGGAGGAGAGGGAGACTCACCCACACTGCTCGACATGTAGGCTTTTGCTCATAAAATTCTTCAAAACATACATGAACCTAAAGACCTACTATAAGGTAGAGGAGAGGGAGGGGAGGGAAGGGAGGAGAGGGAAGGAGGAGGATAGGGTCAAGTGCTAAGCAATGATCTCATTTCCACTTGAGCCAAGCTAAAAAGCTTTCTTAAAAAAAACACAGTATGCATTAGGACTTTAGTATGTCTCTTATCTGGAGCCTAATGGTGAACACATGAGAGGGATGCTTTGTCATTGTCACACTTTGATTATTGATGCTAGTAGGGGCAATGAGGGCAGCTTGATGTGAGCATCTATGAAGATCCATCTCATGCTTGATAGTCGATCGCTACGTCTATATGGAATACAAGCTTGGATCTATTAAATGAATTATTCCTTACAAGGCTCATTGAGCCCTCCAACGACTAGCTTACATAGCAAAGCTCCACGCTAGACATTGAGGTCGATGATATTGAATCCTTCCTCAGGTGTAGGTAAGATAGCCAAAAGCCTTCTTCATTGGGCCCTCTAGCTTACCTAGTAAAGTTCTACACTAGATGTTGAGGTCGATGCTATTAAAGCATTCCTCCACTACTATCATTAGCTCCCTTTTCAACGCTTTTTTTTAAATGCTTATTACTTAGGTTTTTGTCCAAAAAGCTTTCTGTTGATATTACAGCCAAAAAGTTGTACTGTTTATATTTTGGTCCATATTAGCGTTAATTGTTGGATGTAGCATCGATATTTTAGTCGAAAATGCCGCTGAAAAAACACATAGCCTGGGAAAAAAGTATCAATAACACATATTTCATTTAATAACACTTATTTCATTAATTTTGGACTCATATGTCTACTTTTGGACTATTCCTTAAAATCCTTCCCAAATGAAAAGTTTACTTTATAAAACTGTCATTCGAGAATCAAAAGTTTACTTTCTGGCACTATCATTTTCACATAAGACATTTCAAAATATCTCTCTACAATGTTGTACAAATAATGCAAAAACTACTATTAAATCCTAAATTTGTATTTCTTGTTTATAAGAATCATATTCTTAAAATAAAAAATCCGAGTTATTAGTTTAAATCCATGAAAAACCATGCTATTGAGGATTCACAACATTTTAAAAATGTATACATAAGAGACCTGTAAGACTCTTTTTACTTTCAATGCAGAAAACTATAACACTCTTGAATATTCAAGAAATTAAAAGGTTTATATACACATGAGACATGATGGAAGCCTCTTTTGTACTCCAAAAAATAGCAATAGCTATGCTTGCAATTTTACATTATCATGTCATAAGTTTTACAACAAATATTGCTCTGGATGAGTCTTTGTATAAAGGATCTCCTGTGGCCTTTTCAATAATTTAATTTTTCCTTTACAATGAGTTTAGTACAAATGGGCGATCCAAACATTTTCTTGTTTGAATGTCCTTTTCTATCATGATCACATAAATGAGCGATCCAAACATTTGCTTGTTCAAAATGTCCTTTCTGTCGTCACTTGTCGCTTGGGTGCCATCTTCATTCACTCTCATCTGACAACCACCACCACCTTCACTCTTTCTCGATATTTGAATGGTGTTATCATGGGCATTCTTCATTTGCGCTATCTCCTTCTACTTCCTCCCGGGCGAGCATCTTTGTGAACTCTGTAATGTGCATAATAATTGGTTGCGGTAATTTTATTTTGTCTTCTACATCATACCCCATGTGCTTCTTTGTTTTCTTTGACCTTGATTTCCAGGATACTATGACTGTCTCTGTGGAAAGTCTTGAAATTGCTTCATGGTTTGGGACCCATTCCTTTTTCAAACAACTACTATACAATGTACTGTTATCTTGGTTCTCCTTCCTGCCCCTTGGCTCATACCATACCGCTGTAAATGTTGTAGCTCTCCCCCGGTCATCCATGCTCACGTCAACTACTTTCGCAACCCAAAACTTCACGTTCTCATGTTCATCATCCGATGGTCGAACTGCAACAAAACAATGGGCATCTATGTCTATTTGTGGCATAAACTCTCTCTTCTTGGGTCCACAATATGGACGTGGGAGCAACGATTCAAACTCATTTCAAAGAGACCACATGCTGGATGCAAGTCATTACCAACATTTGGCCAAAATAAAGGCTGTTCTGCCTTAATATCATCTTCTCGCATTTTTGCAAGGTCCTTTATCAATTGGTAGGTCTTGCTAATTACAACAGTAGTGTGTTCCTTCCAAGAGGGCTTCCAATCAGGAAATCTCCGGAGCATTTCCTCTTTGTATGCAATAAAAGCTTTTAAGCCTTCTATTTCACCTTTGGATTTCTCGCTGAATTCTTTTATAGGAGCCCATGTTGGATGCATTTCTTTGCTTGGGATTGAAGTTAAGAGAGAGTAAGGTTCTTCAGGTTCCCATTTTGTATCAAGAGAATAGTGTTGCCATTGCATCACTGGTTTTTCATCCTTTAAGAAAAATTGAAAATAGTGTGGAGCGCTATGACCAATCAGGGCATCACCACCTTTTTGTATGAAAGGTAGAATAAAGCTCTTCCAATCATACATCCTCTCAACCATTGAGCATATTGTTCCTTCCTTACGGCCACCAACTTGCCTCCCACATTTTCTTATCAAGTCATCCATTGTCTCCATGTCCTTGTGTTTTAGTTCTCTTGAAACTGTGCTAAATACCTGATCGATATCCTCATGTGTGTGCCCAACCAACAAAAACCCAACTTCAATCTCATTGAAGATTCTATGAGCGATTAGCATTGAGCAAAATGCAAAGAAGAGTACATTCTTATTCTCGCATCCGCAATTGTCTGCTTGTACTCTCAAAGTTGCTGGTAGGCGACCTTTTTCTGCATGTACATTGTGAATTGCCTTCATAACGGATGTTACAACTTGATTGCTATCGTGTAGATGCAAGGAATCAATCCATATGTCTGCAAAAAACTTAAATCCGTGCACTAACACTCCACATAGATGTGTCTTTAAAAAGTATTTGCCTTGTAGCTTAGGTGGAGTGTTAACGAATCGAGGAAATGTTGTTGTATTTTGATCCATACCATCAACAATAATGCACATGTACTCATTTGGGTGAGAAATAGCTTGACAGATATTGTATTTCAAACTACTAGGTTTTAGAAGTATTTGAGAAAGAAGGAAGAAAAAGAGATTCTAATCAAAGAGTTTTGGGAGAGAGAGAGAGAGTGATATAATTTTGATAATGTTTTCTTTGTTTGTGGAGAAATAGAGTAGGAAGAGAGCATATCGTAACTAAGTATTTCAAAAAAATTTGATGTTTGTTTTTGTGAGGGTACCTTGGAAAACAGACTGAGAGAGAGAAGTATTCTATGTTTTTTTTCTTGTTTTTGTGAGAGGTTTAGTTAAAGGAGAGAGGGAAGGAGGGGGAGAGAGAGAGAGAGAGAGAGAGAGAGAGAGAGAGACTTGCAAAGAAAGAGAAAGAGAGGGATAGAAAAGAGAGAATAGAAGACATAAATTTAGAGGGTCTTTGGAAGTAGAAAGAGCTAATTTTAATCATATGGTACAAGGTCAAAAACTATGGAAGTAGAAAATGATAGATACAAAAGTAGTCTACAGTCTATTGTATTGAAGAATGTTAAGGATGAGCATGGGGAATGGATTCCTCTGCTCTACAGGAAATATTCTTGGATCACAATGCAACCCACTAATCATGGGTGCTACAAAGTGGGTGAGAAGGATGCAATGGACATCTCCAAACATTGGATTTTGAAATTTCTCCTAGCATTAACACAGTGACACAGGTATATATTCAGCATGCCTTTACCCATGCAAACATATATGTGCATCCGAATGCAGGACTTCCATATCGTAGGCCCAATTGTAAGTTTTTCAAAGTGTACTAATACTTCATTTGCTTTTTAGAATATTTGCATTTATTTGGGGACGTTGACACTACTATCTTATGCCTTGTTTTTGTTTTACAAACTTATATCCATCTACTTACAAAGAGTGGGAGCCTGCAACATGCATAACTGGGGTGTTGCATGTCCTCCATGTTGAGATTGGGAGTCTTCAATATGAAGGTCGCACACCATCAGAATTAAAAAAGGACGGGATCTTCTTCTATGACTCAATTTTCATTGTGCCAGATGAAGAAGGATAGTATGGTAGATTAGAATCTCTTCCCTTGCCCTCTTTTGATATTCAAAATGGCTACTTCCAAGCATGGACATAAATGAATCATATAGAAATAGAATGTTTAATGCTGTGAGAAATGCTATGAAGCCAAATACTGGTGGAAGAAATGCTAGGTTGAGCTGGTTTCTTCCATTTCCATGCTTTGTTGATTTCTTTGCAAGTTGTAGGCAATTAAGGAAAACAAAGATTACTTACACTTGCAAGAGCTTAGAAATGGACTGGCTATCTGAACTATTTGACAATGGATGGACAACAAGAACATCTCATGCCAAAGATTTAGTACAATGTCAATTGAATACTTCAGATGTGACATTTTGGTGAGCAAATCTTACAATTCCTGTGATCAGGATACTATGTATTAATAGATTCTAAATTTTGCAAGTATTTCATTGGAAGGCAAAATCTCTACATGACTTTCACATATAGAAGGTTTAGATGGAAGAACCTTCAATGGGAAGCAATGGATGATGATCTGCGTGATGGGACTCATAGTCCTATTGTCGAGGTATCAATTTATCAGCAAGGACATCCTAATCTAATGTTGGAATTGGAAGAGGAGTGCACCATGCGATTTATCAGGGAAGAATTGCAGTTGGCAACAACAAGCCCTCCCTAAGACTATTATTTTAGACTTGATAATTGCAAAGTTAGATATAGGGATGAGACAAGTATCCTTTGTAAGAATTTTTGCCCCCCCCATACTCTAGAGATAGTAAAGACATGATAATATCCAGTTTCTTAGATTCTTAGTGCTTCAACAATGCACTTGGCAATGAGGCATTGTTACATGTATGAATAGAAATCATATATAATACAAAGTGTTGTTTCATTTATTGTTAAGATTTTTAAAATTAAGTATGCACCTCTAGATTGATGGCTCTCTATGGTCTATGAATGATAAAGCGATAAATATTTGTAATTTTAAATTTGTGTGGGTATTTGTATATCTGTATATTGTGCAAGACAGAGAGTGTGTGAGAGAGATAGATAGCAATTAGAGCATGCAAGAGAGACTGAAAGAGAGAGAGAGAGAGAGAGAGAGAGAGAGAGAAGTTGAGAATACAATAAGCGACACAAATAATGCACCTGGCCATGAGACAGAGTTAGATGTATCAATAGAGAGAGAGAGAGGGGGGGGGGAGCGAGAGAGAGAGAGAGCAGTCAGGGACACAAAGGGAGGGAAAGAGACATAGGGAGGGGGAGGGATACAAAGGGAGACAGAGAGAGTTAAGACTGCATTTATTCATTTGCACCTCTAAGTTAAGAAAGAGAAAAATAATTAAGGTCTTTGAGAGTCTGAGATTGAAAAAAAACCCAGATACAACTAATCCAAAGTGTGGATCCGCTAACAAAATATAAAAAGTGTATACATAAAACTAATGTCCATGACAATGGAGACAGGGACAGAAAGAGGGAGATGGAGAGTGGGATAGAGAGAGAGAGAGAGAGGTAGAGAATGGGAAGAGAGAGAGAGTTAAGATTGCATTTATTCATTTGCACCTTTAAGTTGAGAAAGAGAAAAATAAGAAAGTTAATTAAGGTCTTTGAGAGACTATGAGATTGAAAAAAAACCCAGAAGGGTGGAGCTACTATAACAAAATACAAAAAGTATATATGTAAAATCAATGTCCATGACATAGATAGCTAAGGCAAACATGGCAACAAGATGATCATCGCGTGTCACACACAGAGAGAGAGAGAGAGAGAGAGAGAGAGAGAGAGAGAGAGAGAGAGAGAGAGAGAGAGAGAGCAAATAGAGACAGAAAGGGAGGGAAAGAGATAGAGAGACAGAGAGAGAGCAACAGAGAGGAGGGGAGCAAGAGAGAGAGAGAGAGAGAGAGAGAGAGAGAGAGAGAGAGAGAGAGAGAGAGCAATGAGGGACACAAAGGAAGGGAAATAAAGAAAGATATATTAACATCCTCAGAAGACCTTGTGGGTCTATGAGAGAGAGAGAGAGAGAGAGAGAGAGAGCTAATGGCAACGAGAGAGAGAGAGACAAAGAGAGAGAGAGAGAGAGAGAGAGAGAGAGAGAGAGAGAGAGAGAGTGAGAGAGTGAGAGAGGGGAGAGGGAGATAGCTAAGGGGAGAGAGAGAGAGAGAGAGAGAGAGAGAGAGAGAGAGAGAGAGAGAGAGAGTTACGTCAACTATAATACCATGACATCGGTATAATGGGGAAACCATGAGGGCTTGACAATACTTACCTATGTGGCTAATAGGGTCTAGGGGGAAATCCTAGGCCTAGGCAATTAATGGAAGGGTGCATTAGTTGAACCTAAAGGGGGGTTTCATGGTAAGGTCCACTTGGACACATGGCACCATGAGGGTTGGCCACTTGGGAGGTATTGAGCAAGGGGGAGGATTCTAGAAAGAGAGCTCCACATGGTAAGTAGGAAGAGGGAACTCGATAGAGGGTTCACAAAAACAAGAGGGAGCTCACGGGAGTCCGCGGTTGGGTGGAAAAAGAGTAGAAGCCCTCGAGGATTCAGGTTTTATATCATTGGTATCAGAGCCTCCTTCCGAACCTGAGGACGAAAATTGCTGTTGTGAATTGAGTGGGTGTCTATCTAGTTGGGTGAAGCGGAACACTTCTACGAGCAGGAGCTACCCAAGAACTACTGGCCTACGTATAATGGATATGCTCCTAGAGTATGGGCGAATTGCAAGGCTTCAGCTTTATGGCCACCTGTTGTAAGTAGTCCTGGTAGGCAAGGATCAATCAAAAGAGAAGGCCACCGGATTTGCATCGAGAAAAGCTATGGTAGCCATGAAGACGAATGGACAAGTGGAATGGGTTGCAGAGATGTGTAGCGGAAGCATGGACTATATGTGTAGTAAGATTCCCCACGTTCTGGCGTAGCCCATCCAGTTATATCTGCTCCATCACAGAAACACTATAGTCTATTAAAAAGAGGACTTTGGTTGTGCGTGGACACAGCGATAACCTTCTGAAACATGACGATGCACAACAACGTAGTTCTAGATTCGTACAAGAAGAATAGCTCGGCATACATTTGCACAGTTTGGCGCACCATGTCCCTAGCCTCTGCTGTTATGAGCATATGTACAATTGATAAGGGGAAACTAGGCGATGCGACACGAATTTACATTGTAGTTTTCGAAAGGGCATTTGCAGGCCAGGTCATACAAAGTTCTTAGACTTTGAAGAAAGTCACATCATTTTTTTTCAAAGGTCCTAAGATCCTTTGTCACCCCTCTCAGAATCTATATCTAAGGTCTAGCCTCACTAATCTTAAAGAAAAGGACTTGAAAGCGACATGGTGGAGATCAAAGAAGGGAATCAAAGCTTGTTGTCTTGAGGAGTTTAAAGTCAAAGGAAGCAAAAGAGCAGAGTCAAAGGACGAGTTCATGAATTAAAAGAAAGCGGAACGACTTCAAAGACGAATCCAATGCCTCGAACAAATATCAGGGAAGTGGGCACTACATTTTTTTCTCTCTGACATAAAGCGTTTTGCTTTATAAATTTTGGAAAATTTACGTCTTTAAAATGACAACTCCAGAAAGGGGGGATGATATGATTAGAGAAGCCGAGGAAAGGGCTAGAAAGGGAAAAGCAATAGTTAGAGAGGAAATACATGAGGAGGTACAAACTGAAACTCAAGAGGATAATGTAGAAATGGAGGATATTGATTATGGTGATTATGGAATTCCGTACGCGGAATTCACTAAACTTGAAACTCGAACGCAAAATATATGTGGACCCAACACCAAGGCAAGAAGAAGACGCACTACGCCCCGTGGGAGCAGATGAAAGCACCTAAGCTGAGGGGAGGGATAGGTCTCCTAGACAAAAACCAGGAACCTTGCCCTAGTTGGCAAACTCCTGACTCATCTTTTCTATAGGCCAACTCCCTAGAGTGAAATAGTGAAGGTGAAGCTCGAGGAGTCGAAAGGCAAGGGAGTGGGTCAATGGCATGGCCTGTCATGGTATGACAAACTAATCTTTGCATTCTCGATAAAGATCGCCGGCTCTGATTTGCTGATAGGGCTCATTGCGGCTTGGAAGGCATGTGTACACCACCTTGGGTGGAAAGGAAGAGCTGGTCTGATAAGTGATGGCAATCTAGGAAAATCCATCTGGTGGAGCAAAGCACCAAATAGAGCTGGTGATGCATTTGCCTGGCTTGACATCATGTGGGCATGTACTACTGCAAGAAAGGCTTGGCAACATGGGCGGATATGTGGGACCCCTCCAAGGCAGATTGGAAATCTGTCAAAGTCTTGAGAGCCCAATTTTATATGTTAGATGGGGAAGCCGATCTTACCACCAAGGCGGTCATCAAGAGAGTCCCAGAAGATTAGCCAAGCAATCCGATTAGGGCTAATGATCGGATTGACTCTCAATGGTGGTTGGGGAAAACCCCATTGAGCAAGATCTTGACGAAAATAATTTACAGGCACCTCCTTCAGATGCAAAACGCTGCATCGGGGCTAAATAAAATATGGGGGCTGAGACGAGGCCAGTGAGATGAGGCCAAACCTGGTGGAGGTGTAAACTCACAGAAATTTGGAAAGGTTACCGGATGGGGAAAGCTAGAGTCCTGTTATGGAAAATCCTCAACCATTGGCTACCAATCAAGGCGAAGTTAGCTAAGAGGGTAGCCGTGGATCCATGATGTAGGCTCTATGGCAAGGTGATGGAGGACGTGAGGCACCTCTTCTGGAAATGCCAAATAGCCAGGGAAGTGTGGCACGGGATCCAATCTGCCATCCGTAGCTTAGGGCTCATGGCCAAGTTCACCCTAGGCAATCAATGGCGGATTCCTCTCCTAGGGGACTCTTCTAGAATGCCATCCATGCTAGCCATGAGCTAGCCATACGTAAGGGTGGAAGTTCTGCTGGCAATCTAGGAAGTCTATAATGGAAACGTCTTCAAACACAAGATACAAGTGGGGTTCAGAACTACAGCCCTAGTTGTGGCAACCAAGGTGTTCCTCAAGGATTTTGGTCGCATCTTGGATACCTCTGACCCAGTGGTTAGCCACGCACTCTGCTCCATTGAAGCCAACCTTAAGATAGGGTCGTCTAGACTAGCTTCCTCCAGCGTAGGCCAAGGCGTGAGCCTCTCTAGGCCAAATTTTGTACTTGTCTTTTTTAGGACTAACCATCCTCCATAATATACCTGAAATTTCATTTTATATATATATATATATATATATATATGTGTATGTATATGTATATGTATATGTATATGTATGTATGTATGTATATGAGTGCCACGTAAATACTACATGACATTACAAAACATTTGGACTCACAAAGGGCCCTATAAGGGAGCCCTTGGGCTGGTGACATGGAAGATAAGGTGAATAAAACCCATAGAATATTGGCTGGTGGAGGACAATATAATATTGGAAGTGGCATGACTTCTCTATTTCTTTATTCAATGGCCCAAACAATGAGGTGGAGCACCCACTTGCTACCTCAACTCCCCCATTACGTTTTTTAACTATAACCAAACTGAGAAACCTAGTTTCTCAACCAAACTTGAACCATTTGGCCTGAAACCAAATCCTCCCATCCAACTACCACACTCCTTTCATTCTCTCTCATTCCTCTTGCTTCCCCCTCATTTCTGAGCACCATTTCAAATTTTTCTTTGCTCCAGCCCTCTTTTCAAATTTCCTACTAGCTCTTGAGCGGGAAGCTTCTTTCTCTATTCTCCCTCTCATGGGATGGACTCTCACACCAAAATCTCATCACTTCTCTTCTCTACCTGTATTTCCCTCCCATTTCACTCTCATTATTTCAAAACATTCAAGATTTTTTAATGAGATTCAACCTACCTTCTTCTTTCTCTATTTTGGGTGCTTCTCCTTCAAATCTCACCACTTCCTCTCTCATGTGAGATTCTCCCACGATCTAAAATCATTTCATTCAGGAAGACAAGGCAATCAATGTTTTGAGCAAGCCATGAATGATGCAAGGTGTTTGGAGCTTAGAAGGAGCTACTAGACGAGATTCTTTGAGAAAGGATCAAAGAAGATTGACTTTCGGCATTGCAATTGCTGATGCATGAGAATCAATCTTTCTTTTGCCCATCTCTCAATACTAGTTACTTTCCCTACTGCAATCTCTAAGGGTGCATGATTTTGAACCATTTGTGAAGGTTTGGGGTCCATCCAAAAAGCTTGTATAAAGGTTCACGTGAGATAATCTTTGGAACAATGCAACACAGTGATTATGATGAGATTTGTTTGTTAATGGTGTAATTTTGAAGAGACAATTAGTTCGTCATTCATTTGTGTAGTTGTGTTGTTTTGTTTTATTTCATGGTTTGAAAACGTTGAAAATTTTGTTTGTTTTGTAAGAAATTCCATGAGAAATGAGCCTTTTTCACTCTTACTATCAATGGTTTTCAACATAATATTGCTTGAAATAGATTTCGAAATAATTGGGAGCATATAATTTGTTTTGAAGCAAGAACCATCAACTTCATCAATCCTGGAACACATTTGGGACCACTGGGAGGGACAAGTTTGATCACATTTTTTTTCAAAGAATCTTGCTCCAAGAATCAGGTACTGTTCATTCATGTAGTTTTAGAATGTTTTTAGTTTTCAACTCAAATTAGGGTCTATCAGAGCAACTTGCATGGAGATTCAAGTGAGAAATCCTTTAGAACAATGCAAGACAATGAAAATAATGAGATTTTATGATGCAACTTTGAAGAAGTAGTTAATTTGTAGTTTGTTTTGGTAATTTTGTTGTTTTCTTTTAATACATGATTTAAAGAGAAAGAAATATTTTTTTGTTTTAAAAGAGACACTCTTACTATTGAGTTTTTTTATAGAAGATGGTTAGAAATAGATTTGGAGTTGTTTGGAAGCATATAATTAGTATTGGAGAAAAATCCATCAATTTCAGCATCCTGAATTACAAGAGGGACCATTGAGGAGGACAAGTTTGATCACGTTTTTTCTTCAAAGATCCCTGTGAGGTATTGTTAATTCACATAGTTTAATAGTGTTTGAGATAAGTAAATGTTTTTTTGAATTTGTAGATTTCAACCGTTAGATTTTGCATGCAATTGAGGTTTTCATTTTTGCTTGGTTTGATACTTTTCTAAAACATGTCATGTTTGTATATCATTTATTGATGTCAATGTTATATTATATTAGGTGGAAAGTGCATGAAATCATGCAAGCCGCTCCGAATTAAAAAAAGGTGGATATCCATTTTCAAATAGATGTAGAGAATGCACCATTTTTAAAGAGGAATGAATCCTCCTTAGCAAGTGAAAGTGATTTAGTAGCTCTTCAAAATCAAGGAAAAGCACATATGGGTTTGTGGTTCGAAGGGAAAATATAAATTTAGATAGAAACCAATTGGAAGTAGATCTATCCCTTAAAGAGCTCAAAGAGGCTATTTTTGCAATTGCTGATGGCAAACCCCTAGAGAGGATGGGCTTCTAGCTGAATTTTACAAAGTCTTTTGGGACACAGTTGGCCCTTCCCTACTGGTTGTCTAGAATGAGAGTCTCCAAATGGGGCTGCTCCATGAGCATTTAAATGGGGGTGTGATTAAACTTATTCCAAAGGAAGGGGACAGAACAGTATTTAAAAATTGGAGACCCCTTACTATGTTGAACTGCTCTTATAAGATATATGACAAAGCAATGGCTTTGAGACTCAAACACAATATGGACAAGTGGATCTTGGAAGAAAAAAAAGGTTTCATCAAGTACAGACACTTATTGGAGGCAATCATCAATCTCTGGGAAGGTTGCACACATGCTAAGGAAACCAAGCAAGAGATATGTCTTATCAAAATAGATTTTGATAAGGCCTATGATAGACTCAACTTGGACTTTCTTTTGTAGTCTCTCAAAAGCTTGGGTTTGGGGAAGAAATTCATCTCCTATGTAGCCTTGCTACTTTCCAATGCTTCTACAAAGGTTTGTGTTAATGGGGAGATGTCTCAGAGTTTTATGTTAAAAAGATCCATCAGACAAGCATGCCCTCTAGCCCCTCTCCTATTTGTAATTGTTGCTAATGCCTTGGGGTGGCTGATTAAAGAACAAGTGGATGCAGGTGAAATCAATGGCATAGAACTCCCCTTAGGAAACCAGTTGGCTAATCAACAATTTGCAGATGACACTACCCTCACAATCAGAAACACAGATGTGCACATCCAAAGAGAAATGGAGTGCATGGACATTTTTTGCGGAGCATCTGGGTCAAGGATTAATCACACCAAAATAGGGTATTGTAAGGGGTTTGGTTTGGTTTTGGTCATGTCTCAACCCACAAATTGAAGAAGAGAGAAGAGATTTGGGCATTAGATGAAGCTTAAAGAGACACTCACTCAGCCCCAAAAGTAAGGGCAAGCCATTGTTGGAAGAACATCTTTTGACTCAACACAATGTGAATTGATGTGAAAGGTGTGAATTGATAGGGCTGATTTGGCTGAATGGGATGGTTGGAACGAAACATAGACCTCAAAAAGATGAAGATTCTGATATCAGTTTCATTCAAAACGGAGCTTGGAATGGAAAGTTATGACAGTTTTACGAAAGGTTCTCAAAACTACTCCAAACAACAAACCCGACCACTCAGACAACAATAACTTTTATTCTACTAAATGGAATAAATATCTGAATACATTAATAGTAGATAGATCTTGAAAAGACAAAGATTCTGATATAAGTTTCATTCAAAATGGAGCTCAGAGTAGAAAGTTATGACCATTTTACAGAAGACTGTCAAAACTATCCATACCCGACTGCAGTTATGGAAAGGGCAACGATCTCCTTCAACAGAGAAGTAGCTTGCCAAATACATGGCAAATTGAGGTCGCCCAGGGGAGTAGAGAATACCCTTAACACAGATCTAGAAACGACTCACTCATGTGGGTACACTATGCTTTAGAGCGAGGAGAGAGGAGATGGAAGAAGGATGAGGAAAAGGAAGCATGAACTTTATTCAAAACATCAAAAGCAAGAAGAGGGGTACAAAGTGAGAGCTTAATGCTCTAGGGAGAAGGGAAAAGATAGGCAAAGCTAGATACAAGTGATGGCATAACTACGAAGGGAAGAACCAGATGCTGGAGAGGGAGGAGAGAGGTCTCGTTTATAGAGCAATTCTCACCCTCCTTCACCTTGTTACATTTTCAGCCAATAGATTCCTTAACCCCCTGGTGACATAAGGACATGGGTTACCATCAAATGTCTTTTTGGGCACATTTTGACAAGTGTCCCATCACAAGATCCTCGTGACTCTTTAAAAATTGAGAAAGTCAAGAGTCTTTCCCCTTGGAGCCGATAGGGACCCTCTCTTTTCCATATGTCAACATCCTCCATATACCACCTTGGAATTCTAGAAGGATTCCTCTTCACTTTACACTCTTCCACACTCCCCCACATGCCCTCCATGTGCTTGGCATGTACTCTCCATATTATTTTAATACATTATGGATGCCATGCAGTCATCTAGCCCACTCAAAATACATGACTCATTTCTATTTTCCCAATTACAAAGCAAATAATATATTTCTCGAACCATTCTATCCCTATACCAAGGTATTTATAATTCATACCTGTGGTATTTACAATGATGCACTCCACTCATACTCACATCCCACTGATTAGTATCAACCCACATTAATTATTACATGAAATGACGTAGTCGACATCAAAAGATTGACAAGCCGCCAACAAGAGTGGCCGTCAAAAGTTATCTCCTGCTACCAACTTCTCCATCATGCTTCTTGGTTGTTATGTTTCCGCGGTTGGATTTTGTCACCTTGCAGGTCCCACAAATCCTCCCACAAGTTTCAAAAGAAAATATCATTTTTTGTTGTCACAATATGTTGTATTAACAGGAGACAACTTAAAACTGTTAGATCAGTTGGGATGCAAAAAGAGACCACATGGACAGATATTTAGGCTGCTAGGTATCCCTATGGGTTTCAATGTCAAGATGAAGGACAAATGGGATTGGTTCCTTGAGAACTTCAAAAAGAAACTAAACAATATCAGGGGCCTGCAGGCAAACTTGGCAAGGAGGAGGGTAGTCCTAAACCACTGTATTTACCCAATATCTATTTTTTATCTCTCCTGTTGGTGCCCATCCAAAATAGGGGTAGAAAATTTTATAAGGATATGCAGATCCTTCCTATGGGGTGGGAATGACACCAGAAGAAGGATTGCTAAAGTTAAATGGGATTTTTATACTAGGCCAAGAAAAGAAGGAGGGCTGGGTGTCACAAATATCCAATTGACAGCCTACAAGGTAGCTATCACTTGGATAATTAAAGCAATTACCAACCCTGATAGGGACTGGGCTAACCTTCTACTCAGGAATTTTAAGCATGTCAGACCACTTAGAGCCCCTAGATGGAAGGACTACCCTGTTTTGGCAGCTATTGGAAACCCAAAACCTTGCTCTATCGAAGGGAGCCAACTGTGGAAATCCCTATGGGGTGCCTATCAACAAATCAAATGCTACATCACACTCACTGGAAAGGAAAGTTACATGACTTTGGATTCTATATGGGTATCTACCTTTTTTCCAAGCCAGCAACTGAGTGATAAGGTAAAGAAGGGAATCTCTTGCTGGGGTGATCTTTGGGACAGGAATAATATTAGATGGAAAAATTGGCTTGAGATAAGAAGAGAATTTAGACTTCAAAATGTAGACCAAGATCTAATCCTGGAAAGATTGCAGCTGTGGGAGGGGGACATCTCTTGGAAGGGAGGTAGAGTACTTGATTACACCAGAGAGTTTGGGTGGGTTGGCAGCTCATCTCTCTTACCTATACCCACACCCTCTAAAGGTATAGAGGAGGTTGTAGTCAAGTTAAACAAAAGATGGAACTATTCTGATAATGCTAAAAAATGGGCACTCAGATTTGAGTTGATATGGAACAAAGAAATCCCTGAGAAAATGTCTACTCTTCTATGGCTAACTTTGCATAAGGCAATCTGGACCAATAGTAGAAGTCTCAGAATTGGCAAGGGGGATGGTACATGCAAATGCTATGTGATAAGAAGAGAAGATATATTTCACCTCTTCATTGCTTTCCCTAGAGCAAGAAAGGTATGGAAACATGTGCAAATCAGAATTGGGGAGCCTATAGATTGGAAGGTCATACTTTTGGGGGATGCTCTCAAAACACCTTATGCCAAATGGTCACTTATCAGAGCCTATGCTTTAAGGTTTATTTGGATTTCCAAGAATGCTTTACAATTCAATGATGAGATCATGCATGTTGACTAGCTCTTTAGTAATTGGTATGATTGCTTTATGCTCACTAACTGAACATTCTCTGTTGTGCCCTAGGCAAAGTTTCTCTTGGATCAGGAATTTCATAACTACAATGATCAGATTACTCAACTGCAAACAAAATTGGCTGAACACACTCAAGAGGCAAGAAGATGTTCAAGTGCAAGGCTGGACATGCAGGCTTAGCTCCTCTCTCCACTCTGCCCAGTCAAAGAAGAACCAGTTGAATAGTCTACTCCAACTGGATACTGGCATTCACTTGTTTATGCTCTATGCACAGGTTATTGTTGAAGGATCCAGCATTGAAAGATGGCATATCAACAAATCCCTACTATTTTCTTCTGTTTACCATGGAACGTTGTCTCCTCCTTGGGCTATCAAGGACTCAACTAGGGTCCATATTTTGAGACTTAGCAACTTGTTCAAGTTAAGATACTAGTTTTGTTTCCTCCTATTTATAGAAAGAAGTTTTTCTATATGCTGGCAGCCCTCATTAGAGCTGAAATTTTGTGTCAAAGGTTTGACAACATTGTACAAATGATCAGAATATAAACAAAATTTTCTTTGCCCAAAAAAAAAGAAAAAGGAATGCATGCTTAAACCATAAAGTTGAATTTTGAATAGTACTTAGATTACATTAGATAGATAGATGAAAGGTGTACTGCATTGTAAGAAGTTAAACCCGGGGGAGGCACTAAGGAATATGTCAGATAGCACATGCGATCAATGAAAGGGGTTTTATATTTTTATGCAGTTAACAGAAAATATACATACATAATGGGTTTTTCAATTCAAAAAGTGAAAATTTTCATACATAAGGGATAATTTAATCATCTCAAAACTTACAAAAGGGGTGTATATAGGTTATTAAAATCCAAAGGTAGGGGGTTTTTTTAATACCCCTTGATTGCACATGCTATATGGGGTTTTTACATAGTGGCCCCTCAGGAAGTTAAAATACTAAGCTTTGAAATTTGGATTATTATGAGAAGATAATTGTGATTAGGTGATCTACACATATATGAATGAATAGAAAGTAGCATTGCTACTTGAGAACTTAGAATATGACTCATGGTTATCATATCCAAAGCAAAAAATTCCATAAAGAGAATTGTGAAAAGTCTAGATGTTGCACCTCCCAACTTTGCAATAATTCCCTCAATCAACATTCAATAGCTATGTGGTTCAACTTGTTTAGTGATTTATTTACTACAAAAACCAATGATCCTAGTATTTAATTAGACTCCATGCAAAATATTTAATGGTGCATATAATACAAAAACCAATTATCCAGTGTGACTCCACTTATTGTGCAAAAGAAAGACCGTGTGGGGTAGCTTGACTTGAGAAATGCTGTGATTAGTTGTGAAGGAGTGTTTGTAGACATAAAATACCCATGCATGTTTCAATTGAAATAGGCATAGGTGACATTAAAGGCTAAGAAAGAAGGACTAGATTTTGTTCCATGAAATATTATAATTGCATCATCATTGTGCATATACAGGGGCTCATCCTTCTTCATATAAATGGGCTTGTTTGTGTCCATATATATGAACAAGACTAAAGTAGCTTATCATAAAGAAAAGTAAACTCATAGCACACACTTGTGGTGGTTAATGTGAAAGGGGGATGGTAAAGAGGCCAAAGGACATGTGCACTAGATTGAGAATATGATACTTGTTGGTAGATAGGAGATGCGTGAGATCAAGAAAGCAACAAGAGAAACTAGTGGAGGAAAATAAAATCAACTTAATTATGGGGTGAATCGAGATGATACATGCTTAATTGTGAGGCAAACATTAGCCCACGCCTAGTAAAGGAAAAGAGAAACTACTTAGTTGTGAGGGAAACTAATTTGATACAAGCCCATGTACTTGGTGGAGGAAAAGAGAAGAAACTAAGTTGACACACTTGTTGAAGGTTTATCAAGTGGGGGATAATGTAGAGGCGAGGAAGGGACGAGCCAGCTTCAATGGTGAGGACAAGGAGAAGAAATTAAATTGTTGAAATAGGTGGGGGGGACAATACAGAGGCGAGCATGAGTACAAGGAGAAGAAATTAAACTCTTGACAATACCCAGGCGTGGGAGTTTCGAATGCAAGAGATGAGTGAGTTTGGGAAAGCACCAAAAGGGAGGGAGTGTCCATAGGACCCCTAACATAAACTTTATATGATATAAACTAATACATGAGCAGCAGCGCGTGTCCTCACTCTTTCCACCATGACGAGTGCTTGGATTTGCATCCTTGTGATGATCACCTTCGTCTTTTGCATGGCTCGTCATCCCTCCCATGCACAGGAGCTTGGGGAGCTCACCTGCGAGGTGGAAGCACCCGCCTCCAGCTATGCTGATTGCAACGCCGCCAGCATTGCTTTAATCCCATCACCTGACGTTGTCTTTACGCTCGATACCGGTTCGAACATTTCCCAGCTATTCGGAACTTGCCTTACCTTCGTGCTCAACGGGAGCGATAGAAGCTTGATCTTCAGTGGCGACCAAGCTCGTGAAGTACTTCAGTTTGTCCTGCGTTAGGGATAAGCAAGAGTCTGGGTTTGTGCAGTACATTCTGGACATCACCGGGTATGTAGCATTCCGTGTTGGAGAAGCGCCATATCTTTGAAGGGTCGACACACCGATGCAGTTCTTGATATAAGTATTAAGAGTGACACTCCAAGCACTATACTCTTGAAATTTCTGTACAATTGGCTCCGTTGGCTCCGCTAGGCAAGGGCATAGAAAGATTCGATTTCTTGCTGTGCTCCACGAGCATGTGCTTTTGTTGTGCGATTATTGCCCTCGTTTCCCCATTGAGTTTTCTTTCTTCTCCGTAATTCAATGTCCCGAAACCCCTCCATTGCATACGATCTCAAATTGAGAATCATATCGATAAAATTTCGTAGTCCATTATTTGTAACTGAATTCCGCAAATAAAATATCTGAGTTTCTGCGCTATGGACAGTCCTCTAAACTATTCTCAAAACAACTACAACAATATACTCTACACAAAATGGGGCCACAATAGCCTCAAGTTTTTGGGTTACAATATTTCCAGTGTAGGTATTCAAAACTGATCGTGTATTCAAAACTGATCCGCCTTAAGCGTTGAAGCTCTTGGGTTACATTGTTTCCAACGTAGGTATTCAGATCGATCCTCCTTAAGTGTTGGCTGCCAAAGAGTTTCCAGCACCAAAAACAATCCGCCAACTCCAACGCTTTCTGGGGTTACTCACTTGAACCACCAAGTTCATTCCTCAAATGCCTTCTATCACATATCCCTTGCAAAAACTCCTCAAGAAAGGAGAAAATTATATTTGGTCAACAACTTGTCAAGCCCATCTCAAAGACTCATCACCAACTTTGCTCAATTGTAGAATCTAGACTTCCAAAAACCCAATTTTATAGAGAACAAAAGCCTCCGATTCTAGTTTAGATGTAGTCCTGTTACAAGAGGATACACAAAAAAAATGGAAATCGATGTGTTTCATCAGCATGTATCTCACAAAGGAGGAAGAGAACTATTCAACAACAAAGAAGAAATTATTACTTGCTATGGTCTATGCATTTGCCAAATTGCACCCTTACCTTCATGGACCTTTTGTGCTAGTTGAAGTTGATCAGAGTCCTCTCCTTACTTTGCTAAAAAAGGTACATCCACCTCGCTGATTACTTAGATGGGATTTTAGCCCTACGAGAATATGACTTCACACTTAGATATTGCAAAGGGATACACAATGAGCACACAATGTTGTTGTTGATGCTCTTTCTTGAAGTCCACCTCAAATACAACAAGCACATATACATAGACCTCCAATTCATGGCCAAGTTCCAATTGATCCAAGTTAGATGCTTGCACTACAGTCCCATGATTCTCAAATAGTACAGATGATTGGCAAGTAGGCCTTAAAATGTCTCAACGTCAGCTCAACCTCAACAACACTAATGGCATTTCACCATACAAAGTATTTAATCTACTTTGTACAACTGAATGAAAATCCTTGAGACTATATGTTCCCCAATAGTTACAACAGGTGTATATATATTATTATCACACTCATCTTCTATTCTGCTATCTTGGCTTGACATGAGTTCCTCTAGAGTTCCTCTAAACCCCCTACTATTGGCCTCAAATGAGATGCATGTTTCAACTCGACTAGAGAAATGCACAATTTGCCAATGTTTTAAAAACACAATAAGGAAACTACTCAACACACCTACATTCAAAATGTGCAAGTCGATCATTCAAACCCAACCACATTTGAAAATATTCTGTAAAACCTTTGAGCGGATGGCTATGGGGAGCGCATCATTTGCATTGCCAGGCCTCGACTTCACCCTCAAAAATATTTGCCAGTGTATAACTCTTTGTCCTAAATCATCCCATTAAAGTTCTCCCTGATGCGAGACCTATTGATCATCTGGCTTATGGATTTGCACTAAAACTGTGGGGAGCCTTCCCCTCCTACTCCATATTCCAAGTGGTTTGCCTTAATGTCTCGTTATCATAGCTATGCTCCATTACCTATTTCCATGAAGTTTTTTCCCCCAATAAAAATGAAACTTTATTAAGATGCTACAAAAGGAAAAATGTTAAGGCAATCTCTCTTACCAAGGAAGACTCTTAACATGTCATGAGGGAAGGTGTCACCAACAATGAGCACCGATGTAAATGCATACACAAGCTAACGAAATCAATGTAACTGACTGAACATAATAAGGAAACTCTGAATGGCAAGAGAGACAGTAATCAGTTTCCAGCATATTCACTTAGTTTTTATTTCTTGGGTTTGTCACATTGGTGGTAGATGCCATTTCTCTTGGAGAAATGAATCAGCCGATCTCTCCCCATGAGCTGACCTCTCCCTTCTTTGTTCATGAAAACATGTGTACATAAGCTTCTACTGAAATCAACCCTCATATGTAACATATGCTCATAGCCATGGTTATGCTTATGCACCAAGTTTCCCACATGAATCAGAATCTTGCTACAATGAACGACGAGTGCAATCAACATCGACGAGATTGTCCATTTATCCTTAAATTTGTCCAGCTCATTCTTAGGTTTTTCGACATAAGATATCCTGACTTGGATAGATCATTTTGAAAATGTTTATACATACCATAATTGGTATGATGAGCAAAAGTTTCAAGAACTCTACACATTATGTGAGGGCATCATTGCTACCTAGTATATCTAGTAGGACAATTTCATCAAATGTCCTTAGCTACATCTATGTCAGTCTGTCATTGAGAATTTTGCATAGTATAATCTAACACAAAGTACCCTACAACTGTTGCACATATGTGAACAACTAGTAGAGGAAGCAATCGCTTAATTCATAGTAAACTTAATCAAATCTTTCTCTAAGCTATCCTCACATGTCATAAGCCATAAAGCTCTTTCCCTTATGTCCAATGCTCAAACATGACATTAGTTGTCGCACGTGAGATCAAGGAACAAAGATGTTCCACGAGGCTATAGTGAATCAAAACCAATCTAGATGCTAATCCATCCCAAAATATATGCTTCACAATTTCACAGCCAACTAGCAGGATAAGCAGTTCAAGATGTGCCTCGCCAATTTTTCCCATGACACTATTGTATCTATCATAGATTTTGTTGAAAATTATTCATTTCAAGAACAAGATTAGATACAAAGTGTTCACTGGTCTACAACAAGTAGATAACAATTCTTATGCATATCACATATAGTCATTTGCTTTATTCTTCCATGCGTGATGCTAATCTGCTTACTGACTCATAGGAGTCCAGGTCAATGCAATGCATGTACCATTCACTACAAAGCATAGGCCCTTTTCCGACGAAAATACCAACGCTTTTTACATTTTTTTTTTTAAAAATTTCACGGGCACAAACGTCGTTATAAAAGTCGCTAAAAGCGTTGAAAAAGAACCATCGCTATATAGCGATGTTATTAAATGTCGCTATATAGTGACACTGATAATCGTCGCTATATAGCGACATTGGTAAATGTCTCTATATAGCAACGATTAACAGAAGTTTAAAAAAAAGCATTAGTGGGGCTAAACAGGGCCATAGCAAGCCCTGTTTTGCCCACTAATGCTTTTTTTTTTAAAATTACCCAAAAAAAAATTTATTACAAAATTTCCCTTGTGAAAAGGGTGATACAAAATCGCTCAAATGAAATGATCGAGTAATAAAAGGATATACATGTCTCGAGAACATATACAATATTATTTGTTACAAAATTACCCTTTCAAAAAGGGTGATACAAAATTGCTCAAATGAGCGGATATACAAAATGACATACATGGCGAAGTATATGTAAACTGCTACTACTACTAGTCATTCGAATCGTCCTCGTCCTCCTCCTCATCTTGTTGGCCTGATCCTTGGTCCTCTTGAGCTACGCCTTCTCCCTGATCCTTGTCTTGTTGGCCTGATCCCTGGCCCTGCTGATCACTCCTCCGGTGATGGGACGCTGGAGCTTGCACCCTAAGAGTGAACCATATAAATTGAAAATTAGATTGGAACTTAAAGAATAAAACAATTTAAAAAGTGAGATTACAAGTAGGAGTAGACTTATACCGTGCAAGCAGCCACCTCAGCCCAATCGACCATCACTCCCATTGCCTCTTACTCAATAAACCACGGTTTTGTTCCTATGCGAAATGTGTGTTGCGTCTCTGCATCTGTAGGAGGATGACCCATCGCAAAGCCATGTGCGGCTAGCAAAGGAGTTCCCTGAGGGGTAGTCGCAGTGCTACATCTGAGAGGAGTCGGACCAGGGGTAGTCCCCGTAGGTGTCGCTTATGCTTATGCATAAGAGGAGAGAAGAAGAGGGAACGGAAAGAGAGATTGGAAAGGGGGATAGAGGGAAAGAAAGAGAGAAGAAGAGGGAAAGTAAAGAGGGAAAAAGAGACATATGCTCATGCTTATGCATGAGCATATGTCTACTTCTCTTATGCTTATGCATAAGCATAAGCATGAGCATATGTCTCCTTCTCTTATGCGTATGCTTATGCTTATGCATATGCATAAGAGGAGTCTTATGCATAAGCATAAGCATAAGAGAATGAGACATATGCTCATGCTTATGCTTATGCTTATGCATGAGCATAAGAACATGAGCATATGTCTCTTTTTCCCTCTTCTTCTCCTTTTCTTTCCCTCTTTCCCCCTTTCCAATCTCTCTTTCCGTTCCCTCTTCTTCTCTCTTCTCCTCTTTTCCACCCTATGAGCATAATGCTTAAGCATAAGCATAAGAGAAGGAGACATATGCTCATGCTTATGCTTATGCATGAGCATAAGAGTAGGAGACATATGCTCACGCTTATGCGTATGCATGAGCATAAGAACCTGAGCATGAGCATAAGAGAATGAGCATGAAAGAGGGAAAAGAGGGGGAAAAAGAGAGGAAGAGAGAAGAAGAGGGAAAGTAAAGAGGGAAAAAGAGACATATGCTCATGCTTATGCATATGTCTCCTTCTCTTATGCTCATGCATAAGCATAAGCATGAGCATATGTCTCATATGTCTCCTTCTCTTATGCTTATGCATAAGAGGAGTCTTATGCATAAGCATAAGCATATGCTCATGCTTATGCTTATGCATGAGCATAAGAGCATGAGCATGAAAGAGGGAAAAGAGGGGGGGAAAGAGGAGGAGAGAAGAAGAGGGAAAGGAAAGAGAGATTGGAAAGGGGAAAAGAGGGAAATAAAGAGAGAAGAAGAGGGAAAGGAAAGAGAGAAAAAGAGACATACGCTCATGTTATGCATGAGCATATATGCTTATGCTTATGCATGAGCATAAGAGCATGAGCATGAAAGAGGGAAAAGAGGAGGGGAAAGAGGAGAAGAGAGAAGAAGAGGGAAAGGAAAGAGAGATTGGAAAAGGGGAAAGAGGGAAAGAAAGAGAGAAGAAGAGGGAAAGGAAAGAGGGAAAAAGAGACATATGCTCATGCTTCTCTTCTCCTCTTTCCCCTCCTCTTTTCCCTCTTTCATGCTCATGCATAAGCATGAGCATATGCTTATGCTTATGCATAAGAGTCCTCTTATGCATAAGCATAAGCATAAGAGAAGGAGACATATGCTCATGCTTATGCATGAGCATATGTCTCCTTCTCTTATGCTTATGCTTATGCATAAGAGGACTCTTATGCATAAGCATAAGCATATGCTCATGCTTATGCATGAGCATGAAAGAGGGAAAAGAGGAGGGGAAAGAGGAGAAGAGAGAAGAAGAGGGAAAGGAAAGAGAGATTGGAAAAGGGGAAAGAGGGAAAGAAAGAGAGAAGAAGAGGGAAAGAGGGAAAGAAAGAGAGAAGAAGAGAGAAGAAGAGGGAAAGCATGAGCATATGTCTCCTTCTCTTATGCTCATGCATAAGCATAAGCATGAGCATATGTCTCCTTCTCTTATGCTTATGCTTATGCTTATGCATAAGAGTAGTCTTATGCATAAGCATAAGCATATGCTCATGCTTATGCATGAGCATAAGAGCATGAGCATGAAAGAGGGAAAAGAGGAGGGGATAGAGGAGATGAGAGAAGAAGGGGGAAAGGAAAGAGAGATTGGAAAAGGGGAAAGAGGGAAAGAAAGAGAGAAGAAGAGGGAAAGGAAAGAGGGAAAAAGAGACATATGCTCATGTCTCCTTCTCTTATGCTCATGCATAAGCATAAGCATGAGCATATGTCTCCTTCTCTTATGCTTATGCTTATGCATAAGAGGAGCCTTATGCATAAGCATAAGGATATGCTCATACTTATGCATGAGCATAAGAGCATGAGCATGAAAGAGGGAAAAGAGGAGGGGAAAGAGGAGAAGAGAGAAGAAGAGGGAAAGGAAAGAGGGAAAAAGAGACATATGTTCATGCTTATGCATGAGCATATGTCTCCTTCTCTTATGCTCATGCATAAGCATAAGCATGAGCATATGTCTCCTTCTCTTATGCTTATGCTTATGCTTATGCTTATGCATAAGAGGAGTCTTATGCATAAGCATAAGCATATGCTCATCCTTATGCATGAGCATAAGAGCATGAGCATGAAAGAGGGAAAAGAGGAGGGGAAAGAGGAGAAGAGAGAAAAAGAGGGAAAGGAAAGAGAGATTGGAATAGGGGAAAGAGGGAAACAAAGAGAGAAGAAGAGGGAAAGGAAAGAGGGAAAAAGAGACATATGTTCATGCTTATGCATGCATGAGCATATGTCTCCTTCTTTTATGCTCATGCTTATGCTTATGCTTATGCATGAGCATGAAAGAGGGAAAAGACCAGGGGAAAGAGGAGAAGAAGAGGGAAACGAAAGAGGAAAAAAGAGGAGGAAAGAGATTGAAAGATTGAAGGAGAAGGATAAGGAGAGGAGGGAAAGAAGAGGATAGAAGAGAAAAAGAAGAGGGAAGAGAGGGGAAGAGAGGGTTCCTATGCCCATCACTACAGCTAATGCTTAAGGCGCTAGCTGTAGGCCAATGCAAATTTAAAAAATAACAAATGGAAAAAAGAGGAAGCACTTACCTGGAATAGTACGTCCTGCTCGGTGTTTTATGGACTGGCCCTACAAAAGAGAGAAGTCTTCTTTCTTTCTTTAAATCTCATTTTTTGTTTTAATCCTTTGAAATCAAGCATGAAAACTAGTAATCAAGCATGAAAACTAGTAAGCAGCTTTAGCAATACAAGGAGAAGCACTCACAAAACGAAATCTCACAAAAAACCTACCTACATTCTTCAAAGAGACTCACCTCTTCAAAAACTTTCTTTCAAGAAACCAAAGAGGGAGAAGGGTGGAGGGGGAGCACAAGAGCTAGGAGAGGGGTGAGTAGTGGTGAGGAGTGGAGAATAGAGTGGGAGGTCATCGGAAATAGGTGGGAGGAGAGATTACTTTGCTTACAATAGAGATTAGAGAGTGCTAAAGAAAGCGCCGCGTGTCGCGACGGGTTTCAGTTTTAACCCATAGCATCGCTATATAGCGACGCTTTTCCGTCGCTATATAGCGACACTAAAGAGTCACTATATAGCGACCTTTAACCCTAAACCCTAAAAGTCGCTATATAGCGACCTTTAACCCTGAAAGTCGCTATATAGCGACACTTAATCCTAAAAGTTGCTATATAGCGACCTTTAACCCTAAGTGTCGCTATATAGCAACACTTATACCTTAAAAGTGTCAATTCAAGGCACTTGATCTAAGAAGAGAGGGAAGGAGCTCATGGGTGGCTATTTTTTGGATCTTAATGGATTTCCTTGCATTTTGTGTTGTGACTTTAGAGGTGTGCAGATGGAAGGGATGAGTGAAAGCTTGTCAGATGATGCGCCAATGCTCGGGAGTGCAGAGTGGCTTACGGAGAGGTTGTATTGTCATTGCACTCATTACAAGCGAGAAGTATGACATCAACGCCGTATTGTCATGCGCCACTTGAGGATGTATGGGGAGGAGCCCAAACCAATACCCACCGTTGGTGGTGCACATGGTGATGTATCATCGAAAAGTCATTGCTATTTGAGTTCGTGATTAATATTGCATGCGTACACAACACAAAATCTTGAGACAGGATGAGGAGGGTGGTGTGTGTATACCTTCACACTACCAATGTGTATATGAAGATAGAGATCATGTGGATATGGAGATGCCACTACCAATGCCAGATCCAATTGATTCAGATGGATTTAGAGAAGAAGATGAAGATCACAATATGAGCCAAGAGGAAGATGTGCATAATGAAATCATATGGGAGGAAGATGGAGATCACGATATTAAGGAAGAAGATGACGATCATCAAGAATCACCTGACTTTATTGAAGAAGATGATCAAGTCTATGGTGAACATACGATGATGATATAGGAGATCAACTCAGTATAGAGTTGGAGATAGACTTGTTTGGCACACTAGACTTGGCTCAGCAAGTCTCAAACGTAGACATGAATATATGAGCTTCGAACTTAATGTACATGCTCTTGTACTTTTATTCTTTCAAAGGATCAAACATGTACATGCTCTCATATTTTTATTCTCTATGAGATCAAACATGTATGAAAATTTAAAAAAATTTATCATTGGAAAAAACTAACTTTTAAGGCCTATATGAGTAAAAAACATCTCTGGAAAACGTCTGTCACTATATAGCGACACTTAAAAGTCGCTATATAGCGACCTTTATAATCGTCACTATATAGCAACGTTTCCTTAACGTTGCTATATAGCGACTCTTTACGGGATGCGCTTTTCATATCGACGATTAGCACCCTGTGTGCGCTAAACGTCGATACATAAACATCGTAATAGGATCCGTGTGTAGTAGTGATTTCTACATTTCAGATGATAGGGAACATGGCACCTTATTTGTGCAGCATGCTTTTCTACTACATTGGGAATGGCTGAAAAAAAAATCCCCATGCAGAAAATATAAAACAACATTGGGTGTGGTCAGATGGTGCTGCCTCTCAATTTAAATTAGTTCGTGGATTCTACTTCGTCTCAAGGTTCAAATCCTTGATCGGTCTAGACATGATGTAGAATTTCTTTGGGTCTAGCCATGGTAGGGGTGAACATGATGGATGTGGTGCTGTTATTAAGCAAGCTCTGTTTAAACACCAGTTAGCATGCCCTCAATAAAAACTCAATGATGCCCATGATGATGTAACATGGCTTATAGCCAACCTCTCCACAAGCATGCATTCAACATATAGTAAACAAAGCCTTAAGAATAATGTAGTATGCAGAGTGTTCCATGAAGTGAAAGTGGATGAAGTGGAAAAGAGAAGCCGGTACGATTGTGAGAAAATTAAAGGAGTTTGTGATCTGCACAGCATATAAGGATTTTCAAACAACCAACTGATTAAAACAAGAAAACTTTCTTGTTTCTATAGTGTGTGCATCATAGGGAATCATGACGATTGTGAGAACATTATAATTGTGAAGACATGGGAGTGAGTTCAAGCTTTCCCTCTACGTTCAGATGGAGTGACAAACAATGGAGAGACAAATGACTTGCCACAGTTTGAGGAGAGTTTCAATGACCTCACTAATTGTCTGGAAGAGGGGGATAACTTTGTAGTTGTCACAGCATCTGGGGAGAACGAGGAAGATGACCCATACTTTGTATTGTAGTGCACAAAACCTAAGCACAAGGTTAAGAAAACATTTGAGGATGAAAAGGGAACAACCTATGGGAAGTGGGATGTAGTAGTCGGAGCTTTTTGGTACCAAACAACATCCAAGAGAGGCAGCTATTAAGCTCCAGATGCAACTTGTGTCACAATGAAAGAAGGGCAAGAGTGTCTTCAAATTGGATTTAGACATGCATGAATACATCTTGGGGTGTCTTGGAGCATTGGACGAGGACAACTGAGATGGTACTAAGAAAATGTATGTAGTCTCATTGCAAGGAAATAATATGTCCACTTGTCCTAGAAAATGGAATTTGTATTTGAGACTATGCTTTTTTTTAGTATATCCCAAACAACCACCGAGCTGGTTTTATTTTAAAAAAATTATAAATCCCAAATGGTAAATCCCATGCTTGTTTTTAGTATATCTCAACAACCACCACGCTGGTTTCCCATAACGAATCCACATATCCTACAAATCCATTCATCTTGTAATAATAGAAGCAAACTACCATGCTGGTGGCTGTTAATATCCTAGTGCAACCAACCACCGCACTAGCGATAACTTATCATGCACTACTGCTATGCTATCCTTACACTACTGCCATGCTATCCTAAAATTTATTGCACAATGCTATACTAAAACAGTTTGCTTTAGACTGTTTATCATTTCATTAACCATCAAATTTCATCCCATGCTTGTTTATTGTTTCGTTAACTGTCAGATTTCATCCCATGATTGTTTTAAGTATATCCCAACAACCACCATGAGATGGTTTCCCATAATGAATCCACATATCCTACAAATCTATTCATCTTGTATAATAAAAGCAAACCACTAAGCTGGTGTGACTGTTAATTTCCTAGTGCAACCAACCACCGCACTGGTGATAACTTATCCTGCACTACTACCATGCTATCCCTACACTACTGCCGTGCTATCCTGTGCTATACTAAAATATTTCCCTTTAGACTGGTTATTGTTAACTGTCAGATTTCAACCATTGGGCTACTTAAAATATTTATGTACTAACATGGAAGCAGGTCGATACAAAATCCGGTATTACGAGCATCATGAGAAATTCCACAAGTCCAAGAAATGTCTGCACGATTTTTATGTTTTCAAAATACGACGACATTTTGTGGCTCAATAAAATTACAGACTCCCAAATATCTTATCAGCCTCGCTATAGCAAGAATTTCCTGCTCTTTAGGCCAGTCTAATGCATAATGGAAGGAATACCTCTTCACACTCGGATTACACACTACTTGCTTGACTCTACCGACTTGTACGCCCATAATAACTCCTCCTTTCGTTGGGGGTCATCTTCATCCTAGTCTTTGCACTCTATACCTCTATCATGTCTTGCTAAAAGAAACCTACATCATAAGATCGACAAGTATCTTAAAGGATCAGTAAAAACAATAGCCAGGGAAATTAATATTCACCATCTCTGTCGACTCCAAGTAATACACCCACCACCAAAGCATGTCCTCCTTGCAGCTATTTTCCTCCTTCTCCAGGTCTGTTTCTGCGAGAACATATTTGTCATCCAACATCATTTTCAGATAGAACAAAAGCATTCCAAATTTTTTTGGGTATGCCATATATTCATAGTAGGTGGATTGGTGTACAGAGTTTGGATCGGTGACAGAGTTTTGGGGCTAGATTTCATAATGGGCTCTTAGTTGTGTGTGTACTATACTTAAATAGGGAGAGAGTTCATTGAGCCCGACGGCCTTATCAATCTTTAGTCTCATGTTAGTTGTCTAATTGAAATCTTTGAGTTCATTGAGCCTGACCTTCTCATTCTTCAGTCTCATGTTACTTGTCTAATCGAAATCTTTCATCTCGCATTAGTTGTCTAATCAAAATCTTTTGTCTCACATACGGTTGACTAATCGAAATCATTCAGTCTCACATTAGTGATCTAATCAAAATATTTCATCTCACATTACTTGTCAAAATGAAATCTTTTGTCTCACATTATGGTCCTTGGCATGGATCAAAGGACACTATCTAGTCACATAGTTGAGAAAACATTGCCCAAGTAAACTTTGGAGAAGATTAGATTACACACAGATTACATAGATTACATCTCAAAGACTCCTTTCCTTTAGATTACATCTCAAGGACTCCTTGTTGAGCTCCCTAATTATGGGCTGGACCCTCCTTGCTCCTTTCCAGAATGGGGCTGGTTCCTTCTTGCAGGGGCCCACCCCCTCCCTTCATGCCGCTTCCTCTTTCCTTGATTTGAGCTTCCTGGTTGCAGGCTCGGCCCTTCTTGCTCCTTTCCTGAAGGGTGCTAGTTCCTCCCTTCAAGATCCTTTTTCGCGCAATCAGGCTTAGTCTTTGGCCTTCTTCAATTTGAGCTCCTTGTCTTTCGTATCTTTTGCCCAAATGGTAAATTGAGCCTACAACATCTACTTTCTCATCGTAGATAGCATAGCAGGTAGGCACATTTGATCTGTCAATGACTTGGGCAATGGCAAATGGCATTCTCTACATAGCGATTTTGTATGCACAAACAGCCCAAAGCAAAAGGCATGCACAAGTGGTAGCACGCAAGACTTCGGATACAATAGCCATCTATGATGGGGGTATGGTAGACCATGCATTTCAGACCCTGCTGCATAGCAGGATAGGCATCCGATTTAACTATTGCTGCTGTCAATATCATAGTCTTGCTCTGTACATGATGAAGTTGCTTCTTGATTCCTTCCTCCCTCATCCTAAGGCTGTGGATGTTCTCCTTCATCTCCTCCTACTATGGTCATGCATGATGTTTTGATACTAGTTGAGAGTGCTCTCAATGGAAGCAAAATGAAAGAGGGGGAGAGAGAGGGAGAGCCACACAAGATTTTTGTGGGTGCAGCACGCCCTAATCTTCTTTGTCATTCATTTATATATGTGTTTGAGTATTGTACATAATCAGGGTTAAGGCACAGTGGCCTTTAACCCCCACAATAATCTTGTTGACCATCAGACACATACAAGTATGGTATAAGCATAGAGATGCACATATTTTTTATAGTAGTAGTAGTGCACCATCCATGGTAAAAAATGAGAAAATATGCATGTTCACCATACAAATGATGTTTGAGCCTTACATGGACTTTGCAAGTATAAATTCCTTACCCCATTCAAAGGTCTTTGCAAAATTTTATGACAGTCGGAGACATAGACATATGGTATAAGCATCCCACTACAGAATTTCTTAGTACTTACACACCATGCATGCACAAAAGTGCAAAAATGTGCATGTACCACCATACCAATTATGTTTCATCCAATGAAACTTTGTGAGCATAAGGGTATTAGTCATTCTAAGGTACTTGAAAAATGAGAAAATGCGCAAGTACTACCATACAAATTATGTTTCAGCCTATGAAACTTTGTGAGCATGAGTATTAGTCATTCAAAGGTATTTGAAAAGTTTCACGAGAAACCTCGTGAAACTTTTCTAAGGTATTTGAAAAGTTTCACGAGCATCTTGTACATACCTATGTGATACAAGCATGCCAATCCATGATTTCTTAACAATTTTGGAGGAGCAGTTAAAAAAGAGAAGACATAGACTGGAGAAGAGAGAGAAATGCAAAGGGAGGCTAAGAGGGATGAAAATGGGGCAAGGAAGAAACTTTTAAAAGGAATCATTGCATTTTTTGTTGTTTTCTCCTTTCATTATTATTTTTTAAATAATAAAAATATGCATGACCGCGACCCTAAGAGAGGGAAGTAAATGGGTGACGGTATAGAGCAGAAGAGGGGAGGGGAGTGGAGGGAAGGTAGAGAGGAAAGTAAATGGGTGATGGTATAGAGCAGAAGAGGGGAGGGCAGTGGAGAAAAGGTAGGAGAAGGATCGCGGGGGGGGGGGGGGGGGGGCAAGGTGGGGGCGGAGGGGATTTGTGGTTGAAATGGAGGGGAGTGGAGGGGGAGAGGGGAGGGAGGGGAGTGCAGAGGGAGAGGGGAGGGAGGGTAGTGGAGGGTAGTGGAGGGGGAATGGAAAGAGAGGGGAGTAGAGAAGGAGAGGGAGGGAGGGGAAAGGGAGGGAGGGGGAGAGGTGAGGGGAGGGAAGAGAGTGGAAGGTGCAGGCTACACCCCTTCTCTCTCTCCTCTCTCCTCATTCCCCTTCCTCCTCTATTCCTCATCCCTTCCCTCCTCTCTTCCTCATCCCTCCTCTCTCTGCCTCCCTCTTCTCTTCCCATCCCTTTCCTATCTCACCCCCCTACTCCCTCCCTTACTCCTCATCCTTCCCTCTCTCCTCCCCCCCCCTTTACTCCAATGGAAGGTATGTAGCTTTAAAACCTTACATGCAAGTTCATACAATACTAGGGAAAACTGGTGGGAAAACACAAGACAGCAAGATCTTCGCCATATCAAGCTTCTATCGCCCCTCCACCTTCCTCAAAATGGGTGCCTTCACCACAGCTTGAACTCCATGCATCCATGATCGACAACATGTGATGAGATAGGTAGGTCTTGACTCGACCCTTGCACCACCATGGGATGCTGCGATAGGAGGGCTTCCTTGCGATGACTGTTACGGCTAGAGGGCTAGTAGGTGAGTTGCTGAAGCTAGCAACTACTAAAGCTGGCATCGCCAACATGGTATGGAGCAGAAGCTGGTAACACTAGCATAGTATGGAGCATGACCCCTTGTGAGGTCACTAGCGTCCAGCTTGCCCATAAGTCTGAAGACCTACATGCTCTTGAGTGGTGGCTTTCTCAGATGTGTGAACGCATCTCCTTCAGCAACAAACATAATCACTTCTTTTCTGAACGTTGGCTTGGAGCTACAATGCCTCAACTTTTGTGGAGCGATGCTCAAGGCAACCATGCAAAAACAATCACTCTTATCACTAGTAATGTCCTATTGGCGCTACTAGTGAATGTGGGGAGGTGCTCTGAAGAGACTTGGTGACCAAGCAGTCATTTGTAGAGGGACTTCGAAGGCCAAAGATGATAGAGGAGGAAATGAGAGCATCCAAACACATACTCATATTGGCTTTGATGGCCAAGATTATGAAGGTTAAGAGTGAGTAAGGCACAACTAGCAAATTTGCAATCTTCCCCTGGTGGTCAGCAGCCACAATTCCAAACAAATGCCAGAATGCTATGCTTGGAGGTTTTTGTAGGATGGGGACGGGGTGCGGAAGCCCTAAATAGACAATATGGGATAGCCCCATAATGCGTGGGTAGAGAGGCCCAAAATCCTTCTCCACATCGGGGTGTATATTTGCCCCACAGATTGGTACCTAAAATCGCGGGTTGACCAAGCTCTCTTGGCATGTCGTGGCATTCGGTGGCAAATATGCCGACTTCTTAGGTTCTAGGAAAGCTGTGCACTGAGGGTAAGAGGCCTTTCCCGCGTCAGGCTACACTGGCAAATATGCTCGATTGTGTAGCAAAGGATGGCGAACGTTCCTGCGTTTAGCTGGTTGGTCTCTCTTTGTGTGCAAGTTGTTGTAGGCAAGGGGCCCGTTTTTATAGGTCTTTGCAGCTTTCAGCCCGAAATGCAGGTTGTGGATTTGTCCAGCAGCTTTCAAACCCGAAATGCTAGGGTGGAGAGCTCAGATTTTCGTCTCCAAGAGGGCATTTTTCTGCTGCATCTGAGCATTGACAAATGCCAGCATTTTTGCCCGTGTAGCATATCGTGGGAATGCACTCTAAGATTGCTAGCTAGTCTACTTCTAGGCCGTCGACATTTTTGAATGTGAGAACTCTGATGATTTATGCCAAGTGGACACTTTGCATACGAGTGATGTAGTCAACGTAGTTTACTGATCGTCGTCCTCATCAACATGATGCTGCTCATTCTACAAACGCTCTGCATCGTCTTCCTTGTTTCCTCCGGTATCTGCTTCTCACCCCCTCCATTCTGCTCTTTCGATCTCGCATCCTTTTCCTGCCCTCATCTTCATCCTCCTCTCTTGTATCTTGCAGGAACGGCTCTCAGTTCCCCCACGGATTGCGAGCAGACTGTGGCAGAATGGGCAGCTCAGGAATTTCGCCAGCAAGATGAATTCACCCAATCCTTTGCTTCAGAGAGTAAGCAACTGACGGAGCTGCTCTATTTCCTGCATGTGCCCCGAACAGGGGGCCGCACCTTTTATCAGTGGTACGCCTTCCATAGCCTAAATCGATCGGTTCAATTCTCTATGAGATTCTCACCTAGATCCCAATTTGTGCAGCTTCTTACAAAACCTCTATCCCAAAGAGCAAAGATGCCCGCGATCGTATGACAAGCTCAGATTCAACCCAAGGTAAGCTTATCTTTCTAATGGATTTTCCTCCTAATGATTTTTAGAAGTTTATCGGCTGCGCGTGATGAAGTCCATGTCGCTCATCTTCTTCATTTCGTCTCTGACATCCTTCAGATATCCGGATTGCAAACTGCTGACAACCCATGACGACTATAGCATTTTGACATTGCTTTCCAAAGAGACATCTGTCGTGACAAACTTACGCCATCCTTTGGATCGAGTGTTCAGCGCATATGAATTCTCGATCGAAGTTGCCGCAAGATTTTTGGGAATTGGGAGAAATCAAACCATCGCCGAGCGATCAAGCTCATCACCGACGAGCACGTTAGACATATGGCCATGGAAACACCTGGTACCATTTATGCGGGAGGACCTTTTTAAACGGGTATTTGAACTGCTGCTCAAATCTTGCCTGAAAGGCTGTGGACGCCCATGCACAAGCCTCAATCATCATTTTTTTCCTTGCTACGTGGTCTAAGACTCCATACAAGACACTTTTGACATCGTTTACAAGAATTACCCATGGCAAGAGTACAATTACACATCTACACGTTTCTGAGCCTATCAAAGAGAAGTCTCACGCAATAAACTAGGCATCCCATATCGTGGGTTTCTGATTGCAACCTTTGTTTTGGCAGCGTGATGCAAGGAATGCCAAATTGATGGATATCCCAACAGAGATTCAAAATTTTTATAACGTGTCTTCCATCGCAATGCCTCTGCATGAATTCATTCAGCATCCAGAAGTTTTTGAGCTCGTGCATAATGGAGCGACATTTCAGGTTACACTGTTTTCCTTTTCTCAAATGTGTGCTCCATCACAGGGCTTAAAATTCCAGCACCCAATTTATAAGGTCTAATATAAGTGAAAATTTGAAGCGTATATACTGCTGAAACAGAGGACTGGCAGTCCCTACCCTGCAATCGTGAGCCTGCACCGGCACATACCCAAGTGACCATTGCATCCCTTGGTCCGCTGCAGGAATGAAATCAGATTTGATTTTCAAATTTTTGGAGAGGTGTTAGGCTGGGCCTGCCCTGCTCTTGAGTTTCTGCATAAAAGGAACGCTGTCTGCAAAGCGTTCATATTCTTTTGCATCATTTCCTTTAGACAGGAGACGCATCCTCATTCATTTAAAACGAAGATTATAGATTGCAATATATGATAGCAAAATTCGAAGTTGTTTGTACTGTTCTCTTTTGTGTCCATGTACTCATCGAGTGCTTTGTTTTCATGGCTTAAATGGCAGGTTGCAGGGTTAACCAATAATTCCTTTTTCAAAGCAGCAAAGAGAATACGCCTCTGTATACAGCAATACCCTGAGCTTGGCATCCATGCACTAGGGGTGGCAAAGGTCCTTATTCTTTTGATTCATTCATTCAAGCCCCATCTCCACATCTCGCATCAGTACTCTTAGCAACTTAATTCTCTCCATCTTCTCATCTCACATTGTACTCTAAGCTCACCATCAACAGAATGAAGATCACACTTACAGTGACCTCTAGGATGCTAATTACTGTGCTCCACATAATTGTATCCTGATCCGAGAGTGGGACATTTCTTTTTGTGAGCTGTCTGTGGGTGATAGTGAATGATGCTATTTTTTTTTTCGATGAAGAATGATGCTGATTTTAGTGTTAATGATTACTAAACTTGCACCTATCAAAAGGATACAGAAGCAGGGTTTACACACGGTTGTTGTAAGCCTGCTGTTGGAAAGTAGGGATGGTGTTATCTGAACCTGTGGAGGAACTCTTTTGGGATTTTTCGCAGAGTAGCTGTCTGTCCTCGATTAAGCTGTCACCTTGGTTTTCTGATGTCTGCTGCTTTCATATTCAACCTTTTTTGGATTTCAGACCCAGGTGCACCTCACAGTCCTTCTCGAACAATGGGCTTAGATGATTTGACATGGGCTTTCCACATATCACAGGGTCGTGAATCTACTCTTAGCACAGTAGGATATGATGCTTTCTGCAGACTATTTTTTGCATTAACTGCATGCCTGCCTAATGCCAAAATATAGAAAGTTCTTCCAGTTGTATGGCTTCAGAAACTCTACTCTCAAACTCATTACAGATTGAATGTATCCTATGTGTTTCTGCGAAAACTGCAGTGTTTGTATTGTTTTTAGAGGATGAGTTTGGGCATGTTCCTGTTAAGAAGCAATTCCATAGTGAAAGGAGGTACACATCAATGGCAAGAGGGCAATTGTGAAAACTTTCTGTGGTATATATTTCTGGTCTGAACAATCTTTGGTGACAGCAAGGCATTTGCAAGCTCTCCTATTTACCATATTTGGGTTCCAGATGTATTCAACAAATATGAGAAATATATCCCACCATTCGATCAACACTTAGGTTTGTTGCAGAGGAATTAGGGCTCTAAGCTTTGCACAGTTGACATAATATCAAGGAGTTTAGGAATTTGAGGGTGGTGTCAAAGTGATTGAATCATGCATCTCTTATATTACATTATATGTGTACATCTGGTTTTAAAGGCCTCGTGCCTTCATTATAAGGCCATTGTTTTGTAACATGCACATGATGTACAGACACATTTCCATATGCAGACCTGAATGTGATCCTCACATGTTAGCACCTTCTCATTTAGAGAAACCCATATTGTTGATAGGCTCGCATTGTTATTCTTAAGCCTGCAAATTTCATGCCCCAAAAGGAGCATACCTTCTCTTGACGGCTACTTTTCTAGGAGACCATTGCTCACCTTGCGGAAATTTTTTGTGGGTTGCAATAGACCTGGTTTTTGCAATTGAAGAAAAGTTCTGCTTCTCTTTAGCAGTACAATGGGTGCCTTTGCTTACTTTCGCTGTTTGTGCAGATTCCAAAGGGCATAAGTACTTTGAAGTTTTATACAAAAATCAGTGCTACTGCAATGTAGAAGCCTTTGTCTAAACACATCTTCATTGTTGCTTGCAGTGCTCAGATTTACTGGATAAAGCCTGCATAAATTTCCTAATATAAGAATTTAACTAGACATATCAACCTTGCAAAAATAGAGGATGAGTTGGGAGAAGGGATGGTAAGGAGGAGCTCAGCAATTGGATTATGATCAGTACAAAGAATTGTAAGGAAGTTGAAGAGGGCATGAACTACAAAGAAATGTGTTGGAAGTAGAAGAAGGGTGAAAAGAGAAGGAAGTGAGTTTAGATGACAACCCTATCTTAGGCTCCCAGCTCAAAATTCTACACTAAAGTTTTAGTCCTCGCAGCATAGGAGACCCTTAATTTACCCCATTTCTTGTGTAGCCCTTAGGGTTTCAAGTATGAACTAGTATGTTTGGACAACATCGTTAGGGCTTAAATGAATACTATTTCATATTATTTCCATTCTGATGGATGTTTAGTCTGCCCAATCAGCCATAGGTTTTTGTTTGAAGATGTTTTAGGCTTTATTGTATGAAAAGGCCTTTGTAGTTGAAACATTATATAACTTGAATGGAAAATATGTCTCGTGTATATTCTGATTTTGGATGTAATTTTGTGGGATGTAGAATCGGTTGAGCAAGATGCTGTATGTGGGGCTTACTGAGAAGCATGAGGAATCTGCTGCAGCATTTGCAAGTCTAGTTGGTGCACAAGCATTGTCACAGTGGGCAACTGCTAATGAGTCATTTGAGAATTATCTAGAAAATCAAAGGTTCAAGCAGGAAAAAGGTACATCTTGCGACTTCAATTGTCGGTAAACTTTTCAAATATTTTGTGCATGGAAATTTCCAGATTCCCTATGTGGTTAGTTGGCACTTTAGTCTTTTGAGGCTACACTTTCTAAACTTGTGACTGGTCAAGCAGATTGAACAATGAGATTTTTTCCCCCAAAAATAGACTTCTATTAAGTATGAAAGAAACTCCCTGAGCAAAGCTCTAGGGGAAATACATCATGAAGAGATGAAAAACATAACCCCAAAGGGTAACATCAAACTCCCATAAGAGGGGTAGAGAAAATCTAGGTTGAGGTTGAAAATGCCACCTCACCCCTTTGGGCAACTCCAAGAAAAATGGCGAGCCACTCCATTCTTTGAAGAAGACAGTCCTAGCAGGCACAGCTCGTGAGGATCCCTGCATATTCCCCCAGATGGCCATCAAAGTGTGCACCATGCCTACTTAAATACTAGCCAATGATATGTGCGGGATGGACTGGGAGCCACTTAAGACCTCTGTGCACGTGGATCTTCAAATATGCCACGCTGTTATTCTCACTAGAATCTCCCAAGAAGTGTCTACAGAGGCATGTGTGGTCTATACGGATGACAAGGAAGTGAAATAGCCCAAGAGGAGTCATCTCTCTCGTAGATCACCTGACGTCCGGAGAGAGAGAGCCAAGCTACAGATCCCCAGGTCATGAAGAAAGGAGAACACTTAAATGTGCACAATAATCTAGCGATCCCTTTCCAAATGATCCTCGCTTGTCTGCAGTCCCATAAGCAGTGCTGAATTGACTTGGCAATGAGTGCAAGTGCAGTCTATCAGATAAAAAATCCTTTTTTGGGGATGATGTGCCCTTCTTGAGTACGTCGGTCCACTCCATTTTTGCCTTACCCTCATTTATTTGCTGAGAAATTTCTGTATGTTTCCCTCACATGTTGGCTTGTAAGGCAGCTATATCTTTTATTGAATTTTGCATTCTCTGCTTTGAATTCATCAAGTGCTTTGAGAGAGAGAGAGAGAGAGAGAGAGAGAGAGAGAGAGAGAGAGAGATGATTGTATTATAGTCCACGTGAAACCCTTCAGGATCGATGGGACTGGCGATCACTATCAACTAGTAGTGATCCCTTACATCCAGTGAGAGAAAATATTATAAACTTATCATGTATTGAGTACTCTTGGGCTAGCTTGTGTACTAGTCCCAGTACTTTCTGCTCCAGTAGACTTTTTAGATCTCTGCTGCCCCCATAGCCTTCGATAATGGGTGTGTAGGCTCTACATCTCAGGAGTACATGCTGTTTATTTTCTACCTTCCCTGTGGGGCAGATTTTGCAGGTTCTTTTCTCTCTAGGGATCCTAGGTCTTGCCCATCTACCCCTCTTTACCTTGAGATCATGTGATTTTGCAAATTAGATGCCTTTTATATGTTGAGAAAGAAAAATATATTAATGTCCATGGGAGGCCTCACGGGCCTATGGGACAGAAGTACACCAAGAAGGTGCGCTAGGGCCCTTGCTGAGTACTAAGCTATGCTATGCTGCTAAAGAGCTCAAGCAAAATCAAATACAAGCTGAAGCAAACTAAGAGTTGGGACTCAAAAGCCAAAGCATAGCACTGGTGCTTCGAATGAGAAAGAAAGAAAGAAAGAAAGAAAGAAAGTTTATTAAAGTCTTCGGAAGACCGATGGGTCTATGAGACTGTGAAAATCCTGATACAACGAGCTGTGGTAGTGGAGCTACTAAACAAGCATCCGAGCTGTGGTAGTGGAGCTACTAAACGAGCATGCATACCAATGCAAAATGCAAAAAATGCAGAATGGCAGTACTAAGTCCTAAGTACAACATAGTCATGTCGATGGTCGACTATATATCAATCTCAGCATCATCATCATCATCATCAGCAGCAGCAGTAGGACATCAGGATGGATGAGGCAGTGGAGGCATGAAGTCGGCAATAGAGTGTTGTCGACCACTCAAAGGTGCAGTCCTGGCACGTCTCCTGGTCGTAGCTCTACGTCTAACCAGGGCTACTGTGACCCCCGTTAGTTGGGCTCCGACTCTAAACAAGGAGGGGATGTCCCCAAGTGTGCAATGTTGGTCAACCCTCTGTCTGAGTTGTCGGGCCACAGGCTCCGGGTCACAGTCATTTTGAGGCCCCGTCTTGTGGGGGTCCATGTGATCTGGCTGAAAGAACTCCGTGATAGAGCTTTGAGAGGGATTAGTTGAGGAAGAAGTCTGCTCCTGTCTCCGTGCTCGGAGTATCCTCTCGCGGTGTCTAAGTACCTCATGAATGAAACTTGCCAAACACCGCTGGTCTGGGTAGGAGAGGAAACGGGCCAAAATCCCACAGCTATCTCTGAAGAGGCAGTAGAAACGCCCTCGGATCTCATAGTAAACAGGACACCTGAAGATGAAATGCTCCTCTGTCTCAACCTCCTGCATGTCACACAGTGTGCATATGCTCCTCTCCTTGGGTAGTCGCTCTGCTTTGCCTCTCTCGATGCAAAGTCTATATGAAGAGACTCGGAACTGCCCAAGAGAGATCTTTAGCGAGGGGTAGGTGAATCTGCGTGTATCCTGGTGGGTCAATGAAACCCTCTGTTGTGATATGTAAGAAGTGATCTCTGTAGAAGCGAAGCTTCACTGGGAGTTCACTTGGTCCCAACCAAGTTAGAAATGTGTGTAGCTGTAATAGATCCTCACAGATAACCTGGTTGACCTCGTGTGATAGGAGGGGAGAGAACGGAGCATCCATGCTGTATTGGAAGGGATGTAGTCTATCCATGTGGAGCCCCAGTCGCTCAAACCATCTCTCTATACGTGCATACCAACACCTCCGGTCCCCTCTTGCTGCAAGTGCCATAGAAGAGGATAGAGCTATCCATGGTAGCCTACTACGCCCAGAGGTGTAATCCATATATTCCTTGACTTGGTACAGATACATGATGACCCCTATCCTTACTCCCACTACTTCCGCGCATAGATCACTATCCGCTGATGGCATCACTTTGCCCCGCGCGATGGCCACGACCATCAGGATCTCGTTGTCGAGCCTCCCACCACCACTGGATCAGGCTCTCGCCACAAGAGACGCAGTCCCCACCCTTTTGGCATTTCTGTTCTGGAGTGCCCCATGGCAGACATCCTTAACTGATCCTCATCATTGCACCCTCTGTATATCTATTATGAAATGTAGCATCTAGCTGTAAAGGGGGTGACCCAAACTCAGCGTGAATGATCTGGTGAGGAACGGATGGCTTACCATGAATCATCTGTGATAACATGAGAACCTGTAGCCGCTCCACACAGGCCCACTCTGTATCCGACCAGTCTGGCCCCCAAATTGGGCTGCCGTACATCCCCACTGGGTGAACCAAGGAGTCAAAAAGCAACCCCTTGGTGCGCGGATCTTGAAAGTGTGAGCGGAAGCACTGCCTCTCTAGTCTGGCCAATGAAGCATACCCTCTACTCAAGCGTGTCTGCATCGTGGGTCTCATAGTGAAGCTGTGTCTGGAAAAGATAACCCCAAGATAAGTGTATGATGAAACTATATCAACAGGTGACCCCTCAAATGTGAACTGCTCCTGGCGCATGATGGCTCGAGATGTATTGAAGATCATGACCTTGGTTTTACCTAGGTTGACCTTCAAATCGTGAGACTCACAAAAGGACTGTAGTGCATCTAGGTGTCTTTGGAGCCTCTCTGTTGAGGGAGACAAGAGAGCCACGTCATTTGCATAGAGCAATATCTGGATCAGCGTTCTCGCAAGAGAGCAACCTACCCCCCTTGTGTTTGCATCATTGTCTCAAGCTCGTTAATGTAGGGGCCAAACAAGGTAGGCGATAAAGGACACTCTTGTTTGACCCCGATAGTGCTCATGATCTTGTCTGTCCACTCGGATCCTGCCCAAACTCTACCTGAAACTCTCTCGTAAAGTGCCATGACAGTCCAAATGATCTCCTGATCATAACTCAAGTCCTGTAGGCACCGTATGAGGCGGGCACTTGGAACCGTGTCAAATGCCTTGCAGAAATCCACAAAGCAACAATAAACCCTCTGCTTCCATGCTCTCGCCTCCTCGATGATACATCTGAGCGTGAAAATGTGGTCCATGGTTCCATGATCATGCCGGAATCCGGCTTGTCCTGCTGCTCTAAGTCCTCGACACTCTGCAAATCTGCTAACCTCGAAGTCAAGTACTGATGCATAAACCTTGGACATGACATGTCCGATCATAATGGTCGTGTAGTTCTCCGGGCTCATGGGATCCCCTGCCTTGTGAATGGGTGAGATAGTGTTAATGGTCCAACTGTGTGGAAACCCCAAACAAATAGCTTCATTAAAGAGCTTTGCTAAGATCGGAGCTAGGAGGTTAATCCCATATGCAATGAACTCAGTGCATAGCCCCTCATGATCCTTCGCTCAGTCATTATGAAGTTCCATTACGGCATCCTTTACCCCTTCTCTAGTGAAGAGGGTGCAGGATGTGGGATAGGGCATGTGTGAGGTTAGGGACTGGCTGATTTGGGATGTCATAAAGTGTGCGTGCATAATTTAACCAAATCTGAGTGTCAATGAGTGGTGAGGGGGACCGTCCTTCTAGAAATCTCTGCCAGAAGTCCTTAGAGTTGTTACTAAACAAAATGTTCAGTAGCTCCTTCTCGTTCCGACAAACGAAGTCTAGTTTCTTTCTCCGTACCAGTCTACGGTACTCGCATAGCGTATCTGGTGCTTTTGGAAGGCTGTTTTTTGTTAGAGCTAATGGCGTAAAGCCTTACACTCATCATCGTACCAGCTATTATAGGGCACGGTCCTAGGGGGTGGTAGACAGGTGGAGTGGGTGGTGTGGGAGAATGTCGTACCAATCTACCGTACTCGCGTAGTGTATTTGGTGCGCTTGAAAGACTGTTTTTGGTTTCGAATCTGAGCTGACGGCGTGAAGCCTTACACTCATCATCGTACCAGCTATTACAGGGTATGGTCCCAGGGGGTGGAGGACGGGCGGAGCGGGTCGTATTGGAGAATGTGACATCCCCTGAATCTGAGGGCTTTTGCTCATTTCCTCCTAGCCGCGCTTTCGCAATGATCCCCCTTTCTTTTTTCATCATGCTGAAGATCGCTCTCTGGAAACCTCCCCCAAGCCCAATGGTTGCAAAGTGGCCTCCTCTTTTGGTGCCACGTGTCCCGCAAGGGACTTTACCCTTCTAACCCCCTCATGGCTTTCCTTTGCACTTCTTAATTAATGTCTAGGCCTAGGCGTGACCCTAGACCCAAACCCTTTAGGCCTCATAGTATGCAAGCATCGTCAAGCCCTCTGGTTTCCCACCTAACCACAATCACAATATATGGTTCCGGGATTATGGCTAACATAACATTCCCTTCCCTTTATGAATGGTTTACGTCCTCGAAAACAAAATTGGGAAACCTCCTTTGGAGACTGCTTACCCTTTCCCATGTTGAACTCTCTTCAAATCTATCTTTCCACTTAACCAGACATTCTTGCCATATAGTATGTCGCGTTCTTTTTTCTTATCTATCTAAAATTCTTTCTGGTTCATGTGGTAAAGATGCGGGTTCAATGAGTTCAACTAGGACTTCATTTCCAATGAGATTATCATCATCTCCTAATTTTCTTTTTAGCCTACTAACATGAAAAACTGGATGTACTCTACATCCCTCAGGTAAGGCTAATTTGTAAGCAAGTTCTCCAATCCTCTTAAGTATTGTGAACGATCCACAATACGTGGAGACAACTTCAGACATTTACCTGTCTTTAGAGATTCTGAAGATTCAGGTACCTTAAGGTAGACTTTCTCATTTACTTCAAACTTCAACTTTCTATGGTGGGGGTTTGCATAACTTCGTGCTCTATCTTGAGCTCTTCTTATGCTATCTTTAGCTAACTTAAGCGTTTGATTCATATCCTCAAGAAAGTCTTTGGCCGCTTAAACCTTCTCTTTTTCGAGTCCCACTGTCATTGGGGCTCTTGGTTGAAATCCATACATCATCATGAATGGACTAAAACTTGTAGCTGAATGTTTGGCACTGTTATATGCAAATTCTAATATGGGCAAATACTGTTCCCAATTAGTTTGCCATTTACTTACATATGCTCGAAGCATATCCTCAATGATCTGATTGACCCTTTCAGTTTGACCATCACTCTGTGGATGATCCGTGGTGCTCATATTCAATGAGGTTTCCAACCTCTTAAACACAGCCCTCCAAAAATGGCTGTTAAATTTGCTATCCCGGTCACTAACAATACCGGCTGGTAGCCCATACAGTCTATAGATATGCTCCACAAATAGCCTGGATAATTCTGGAAAGGATTTGGTGCCTAATGTCATTATCATCCGGGACACATACTCTACCCTTGTAGAGCAGGTAGCCATCTTCAATAGTATATTTTTTCCACATTAGTCCTTTATCACCAACTTGTGGTGTGTCGCCATTTTCATGTGACTCGTCAGTGAAAGCCTCTCGATTAGTTGGATCCCTATTTTTAATTGCTTTTCATATTTCAGAGAAGTGAGGATCAAACATTTCCCCTTTAAGGACTCTAGGAAATCATTCTGAAATTGAGTAAAACTCAATTAATTAACAATTGGCATTCGGCTAAGAGAGTCTGCTACCACCTTGAACTTCCCTTTCCTATATGTCAATTGTATATCAAACTCTTGCATTAACTCAGCCCATCTAGCTTTTCTACCTTTAAGCTCTAGTTGATTACAAATCCACTTAATGCTCTCCTGATCAAAGATGATCTCAAATTTTGCACCATATAAATAGTGCCTCCACTTTTTTAAAGCATAGACTATAGCATATAGTTCCTTCTTATATGTTGAGTAATTCCGTTGGGCATGATCTAACTTTTTGCTTTCAAAAGCCACTAGTCGACCTTTTTGTATAAGTACCGTCCCAACAGCAAAATCACTGGCATTTGTCTCAACCACGAATGGTTCATTGGGATCCACTACTTTTAAGACAAAAGCTGCTGCTATAGCTACCTTTCATTTTTCAAAACTTCTCTTTTGAGGTTCATCCCATATGACGGTGCTTCCCTTCCCTTAAGCTGGTCCGTCATCGGAATAGCAATTCTAGCGTTATCTTGGATGAATCTCCTATAGAATCCTGACAAACCTAAGAATATTTGTAATTCTTCTAAATTTGTAGGATGTGGCCATTCCAATATGGCCCTTACTTTGTCAAGGTCCATACGTACCCCTTCTTGGGATATTATATGTCCCAGGTATTTCACTTCTTTTGCAAAGAATTCACATTTGGATTCTTTAGCAAAGAGTGAATTATCCCTAAGCAGCTGGAACACTTTCCGCAAATGTTTAAAATGTTTTTTTCTGGTTTTACTATAAATAAGGATATCGTCTAGAAATAGAAATACTATAGCAAATTTCCCTAGATATGGCCTTAAGACACTATTCATAAATCAAGAATAAATTAAGACCCTCTAAAGATATGCACTATCATCGACCATCCCTCTTACTCTTTGCCCCTTAATTTTTCCATGCATCCTCATTAAATCACGAGGACCAAAGGTGGGCTGCCACATTGCCGATGATAGACAGCACATGTGGGTGCTATCCTCATGATAGACCTCTACCTCAGTGTACCTTTCAGTACCATTAAGCGGCAACACTTGCACTGCATGCACTTGTCTTTGTGGAGGTCTATTTGGGGCTTTAGCTCTCGCTGGTTTATTTTTAGGGCAGTTCCAAGCAGCATGGTCTTTGCCCAAACATTTGAAGCAAATATTTTCTTGCCTGGCTCTTTCATAATCCTCTTTCTTCAAGAGAGGATAATTTTGTGTTGAGGTTTCTTAGGTGGTGCCTGAGGAACCTCCTTCTTAAATTGCCCCTTCCTTTTCAAATTGGAAAATTTATTGAACTTTGGAACAAAACCTATTCACTCTGAAGTTCCAACTCTGAATTTCCTCGTCGTATCATTGTATATTTGGGCATACTTAATGGCTTCCTCAAAGGTTTTTGGAGAATTTCTTTTCACCTCAACCTTATAAGTGTCTTTGAGACCTCTCACGAAACCCCTTATCTTTTGGAATTCATCAATTCCCTTCAACTTAAGGACTGCCTCCCTATAGTTCACTATGTATTGGACTAGAGTGTTTTCACCCATAATGCAATTGTCCCAAGCCTCCCACGCTCTTTCTAATTCATTTTTCGTTAAAAACTCTTTTAGGAAGGCTTGTTCAAACTCAGTCCAATACCTAGAAATTCTATCACTCTCCTTGAGGCTCATCCACCATTTATAGGCTTTATTTCGAAGGGAAAGACTTGCTTCCACGACTTGATTTTTAGGAAGTATATTCCTGAATCGGTGGAAGTCTTGCCACTTTTGCAAGAACGCATTAATTGCATCTTTATTACACTCCTTTTCTTCCCCATTGAAAATTGGCGGTTTTAAGTCCTTAAGGATGTTCGAGGTTTCTCTAAGTCGAGAGGTGGACCTCTCAACTTGATTAGGAGGAACCGGTGATTTTTCAGTAATAGATACCGATTGAGAATCAGATATCTTAGTTATAGCTTCAGCTAGGGTTTTTAGTGTTTCAATGATATCTCCTAGCTGTGTTTCTATATTTTGCGTTCGAGTTTCAAGTTTAGTGAATTTCGTTTACAGAATTCTATAATCATCGTAATCAATATCCTCCATTTCCACATTATCCTCTTGATTTTCAATTTGCACCTCCTCATGTGTTTCCTCTCCAACTATTGCTTTTCCCTTTCTAGCCCTTTTCTCAGCCTCCCTAATCATACCATCCCTTTTTGGAGTGGTCATTATAAAGACGTATATTTTTCAAAAATTATAAAGCAAAGCGCTTTATGTCAGAGAGAAAAATGTGATGCCCACTTCCCTAGTATTTGTTCGAGGCATTGGATTCTTCTTGAAATTCGTCTCGCTTTGTTTGATTCGGGCCTGCTCACTTCTTTCAATTCACAATCCTTCGATCCCGCTTCTTCCATTTCCCTTGATGAAGAACTTCGAACTCCTCGACACCTTCTTCTTTCAATTTGGCGAGGTGAAGGAGTTCGGAAAGAAGAATGGGATGAAAAGACTTTGAAAAGAGAGGGGGGGGCTTATGACTTAAGAGGGGGTAGAAACGCTCTGATGAGGTGGCTTTTTTCCAAAGGTTTTTCAACCTTTGGATGACGTGGTTACCTTTTTTTTTTAAATAAAGGTTTTTCAAACCTTTCATGACGCGGCGACAGCCTCATACAAGCTACAGTTGCTGTGCATGGTATATAGAGCCAATTCCCTCACATTACTCAAATCTCTCATAAGTACTACTGCTAAATACAGTTGTGCAGCGGGGACTCCGGAGCGCTGCAAGCTTGAGAAGGCTACGGCCTATGGGTCTGAACTTCGAAGCTTTTCAATTTCCAAGGCTGCGTGCAGTCGTCATCATTACTGCACGATCGAGACCAAAGCATCAGTGTTGCGGATCTCATAGGTCTAGACTCCAGGGGCGGCTCGGATTCCGATAGACAATTCAAAGCAGGTCAGTGAGCAGACAGGGATTGAGAGATTCTACGGCTATACAATCCATCATATGCTGCTAGTTAGACTGTCTACTTTCTGTCTCGCCGATTCGCGGACCCTTGCTCCTATATGCAGGTGACTTCATTGCACTCAATCAAGCTTCGACTATCGTGACTTTGCTGCACTCAAGTACTAGTAGCCTAAGTCCAGTATTACATTCAAGTGCGCATGGTTCTCCAGAGCTCATCGTTCTAGGCTGCATCACGGAACTAATGCTGTAGGTCGCACGACAGTCGACTCTTCACCTCCACCTTTGTACTTGCGCTTCCAAATCATCAAACTCTAGTTCTGATACCAATGTGACATCCCCTCAATCTGAGGGCTTCTGCTCATTTCCTCCCAGCCACGCTTTTGCAGCAGTGATCCCCCTTTCTTTTTTCATCATACTGAAGATCACTCTCTGGAAACCTCCAATGTCTAGGCCTGGGCGTGACCCTAGACCCAAAGCCTCTAGGCCTCATAGTATGCAAGCATCGTCAAGCCCTCTGGTTTCCCGCCTAACCACAATCACAATACATGCTTTTGGGATTATGGTTGACGAAACAGAGAAAGCGTGAATGGCAGCCTCATGTAGTGAGTGGGTGACAAGGGCAACACGATCCTCTAAAAGAGGTATGAAGTCAATATAAGCGAGAAGTATGTACAGACGGCCAGAGTAAGTAGGTGAGTGATCCCAGTCAAAGTGTATATCGTGGTAGGTGGAGTAAGCACTCAGTGGGGTGGAAGGTGCTATGCGAAGGGGGGTGGAGATGCTAAAGAAAAAATAGGTATGATCAGCTCCTGGAGGGAGAGGTGCTACAGTGAAGTCAGTGATGTGAGATGTGAAGGCAGGGGATCCCATGATGTAATCAACAACGCTGGAGCCTCCCCCATGTGAAAAGCACGTGAAACCACTTGAAGCGGAACATCTATCAAGACCATTATAGATAATGAGATCATGTATCCAGAGAGAGAGAGAGAGAGAGAGAGAGAGAGAGAGAGAGAGTCTATTAATGTCCATGGGAGACCAAAAGGTCTATGGGACTGCAAAAAGACCCATCTAGTAGGGGACATGGCAGCTCCCAAGGAGTGCAAAAAGAGGAGCTCCAGTTATTTAGAGCACCTACATAGTAGACTAGGAAAACAAACACATAATCAGCCATACATCAGTTTAAGACTGAGAGTCTTTTGATTGCTATGCCTTCATGGTATACTACCCATACCTTGGTCCCTTTCAACTTGTAAGATTGGTGGAAAAGCTTGACACAAAAACTTGCGATTCGAGCGTGATAATACCATGTTGAATATTAGTTGCTCCACCACCACCATCATCATCAAGCCTGCATTCAATGTTGGGCATGGCTACTTTGACATGTACTAAATTCTCATTAAAAGAGTTGTCCTCTTTATACCAACCTTCAGGGAGTCCTCTCACTCTAATCTTCAATGCATTGACACATATGGCTTCATGTTCCTTGGTCTCTTATGTCACTTTTGTTTGCCTTTGTATCAACCTCCATAGTCACTTCTTCCTTAACTGTTTGTACTTCAGTGTGCACAAGATCTTTGATTGTAGAGATAGTTGAGGGGTAGGAGAAGAAGCCTTGCAAGCTTTCACTACCTCATCTATTACTGCCTGCTTGCCTGGTCCTTCAAGAACCAGGAGTCTAGCTGCCAGAGCTGCCAATTGCATCTTTAACTCTCTCACCTCCTGCTGTAGGAAAGAATCTGCTCATTGTACCAATGGTGGGATGATTCGTGCCTCCTTGGTAGAATGTATGCGCATATGGAGAGGGTTTCTTAGCTCCAATTGTGAAGTATCGAATTGTACTGGTTGAAGTCATTGGGGTAAAGGGGCATTCAAGGAGAGGTTAGGCCACTCTATGTTGGCCATGTGTGACAAACTCTTGACTGGGCTAACCCCCGGGCTGGGCTAGGAGTTTAAGCCCAGCTTTGGAGTTAGGGAAGGGAAAAGAAAGACTTATGCTTGTACCTCGGAGTGAGCTGAACCAGAAATGTTGTTTGGAGCTACTTCAAACCTGTTGACTGGCGGTGGAGTTAGGGTTTACTAGCGGTCGACCCTTTTGGAACCTGCGACCTACTTTTGCTTTCTTTGGTGGCGCAACCCCCTTTTGACGACGACCTGCTAAATGACGACGACTTGTGATAGAGCCTTAATGGCGACTTGCTGACGGGGCCAAAGAGAGAGCTGAGCAATGGAGCTAAGCGAAGGGTTGAGCGATGAGCTGCTAACAGAGGCTGAGCGACTAAGTGACGGCTAGAGAGAGAGAGAGAGAGAGAGAGAGAGAGAGAGAGAGAGATTATTAAAGTCTTCGGAAGACCGATGGGTCTATGAGACTGTGAGAAACTTGATACAATAAGCTGAAAGGGTGGAGCTACTAAACAAGCATCACCACCCATGCTAAATACTAAGTACTACATAGTCATAACATCATCATCATCATCACTATCCAAGTTTGGTCAGATACATCAGATACTGGAAGGCCCCAAAAAAGGGGGAGCTCATGATAGGCCCAGTGTCGGCTAGGGCTGGCATGAGGTCAGAGGTAGAACATTGACGGCTATCTACGGATGTGGCCCATCTTGGCCTCCTGGCAATGGCTCTGCGTCTGACAAGGGCCACTGTAACCCCTGTTGGCTGTGCTGCAGTCCGGAACATGGATGGGATGTCCCCAAGCATGATGTGTGTGCCCGTCCTCTGCCGAGTCTGTCAAGTCGCTGGCTCAGAGGGAGAGAGAGAGAGAGAGAGAGAGAGAGAGAGAGAGAGAGTTGATATGATATAATTTTATTAAAGTCCTTTTGAGACCCTTCAGGATCTATGGGACTGATGATCACTATCAACAAACACTGACCTTTTACATCCGGTGAATAGAATACTATAGACTGCTATTTAGTTAGTACTTGTCAGGCTGGTTTTTGTGCTAGCTCAAGTACTTTGTTTGAAGTTCCAAAACTTCTTTCAGATAGCTTCCTAGCTTTGTAGCTGGCTATTCCAATAGATTTCTCAGCTGCCTCTGCTGTCATCATATCTTTCTCTGATGTGTGGGTAGGCCTGGCATCTTAAGAGTACGTGCTGCTCATTTTGCACATCTCCTATGGGGCAGATTCTATATATTTTTTCTTGGGATCCTCCGTCTTGTCCACCTCCCTTCTCCACTTCCAGATCATGTGATATGGTTCTCATTTTGCATATTAGATGCCTTTTGAACATGGGAAGACTAGGTATTTTTGCATCCCATAGCTATCCATTGGATTAATTTCCTGGTTATAGAATTGTAATTTTGCACCTAGGTCTTGCTATATTTTCTGAAGCATCTTCTTTCTTACAAGTTTTCTGATCTCACATGTATCTTCTGGTATATCAGCAGCTTTTATACCCCAGAATTCCATTCATTTCATCCCTTCTCGGTGCCATCCAGTGGTTTGTGTAGCTTCCAATGCCATAGATATGGACATAGTTGTCCACCCAGTCACATATGGGTAGGCACCACCTCTTTCAGAAAAGGGGAATGTTTGTGTTCTTATTGTTGGTGTATGGAAATAAACTCCTCCATATGTCCATAAAACTGTTTGTACTAAGATTTACAATCACTCATGGGTCTCTAGTGAGTCATGTACCAATTACAAATGACTAATCAAACATCAAGATTGAAGGCTCAGCGATACAGATCTATCACAATGAAGTTAATTTAGTTTGTAGCAATGAACCTGCACGTGCATGTATTAATGCTGATTAGTACAGCGCTATGGTCTCAGGCTTTGTTGGTGAACTCTAGAGTGCATGTAGGGTTGTTCTGCTCGCTATTCTAATTTTGGATCAAATGCCAAGCTTTTGGTTGGTATCTATACATATATGCAGTCATTAATTTTTTGGTGTCCAGGTCCCAGCATCCCAGGCAGACATTGATAAAATGTACTTCAGCTTGGAATGCGCTTTTGAATGAGATTTTCTGCTATTAAAGATTGGTTCCCTTCTATTTACAGGCTATCAGGTTCCCTCAATTTCATCAGAGAGCCGTTTCATAGCTTTATCAAGGCAAGAGCAGGTGAGAAAAAACTCTGACCTGTCTTAGCAAAAGGACCTTACTTAGAAAATCTGGACTATAATATCATTTTTTGGAACTTGCAACAATTTTGCAGGGCTTGTTGGGCACATATCATTCATGTGTCAGAACTCTGCGGCGTGGTCAATTATCTCGCAAAAGAGTCTCTCTGAAAAATATCACTCCTATCAAATACTCACCAGAGGTTTGACTGCCTAGTGATTTATTTTATTTCTTTTGCTTGTTTACATGAATAAAGTGAGACAACTGATTCAGGCCTAATATTTTTATTGTTGGTAACAGATGCGGACTAAGGTTGGAAACTCACTTGTGGAGGAAATTCTTCATCTGAACAGTCTTGATGTCAAACTGTATGAGTATGCTGTAAATATTTTTCAGGACCAACAAGCATCCCTAATGGTTCCTCCTAGACTTTTCGATGGCTGTCCTCTGTGTAGCACATTCAAATTCAATTCATCTATGCAAGTAAGAAGTGGCTTCAGTATATGTCTTCATATCTTACAGGGGAAAATCCAGTTGTAGCTGCTTGGTGTGCACATTCAATGTATTTGTTGTCGTATTATTTGTTGTTTGAAAGACTGGCTGAAATATGCAGAGCGGAAGCCTATTAGAATCTCTTTACCTCTAATGAAACTTGCTGAAAGTGACTATAGGGGACACAGGAATTAAAGACAATGGGCGATGGGTTTGCAGAGCAGCATCTCAGTAGAATTTCTGAAGGGGTCATGATTGTGACAGGCATGGCGGTTCTCATGATTGGTATGCTACTGATGACGTGCTTTTACCATAGAATAAGAAGGCCCAGGACGGAATCAAGACTGCAGCGGCAAAGATTATACCAGAGGAGATTGTTGCAAGAATAGATGATGTATCCATATCATCGCCCTGATCAATTTTTAAGACTCAGGACAATTTTTGTGAGCATCAGGATACATGCCAAGTTTGCAGCTACAATCGAGCTCTTCAATCAGAGGATTTCTTCAGGGTCCTGCTGCACTCAATTTTTATACAGGTCCCACCGAAGCACAAAAATATATGCTAGGAGTAGAGATCACACTTCAATTGTCAAAATTAGTGCACATTCTGGCCATACCATTTGACCTGGAATATATGCTAGGAGTAGAGATCACACTTCAATCGTCAAAATGAGTGCACATTCTGGCCATACCATTTGAACTGGAACATTGCATAAGTTTACTGTCTACAAAGAAAATGAGCATAAGCCCACATTTGGGTCTATTTTCATCACATCTAGCTTTTTAAATTTTATAGCTCTAGTTTCTAATCTCTTTGTAAATGCAAACCATTGATGTGCTCATGCAAGGAAGCTTTGTATGGGCATTTCTTTTACTAGGAAACTTAAAGAATACTTCGTATCTTTACTATTATTATCTTTACAAGAAAGGAAAGTTTAGCGTTCATTTAGAAACATGAAAAAGTTACGTGTTTGTTTTCCATATATGTAAAGATTTAAGTAACTTGAGCAAGGTGAATGTAACACATTGATTGTAAAGAGAATTTGTAAAATATAATTGTTAATAATAATCGTGACCTATACTCATTACAAACCGGTACAAAACTAATTTACGTCTTTGTACACGTCACAAAACCCTCATAGGTAGTACCACAAAAATGCAAAATAAAGTTTCATGCTTGTTGTGAGAGGAAGTTGGGGATAATGCAACTTTGATACAAAGCTATTTTGATTAAATTGAAAAAGTCTCACATTTCCACAATCGCATGGCATGGGTAAATTTAGGTGAACCATTGGCAAGCTCTTTATAGATGACACATGAAGAAACTTAAAACTATTCCACAAGCTTCTACAAATATTGAGGCATATAACATTTTCTAAAAAGCTCAAAATAGCAATCTAAAGCCCTAAAAAGAGCTTTTTGACCATATAAGCTTTGTTGGGAATGGAGCAACAACACGAAGATACAAGGATTTTGTTGCATGAACTCATAATGCATTGTCATAAACAAAGACTTGTGGCGTTTTATTAACATCCTCAAACTACAAATTGAGGACTTTAGTAGATGTGCTTGAGGAGACCTTTGGGATGATATGGTTTTCATTGAAATCCAAATAGTGAGTACAAAGTTATGAGCATTTTACTAGCAACAATCCAAAGCCTAGAACGAATGCCTGGAGGGAGGAATTAGTCCTCATAGGCTTTGTGAAACAAGTCTGCCATATGAGTCTAATGAGTGTCTAAGTGCAAGTCACTTTGGAATGAGATGATACTTATAAAAGGGAATGCCATCATAACTCCATTGCCATAAGAGAAATGGATTCCCTCCAATCCACTTCAATAGGTGTAATTATGAGAGAGAGAGAGAGAGAGAGAGAGAGAGAGAGAGAGAGAGAGAGAGCTCCAAGACTATTGATGGAAGCAAAAGAGTACATGGAAAAAGAGAATGGCTCATAGAGTGGTAAAAGGCTCATTAAATAAGGGAGGGTAGAGCCTCTTTTATAAATACTTTCTCACCCTCCTTTACCCAATTACAATTGTTGCTGGTAGACTCCTTTTCTCGTCACCATCCATGTCCTCTTTGTCTACTCTTGACACATGTTCCTGTCAAATTATCCCAATGGTATCCTTTACTATGCAAAGGACAAGATCCAAGCTAAGTTAAGATTACTAATTTCAGGATGGTGAGATCATATCCTTTGAAGTCTATGCTCCTCCACACTTGTTCTTCACATTTCTTTGTGTGCATTCCACACACTTCATGTGCCTTCCACAGTTGGCATATGGCCTTCACATGCTTCAGTGTCTTTCAGACAATTTGCATGTAGCCTTTCTTACACACTTGAGCACACATTGATATGAGGCCCACTGCTCTATATGACTCATTTTTTCTATTTTTTATAATCCCCATAGTATCATATTCTTAATTTTTATCTCCTATACCAAGGTATTTATAATTCAACACGTGGTATTTACAATAATCCACTCCCTCTTAAAATATCTTATAAAATGGAAATAAAGTGACAATCACCAAGTCACCGCTTGATTAATTCTGTCACATAAAACAGATTTCATTGAAAAGTTAAGAGAGATCAAATTCTCGCACTAGATCTTTTAGGCTGTCTCTTGTGACATGGAAGGATTTACTCTCCATCAAGTTGGTTAAGCATAGAAGAATTTGAGTCGATACTTATTGGTGCATCCAATATCTCCTTCTATGTTAATGAAATACAAACTATATCATTGAGTGGATACAAGTACTTTCTATGTCAATGAAATACAAACTATATCATTGAGTGGATACAAGTATTTCTATGTCAATGAAATACAAACTATATCATTGAGTGGATACAAGTACTTTCTTGATAAAATACATTGTGCATTGTTGAAGAAATGTTAGCATGTCCCTAGTCACAAACCTAATGCATATAGGTGCCATGTTTAAAGCTACAAAGACTCTTTATAGGATAAAGACTTGCTCCAAAAGTAATCCTTTGTTGAGAGATCATCATCCATAATGAAATATATAAAGATTTTACCAAGTAATGAATGTAGTGCTTAAGAAACAAGGATTCAAGAATATTGGGCCACAAGGTCCTTATCCAAGTATCTATCTCCACATCCAAGTAAGAGCTAAAGAATCATTTTGAGCTAATTTGTAAAAATTTACTATGATCACCTCAATTGAAATTCTACAGAGTCCCAAAATGAGTCTCAAATTTTCCTAATGGCACAAACATACAACATAAATGGTTGAGTGCACGACTTTTATTGATGACTATAGGAGATATTATTGGGTCTATTTTCTCAAGCAAAAATTTGAGGTCTTTTTTATTTTTCAGGAGTTTGAAGTCATGCTAGAGAAGCAAAAATGCTAGATTACATAGAGAAGGTGAATACATTCTTCTACATTCATGAACTTTTGCAAGAGGAACGGAATTCAAAGACAATTCACAGGTACAGATACTCAATAGAATGTAGTAGCCAAAAGGCTAAATAGAACTTTAGTAAATAGTGTTAGAGAAATGCTTAGAAGCATCTTCCAAATTAGTATTGACACAAGCAATCCACACTGCAAACTACTTATGTAATTAGCTTCCAATCAAATCAATATAAGATATGACACCTTATGAGGCATTCATTAGATCTAAGCCATGCATTGGGCATCTCTGCATATTTCTATGCATAATATATGCCTACATACATGATAATCATCATAGAAGGTTTGATTTAAGTCACATAAATGTGTCATAGTTGGCTATATGATGAGAGTGAAGCATACAAGTTATATGATCCCATCAGCCAGTTAAAGGTCATTATCTCCAGAGATATAGAATCAAAATGCCAAAAGGTTCCTAATAAGAGAAACAACTCAGACAGCTAACAAGAGAATAGAGACCACCACCCAGGTTAACATAGGCTTAGAAGGGCAAAGAAATTAAAGTCGAAAGCATAAATTATGATCTTATGACTACCATCGTAGCTACATAATTGCCAATGTACTTTGAGGATGCAGTTGATAAGCTAGAATGGTAAACTGCTATCGTTGAATGAAGAAATGGATTCTTTGTGCACAAACAACACTTGGAATTTATGTGACTTACTACTAGGAAAGAAAGAAATTGCAAACAAGTGAATTTACAAAGTCAAGTATAATCCAGATGGTAGCATTGAAACACACAAAGCCAAATTAGTTGCAAAATATTTTGCACAATCATATGGGCAAGATTATGATGAGACTTATGCACTAGTAGAGCACAGATGGATTCCATAGGATTTTTCATATCCCTAGCCATGCTTAATAGATGGAATGTACTAACCAAATGTCAAAAATGGAATTTTCAACGGCTACTTAGATGAGAAAGTCTATATGCAACAACCATTAGGGTATGTTGAACCAACAAAAGAGAATCATGTTTGCCATATTAAGAAAAGTCCTTATGGCTTAAAGCAAGCCTCTAGAAGTTGATACAACAAAATTAACAAGCATTTTGCTAATCTAGGATACATCAAGTCCGATGCAGATCACACACTCTATGACAAAGTTCAAGGGGAAGACACTACCTTTGCACTTTTGTATGTAGATGGTTTGATTGTGATAGGAAGAAATGATAGATTCATCAACAATATGAAACAAGACCTATTTTACTGAGTTTGAAATGAAATAGATTGGACTAGACCAGTGGGTATATTGAACCAACAACAGAGAATTAAGTTTGCCATCTTAAGAGAAGTCTTTATGGATTAAAGCAAGCTCCTAGAAGTTGGTACAACAAAATTGACAAGTATTTTTTTGATCTAGGATACATCAAGTCCAATTCAGATCACACTCTCTATGACAAAGTTCAAGGGGAAGACACTACCATTACACTTTTGTATGTAGATGGTCTGATTGTGGCAAGAAGAAATGATAGATTCATTCGCAAGATGAAACAAGACCTATTAGAAAAGTTTGGCATGAAAGATTTCAAATTGGACTATCTTGATAGTTGACATCCTCAAGTAAGACAAACAAGAATGCTATCTTCCTGCTTCCTTCTTGGGAGAAGTCCTTTGAAAGACAATAAGAGCATGGTCTTCTTGCTTCCTTCTAGTACATGCCATTTCAAAGACAAAAATGTCTTCCTACTTCCTTTCATGGACATGTCGTTTGAAAGATAATTAGAAAAATATCTTCCTACTTTCTTTTGGGGACATGCCATTTGAAAGATAGGCATGACAACAAAATCTATTTACTTCCCTATCTCCCCTTCCTTGTCCATGTACTTTGCTTTCCTATGTTCCCTTTCCTACCTACATCCTTGTCCATGTAGTTGGCTTTCCTATGTTCCCTTTCCTATTTGCATCCTTATTCTCAATGACATGAAGTTTCAAAGACAACCATGATGGAAATGTTTCTTTCTCCTTATGGGGACATGCCATCATCTGACAGCAATGAGCTATCCCAAAGCCATAGAGCCAACATAAACATTGATGTATTTATAGAGACTCCAGAAATGTCTTTCTAATTTCCTATGTGTTTGTCAACATCAATGTCTTTCTACTTCCTTCTGGTGGGGATAGCCATTTGAAAGACAATCAAGAGCACTATATTCCTTCTTTCTTCTAATGACATGTCTGTCCTTGGACGTGATTAAGTATGAGATGCCCTTATATGCCTTCAAGATGTCTTTAAGTCTAGAATGTTCTTGTCTTCAGAGTGTCTAGTTTTGGGATGTCTATATGTCTTTATTAGGAATCTGAGATGTCTTCACATGGAATCGAGTATGTCTTCAAGTCTTAGATGTCCTCATGTTCATCATAATATCTTAAGTTTAGGATATCTTCTCCAAATCACCAAAGAGATGCCTCATGTTTAGTGTGTGGGTTAACATTTTCTTGGGTGTAGCCAATCACAGAATTATTTTCACATTTTGGGGGCGCGACGCGATGCACTCCTAGGTGAGATTTTGAATTTTGTTGCGGACCTGCGCTCTCGTTGAAAATTTTCCTGACATCATGATGCTGCACTGGCGTAATAACAAGACACAATCTATTTATTTTGAACACCGCAGAGCTCAACACATGGTAGCTCTGCACTACATATGAAATCAGATTCATGAAAATTCAAGGTTAGCTTGGAGAGATCACCACGTTGGTCCTTGGCATAATAATGAGATGCAATCTATCATTCTAAAAACCCCCATAGTGCAGTCTTTGGCTTGACCACCTCATTGTCCAGCATTTTGCAACAAATTTGCCACCTATCACTGAGCAATGCGTCCCATGTAGATAAGGAAAATTGAAGATTGGCTTGGAGAGACCACCACGCTGGTTCTTGGAGTTATGGATCCGTTACCTATTTTTACTTATTACAAAAGAAGATCTATGATGACGACCACACTGGAAAATAGAAGGAGATCTATGACAACCACCATGCTGGTTCTTGGAGAGCTATATATTCTTGTTCAATCAAGGAACATGCCATTGACGATATGGCCCTTGAGGGGTCCCCTTTAGGGGCAAGGGCCATATTGACATGCCATATCTATCCAGTGGCATCCTGGATATTGTATAATGCATGTCGATGTGGCCCTTGCCCCTAGAGGGGACCCCTCAAGGGCCATATCGTCAGTTGCATTTTCTAAAAATTTAATTGTATTTATTTTTCTATATGTATCCCCATGTAACCATCGCGGTGGGTTGTTGGAGCTATTTTAGCGCTATTTTTATTCTAAACCAAGGAAATTGTAGTCCTACTTTACTGGTATTTTAGTCCTTGTTGCAATAAATCCAAATGAGGGCAAAGTATTCTAAGCCACTGTGGTGACTGGAGGCCCGGCAGTGACTTCCAGATAATCAACTACATCAAATAGCAAGTTATATAAAAATTAACAACTTATACTGAGGAAAAATTGAACAGAAGATCTTACATTTATAAAAACTTAGCAATTGCTGAGAGCCTTAGAGGCCAAAAGATTACAAATAGCGACCATAACCACTTAGTGCATAAAAATTAACAACGGTGCATACTGAGAGCCTCAAATTGAACAAAAGAGATTACATTTGTAAAAACTCAACAATTGTTGCTGAGAGCCTTAAAGACCAAAATATTACATCTAGCGAGCCAAAGGATCGTTGAGAGCCTTAGAGGCCAAAGATTACATCCAGCCATTGCTGAGTGGTTATGAACCTCGTTGAGCAAGAGGGTATTTGTACAACTCAGTATTGCTGCCAGCCTAGCTTGCTGCATTCAAATTTTTAGGGAGCCAATGGAGGAGATGATGGTGAGACCAAAGGCCATGCACATTACCAGGACTTAGATTATAGGCCCCCCAATAAGATGAGTATGTTGTGAAAACCTTGAGTGCATCATCAACATCCAGGGGGGATCCATACAACACAGCCATAAAGAGGCCAGAGATGGTCATGCTATCCAAGGTGGTCACATGCACATGTAGGGGGAATGGACTGAGGGTTTGAAGGGTGACCAAAAGAGCGATCATTTCCAATCCTAGTGAGTGCAACACAATCACCTTATACGAGAAGGTAGATAACATTGGGATCACGTTGCATCAAGGAGTAGTAGTAGTTACACTAGGCATGGTGAAGATGAGTGGGTGAGCGGTGGAGATGAGCAGGGGAGTAGATGAGTGATGAGAGTTGGAGGAGGGAGTGAGGAGCAAAGTAGAGTAGGGGAGGAAGAGAGCTGGAGGAGGGTGCATGGAGCAAAGTAGTAGAGCAAGGGCAAGATGAGACAAACGTAGCAAAATGCCAAATGCCACGGATCTTATATAAAGTAAAGTTCGAGCCACCACGGTGGCAGGAGGCCCGATGTTCCATACAAATAATCATGACTACCACCTTAATTAATCAAATTGTGGTAATTTTGCACTCTACACTACGGTGGCTGGTAGTTAACTGCTAGCCCGATGGATTTTAGCCACCACAGACATAGCTGATGAGAGCCACCAGCATCGGGCACTCCTCTTCATGGGGGTTTCTCTAAAGAAGGCCATTTGTAGAAGCAACATCACCACCAGCTATGGCTACCACCTCCGAGGTCGCGATGAGCAAGCGTGTCTGTGATGGGCGTGGAGTTGCTCATTGAGGCTAGCTGAAGGCTTACGGAGCTAGTCATTGGAAATCATGTAGATGGTCAATTTTCCATTGCCTCTGCTATATTGAGCATCTTGCGGCAAGCTGTGTGAAGGAGCTGCAACCTATGGCATTGGCGGTGCTGGAGGCTCTAGCTTTGGCGGTTGTTTGAAGTGTTGGTGGAGTCACATGATAGTCCGGTGGCCTAGAAGAGCAAGCAACTTTGATCCATAGTTTGTTGGCCATTGAAAGGAGACGTGAGGCGCTGTGTAGAGGTTAGTGTAGCCTGCATTGGAGCCAAACTTGGGAAATTTGTAGGTCATCCTTTCGCATGGAATCGTGAGCCGGTGTTGTGCCTCATTGTAGCTGAATGTAGGTGAGTCTGGAGCATTGATCAATGGAGAAGTCTTTGGTCTCTAGCTTGCCTGAACCATTGAGAAATCAAGGGTAGTCATCTAGAGAGTTGCAAGAGAGGCCAAAGGAGGAGAGTTTGTTGTCGAATTAGTAGCTGTAGAGGCCATCATTGAAGGCCCGAAAGCTTGCTCGTTTATTGACGGATCAGCTGGTAGTCTTGGCTAGTAGTAGTCAGGGCTGCACTATCTGCTGGAGACAACTTCTCAAGCTTGTTCTTGGTGTAGTTGTAGGCAAAAGTTTCAACCAGAACCGGATCCACAGAGACTAAATCCTCTCTCAAATCCCAATCACACAAGGAGAGCTTACAAAACCTCTTAGAACTCAAAATTGAACCCCTCTCTCTTTTATAAAAAACATCTCAAAGAAGTTATCTTACTATGGCAGCTAGTCTAGAGCTTTCGAGGCTTGGTTTGTCAGTGAAGTATCGCCAAGGGTCACTTGAATTCACCTTTTTCAGAGCTCTTCCATCTCTAATCAACAGGCACTTCTTTGGTGACTCGATATTCGGTGGTGATTTTATTGTTGTTCTTTTTAAGAGGAACCCAACGGAGACCTTGGTGCAGATTGTGCTTCACAGCTCCCACACTACTTGGAGATTTGAGCATTTCTTCCTTTTTAGGAAGCACAGCTCTTTGTGTTTGTTTCTCCAGAGAACTGACCTTGACAGTGACCCTTGGTCTGGCAAGAAGGGCTCACATGGCAGCATCTTTGGACCCCACTGTGGTTAAGATTATGCTCTCTCCAGAAGACAAGCAGCTGGTCAAGTGTGAAGTAGAGGCTTTGCAGGACAGGGCCCTAGTGGGTCGCATTTTTGGGCTCACCCCGTCAATGAAACAGGCCAGGGATTGGCTTTAGGCGATCTTAGCCCTAGGGGCTAACCACATCCAAGAGGTCACAATCTATGGGAGAGGAGTCTTCCTCATGTAGCTAAACTCCCTTGACACCATGGCCTCCCTTGTCGAGCAGAGCCCTATCCTACTAGGCCCTCATGTCATCTACCTCCTTCCTTAGTACCATGGCTTCACATTCCAGGACATGGATTCAACTCATCACGTGCCACAATTCCCAGTGACACTCTGCTTACTAGGGCTTCCGAAGGAGTACAAATCTATTCTTCCTTCCATAGGGAATTGTTTTGGCATAGTTCTAGCATCTCTGCCATAGACAGCGGCTTCAGTAGTGGTAGACGACAGGGTCCCCTGCCTTTAGGTTATCGTCGTAGAGCATCCAGAGTCCCTCCCAGAGGAGATCCCCCTAGAGACATTAGATGGAGGCCAATTCAGACAACGTTTGGAGATCTCTGGCTTGCCCGGGCAGTGTCTTCAGTGCAAACAGATGGGTCACCTGGCACAGGACTATTTAGTGGGTAGCACCCCTCACTAGAGATAGGAGCATACGGAGGCTTAATGCCGTCCGTCAACCAAGCCCCAGCAGCAGCAGGCGAGGCAACAGTAGGCAGCAGTCCTCATCATGAGCTTACACCTTGTCTCCTGGAACGTGAACGGGTTTCATTCTTCTGGCACCCGTGGTCCTAGGAAGCTCATCCAGAGACAGGAACTTCAGCCAGCAGTGATTGGTCGCTTGGATATACTCCTGCTCCAGGAGCATAAGCTTTCAGTGGCTCACTCCCGTAGCTGCGGGAAGATCCTCCCTGGACACTCTCACACTTATTGGGAGCCTTCGATCGGAGCACAGGGGAGGAGTGGCGGTGTCTGTACTTCCGTTTGCGAGCCGTTTGCCCAAGGAGTTTATCCTCAACATCTATGCACCCACAGACCTCCGATGGAGAGCCACTTTCTGGAGGACACTCACAGAGATTCTCCCAGACATGGATTCTTGGATTGTTGGAGGGACTTCAACAATCTGGAGGCTTTGGAGGACCAGCAGGGCCGAGGACCAGAGTTTACAGGTATAGCTCAGGCAGAGCAGTCCACTTGGGACTCCTTTATCTTCACGACAGGAGGTAGGGATAGCTGGAGAGACCCGTCCTTCCGCCGATGGCATGGGAGCTTGGACTTCTCGTGGGGCTTTCGTAGGGAAGGAGGCAGACTCCTGGAGAGACTAGACAGATTTTATGTCAGTGATTGGGCCATCAGCAGAGGTGGTCAGGTGGGTATAGTGCCAGGGACGACACTCTCCGACCACGCGCCAGTGCTCTTATCACTAGACTCGGCAGCTCAGTCCCTTCCTCCCCGTTCGTGCAGGATTCCTGATTCCATCTTCTCTAGGGAGGAGGTGCGCAGCAGTATCGGTAGCCTTTGGGATAGAGATTGGGGCGAGTGCGTGGATCTGGTAGAGTCGGTGGCATAGGTTTTGCAGGAGTCCAGCCAAATTTGCCAGCTTGTAGCCCTTCAGGTTCGCCAGGAGTGGTGGGGCAGAGAGAGCTCTTCGTAGGGACCTCACCTCCATTCCAGCGACTCCAGCAGGCAGCTCCGGGTTCGGAGGAGCTTCAGATCCAGGCCCTTCGAGCTAGAGCCCTTCTTGAGGAGACTCTCCAGCGTCGCTCAGAGTTTTCTTATCACGCCTCCCTCTCCTACTGGGCTCGGAAGGGCGATCGGATGAGCAAAGAGTTCTTTAGGTCGCATGGCCAGAGGGCAGTAGGTGATCAGCTCCGGAGTCTTAGGACAGTGGAGGGGCACATCGTTACTGATACTGAAGAGGTCTTGGGGTTGGCTACCGACTTCTACAGGACTCTTTTCCAGCAGGAGTAGCTTGCCCCCCGTACTAGATGCTCCCGCGAGGAGGTGTGGAGGCACATTCCAGCCCTTGTTCAGCCCAGCATGCAGACGACGCTGATGCCACCGTTCACCACTGTCGAGATGCAGGAGGCCTTGATGGCCATCGATGGGCAGAAATGTCCTAGCGAGGATGGGCTCTCTCGTGCTTTCTTCACCTCTTTCTGGGATCAGATCCATCAGCCCCTCCTAGCAGCCCTCTAGAGGATTTTCAGCAGCGGACATATGCCAGAGAGCCTCTCTTCTGGATTGATTTGCCTCATCTCGAAGGGAGGAGACCGACAGGAGATCCGTCAGTGGTGCCCGATCACTCTTCTCACCACTGCCTACAAAATCCTTGCCAAGATGATCAGCGCCACAGTTCGGCCACTACTTCCTGACCTCATTCATGACACTCAGACAGGCTTTGTCCAGGATCGCAGTATCTTGGATAATGTCTTTACCTTCTCAGAGGCGACGGAGTGGGCTTAGCACAGTGGGTCGCACTTAGCCATTCTACTTCTCGACTTTGAGAAGGCCTATGATCGAGTGGACTGGTCCTTCCTGGAGGGTACTTTGGAGAGACTGGGATTCCCAGTAGGATGGATTCAGGGTATCTCAACGTTATACAGGACAGCTTCCAGCAGGGTCATCATCGGTGGCAGGATGGGAGAGCGATTTCGATTGGAGAGATCAATGCGTCAGGGTTGCCCCCTCGCTCCTTACCTGTTTCTCTTCTTCGCCGAGGTGATGACATACTACCTTCGGGCGAGGTCGACCGGGATCCGGGGTGTTCGCCTTCCCATCAGGGAGGACACGGAGCTCCTGGACTCGGAGTATGCAGATGACACAGTGTTGTACGTTCAGGATGATGAGATGATGCTGGAGAGGGTGAGGCTAGCCTTAGAGGTCTTCTGCTCGACAGCCGGTGCGAAAATGAACTGGAACAAATCAGTTGGTTTTCTCACAAACCCTGGGGCACGCTCACAGTGGGGGAGGTTTTTGGGTTTCAGATGGATCCCGCGGGGGCAGACAGCCAGATATCTCGGCTTTCAGGTCAGCCTGGACATCACGCCAGCTCAGCAGTTTCTCCCGGTGCTAGATTCCATTCGACGAAAGCTAGCTTTCTAGAGCACTGCTAAGCTTTCTCTTGCAGGTCGTGCTCTTGTAGTCAACCAGGTTCTCCTGGCCACGGCCTAGTATGTGGCCTCTTGTTGGTGCTTCTCGAGATCCAGCGTGGCATAGCTCAGGAGGATGGTTCGGAATTTCTTATGGTCTGGGGGGGATGGTCTCAGAGATACCAGAGCCAGGGTAGCCTAGCAGACAGTCATTCTTCCGCAGGCTGAGGGTGGCTTGGGGGTCATTGATCCTGAGCTTTAGAGTCAGGCCCTGCTGGGCAAGTTAGTCATCCGCGATTTGACCCCGGGGGGGCAAACGTGGAAGATGTTACTTCAGCAGGGGATCAGTTCTTGCGTCCCACACCGAGGTGGAGTGGCTACCCTCCCTTTGGTGGATCTTCACCTCTGCACCGCTTACTCACCCCCGCTCCCCGCTCATTCCTAGCCTTCTCACGGTTTGGAGGCGACTCAGTCTCAGTCTTAGTCTCCTCCAGTCCCCTTCTAGCAGTCAAGAGGAGACCGCCAGCCGCTCATCTAGAACGATCAGGTCAGAGATACCTTGGGCCTTCAGCTGGGGGAGAGATCACATATCCTGTGGGACGGTTGGATGCGGGGGCCAGCCCGGTCCCTTCGAGTTTGGAGGGACACTTATAGACACTTGGAGACCATTGCTCTAGCAACCGCAGCAGGAGGTGTCCGTGGAGCTCAGGCGAGATGCACAGAGATAGACGGAGCGATTCTTGCCGGTTGGTTGGTTCCACCCGAGATTCAGATCCTCATGCCTGGTGATGACCGTTGGCTTGGACAGTTCACCCCCCGTGGCATCCCACTGGTGGTTGCAGGCCGGATGGACGACACCTCTGTTTCCTTCTTCGCGATTTTGAGGGACGGCCGACTCAGGAGAGAGGGTGTGCTCATCGACCCCCTTCTCTTGTGGCAGAGGGTTCGGGTCGTAGGCCTCGTGGGGAAGGTTTGGCGGATCGATCCTAGTATAGAGCAGGATCAGCTGCAGTTATGGCGACTTTGGCTTTGGGAGGGGCGGGCCCTATCAGAGCTTGATTGGGACCCAGGTGAGTGGAGATGGCCAGAGGTTATGGCAGGCCAGGGGCCGATCCCTTTCTTCGCTTACAGCACGACATTGGGCAGGAGAGTTCTCGGGAGGATGCAGAGCCACCCGCCCACCCAGCGGCCCAGTTGGTATGCTCAGGGTATCTCCAGGCTATTTTTGCAGGCCTTCTGGAAGGCCTTGTGGGAGAGTTGGCGGCCACGGAAGATTTCCTACTTCCTTTGGCTACTCGCCCACAAGGGTCTTCCAGTGGGGAGCTAGTTGTGGCAGATTGGTCAGGATGGACTTTGTCAGATTTGTCATGAGGACGAGGAGTCACCAAAACACTGCCTGTGGAGCTGCACTCGTGCCCAGGAAGTGTGGAGGTGGACCTTCGGGATCCTTACATGCACAGCACCAGAGCTAGATTTGATCACCTGGGGCGCGTTCTGCTGGTGCAGCACCACACCTGGCTTTCATCAGTTGTTCGAGGCAGGCCGGCAAGACCCCATATTCCTTATCACATAGGGGACTTGGGGGCCGCTGTGGAGGGCATCCCGCCGCACCTGGCAGAGGCGGACACAGGATCTCAGGAGAGGTAGCCAGTCTGGGAGATTATTAGCAGCATCACTGGCTGGCACATTTGGACCTCGCACTGCGCGCAGATCCTCGGTGGTACCTCTCTTTCGACTGCCCAGATCATGGCCGACATCTGGAGTGAGATCATCCACACACTCAGAGGCCAGTGGGACCAGATTCACGGAGACTCCCGGGCTGGCCGGGAGAAGCGGAGACGTTTCCTCCGAGATTGGGATACGCAAGGCCTCTTCTTCGAGCATACTTCTCAGGGCCTTCAGTGGCGCTATTCACCACCTCTCTGGCTGTTTATTCACACCCGCCTGATCCCTCCGTGAGAGAGAGCTTTTTGTTTCCATTTAGGGTTGCATCCGATTTGTGAATGTAGCCCGTCAGTTGCAAAACTGACCTCATGTATCTTGTTTTTTCAAAGTAATATAATCAGCACTGTTTTTTCGGCCCAAAAAAAAAAAAACACCTTGGATCGAGCCCTCCCAAGGGACTTGGACCAAGGTGGAGAAAAAGAAGCCCTCCAAATCAGCTCGAAAAAACAAAAGAAGGAGAGTCAGACTCAAAGAGCACAAGGTGGTGCAAACTTCTTCTTCCCAAGACACAAGGAAGGGGAAGGGGAAGGTGCCAACAAAGTCCCCAAACCGGACACAGATGGAGGAGGGGACCTTTTTCAATCTCCCCTTGGACCCGCCGGTGACAACAGAGCAAAGTACCCAGGTTCTCGTTCAACAGGAGTCTAGAGCCCCAGCAAAGTCGATTACGGAGGTCCCTCCAACTCCCCGGCCCCTCCTCTCGAGGTCACCCCCCCTTGATCCCACCCCCCTCCCCCCAACTGCTATTACTATCACCTCCCACCCGTCAACTCTCCTTCTCGCCCCCTGCCCCCTTACAGCAGCCTCCTGCCCCCCTCCTGCCTCCCACCCTTCCTCGTATTGGCCTATGAGCAAGGGGGTGCTTGAGTACTCTTTGACACAGCCCAGCCCTAGCTTGCTTCCTCACAATCAGGGTCATCGGGGCCCTTTTCTCATCTTCCATGTCCTAAGTGCCACCCTGGTCATCCTCTACGTAGAGAGTTTTGGAGGATAGGACCGTGGAACTACCTAGAGATTTTGAACAGATACCCACTTGCTCTGTAGGTGTCAGTCCTGATTTTACAGCCTCGAAAAGCGGGTTCCATAGGAGTGTATGGCTCTTGCACTCGTCCCTTCTAGGGATTTCACTTCTCAGCTAGTGGGGAGGAGCAATGGACCCCCACACTATCTGATCTGATGATGGGGCAGCAGATGTTCAGCATGATGGAGGAGTGGCTAGGCTTGGAAGGGAGGGAGCTGTGGGTCTCCCATGGGAAGACTGTGACTTTTCAGTTGGGTTTTTCTACAGATAGATGGGACTTGGGAGCAGCTATTTGTGTGCTTCGCGTAGGTCCTGAGGTTCAGCTTAAGCAGGCATCATACTGGACATTACAGCAGTGCATGGATTCGAGTTCTCCTTCTTGATGCAGTGGGCCATCAAGGTAGGCATTGAGCCAGTTATGCCACTAGTTCGGTGCCAAGTGGATTTGGACTCCCCCTCCAAACCACCGGTGAAGTCACAGAAGTCAATGGTTGTAGTGTAGGCTCCTTCGCATAGGAGAGCCTTGTTTTCCACCCCCCCATCCTCCCCATGAGTTGGACCATGGTGAGTTGGAACGTGCACAGACTCCACGATCGGGCATGTCAGCAACCCCAGCACTTGTTACTTCACCAAGAGTTAGAGAGAGAAGTGGTTGGCAGGGCTGTGGATTTAGTCCATGATTGAGTTTGAAAAACAATTCACATGATGTGTTTGATATGTTGCTCCCATCGACAGTGGATCACAGTTCAGAATAGCCATGAAATAATCAACAAATGCAACATGAACAATAGCATGTGGATGCCTCAAATCAAGTCAATGGCCAACCCGATAGTGAGGATGATGTCAAACAAGAATGCACAATTACGGTGGGCATTGCCTCTTGGTATATTGGGAAGCACACATAGATTATAGATCCAGAGTACCTCATAGAGTGTGATTGAATTTAGCATGACATAACCTTTTATCCAAGTAACCTTATTTAAAAAAAAGTATACATGGAAATTCACAAAAGGAGAATCCAACTCCACTACATCAATTCCCTAAGGAGGTAGTGCTAATAAACATGTAGAGGAAAAACTCAAAGACTTAACTTCTAATTATAATCAACCAATATGCTATACTTCCAAGTTTTCTAAGATGACCTTTAAAGTTGCAATACTCCATGTTATATGACTACTTTTGGTAGAGCTTTGTGACAATTATGTGAGTGCTTTGTGACTGCTTGGTAGTGCTTTGTGAAAACCAAGTAGTCTCATAATATTGAAAGCATGCGAGTGCCCTGTGAGTGCCACCTTGTGACTACTCTATGAGTGCTTGATCAGTGCTTTGTGAATGTTATGACATTTCTTGGTAGTGCTTTGTGAACTTTATGAGACTTCTTGGAAGTGCTTTGTGACAGTTATGTGAGTGTTTTGTGATTGTTATTGGTAGAGCTTTTGTGACCATTATGTGATTGCTTTATGACTACGCTTGGTAATGCTTTGTGAATACCAAGTAGTCTCATAATAGTGAAAGCTATGTGAGTGCTTTGTGACTACTCTGAGTGCTTAATTAGTGCTTTGTGACTATTACGACCATGCTTGGTTGTGATTTCTAACTGTTAGGAGACTCTTGGAAGTGCTTTGTGACTACTTGGACTTCATGTCAAACATAGTCATAATGGATATCAAGATGTCCTATTCTATTATGTTGAACATGATCTTTGTTAAGGTTGATAACACTTTGATTATGAGATCTGAGTGGTGTTTTATTATGAGATCTTGATAGCATTCTTTTCAAGAACACCCTATGCACACTACTATATTTCATAAATGAAAAAATTTGGAATCAAGGGGTGGAATCTATGCTCAACCTATGTAAACAAAATTGAAATCTATGAAGGTTGAACAACCCCACTATAAAATTCAGCCATTAGTCTTCTTTTGACATTCACATTTTAGGCTATATTCATCCTATTGTATTACAAACATTATGCTCTAGTGAATTCATGCAAACGTGATCATGACATTCAAATCTTTGGTCAAAGGACAATCATTAATGCATGAAGGTCTAAGGTCGATGATAATATTACTTAATGTGGTTACAATACATTTTGCAGGCCTTCCAAAAACTAAAATAAACCTAGCTTGATTCATAAACTACATAGATAACATTAGTTGGTTATAATTCATACATGACAATACATTTAGTGCCAAGGTACTATTTCATGCTGAGGTTTTGGGGTCTGACATATGTCCGAGGCCTCTCAAGATCAGCCATCTCGACTGGCACCCATCCTAGATATATAACAAAACTTTCTATGACTTGCAAGCTTTCTTGCTTTGACCAAGTCCCAAAATGGTCTCCAAAAGCAAAGTGCAGCCGATCATGTGACAGTAACCACTGCCATAACCATGGTGCCAAGTGTCTAATCAAAAACTTGTTGTGCATGTATGCAGGGACTATTGTCATCTTTGGAAGTATGTTGAATGTCCCAGACAGATTTCTTATACACTTGTAAAAGATCTCATTAATAAGTACGGTACATGACTCATCATAGAAAGGATATTTCTCCCAAAAATACCATAGGTTCTTGAAAAACATAGGCTTCCCATCCAAAAGGGTCAAATGCACCAAGTCACAATATGCATGATCCATCGACGCTCAGATAAGAGACTCTAAGCTAGGAAAGCATAGTTCAAAACGCCTTCTTAGGTTATGCATACGCTATGAGATCCATATATACACATCAAACCATCGAGTTGCCCAATGCAAAAAATGCTCTGCATCCTCTGGAACAAGAAATGTGATATCGAGATTAGGTCTTGTGCTGAATTCTCATACCTGCCACATCTAAACATGCCATCGTGACCAAAACAACTCTTTTTTATGATTGTGTGGATGAACCAACACATCGTCCATGTCAAGAATAAGAGCGCGGAGTTCCATGTTCTTGCTCTTGATGATGTAGTAGTAGTCAAGTGGAGGGGCATTCAGTACATAACTAGTCTCGCAATTCAAGAGTGCGATGGCGAGATACATCAGAGGCAGTACGCTTGAGAGAGGATTCTAGCATGCTGATTGCCCGCATGCAACCGCCACTCTACGCCATGCAAGCTGTTGATGCAAAGGACACAATGCAGAATGCTGAACTTGAAAGCAATGCAAGACTAGAGTGTAATGCATAAACAGAGAACGAGTACACTGCTCTTATAGAGCTTCATCTGCCCACAATCAGTGCCTACAATCTAGGAACCGATCAGGTTCACTAGTGGAGTGTATTCACTGCTAATCGGTAATCTAATCGGTGTGTTCCTTAGTGCTGTGCACATGGGGATGTGGTTGCAGTTATCATCCCTCCCTCAAACACGTTATCCAGTGATTCGTTTATGTGACACCTTGTTCTGAACAAGAGTGTACACCGAGCTGAGAGCGTAGGGTTTGAAATTGGGGTCGAGGGAGAGGCTTGGTCAGGAGATCTGCAATCATGTCGTCAGTTGAGAGGTACTAAACATGAAGGATACCCCCTTGGACAAGCTCCCAAATGTAATGATAATAAAGAGAAAAATGTTTAGTTCGAGCATGGAGAACGGGATTTTTGGTCAAGGCAATGGTGCTTTGATTGTCACACCAGAGTTGAGTGGGAGTGGAAGGCAATTGTCCAAGATTGTGTAGAAGTCTGACGGAGCCAGACAATTTCTCGAGAAGCAGTAGAGGCAGCAATGTACTCACCCTCAGTGGAGGATAAAGCAGCAACCTTTTGAGGCTTGCTGACCCAACTTATGGCGGTTCCATTGAGCAGAAAACAGCAGCCAGTGACAGACCGATCAATGCAACGATCGGATCCCCAAGTGGCATCAGAATATGACTGTAGATGTAATCCGGATGTAGAATTGCGCTGAAAACAAAGATCAAAATCAGAGGTACCTTGGAGATACCGAAGAATCCGCTTGAGAAGTTTCCAATGGGTTGGAGTGGGGCAAGAACTACACTGAGAGAGAAGGATAACTGGAAAGGAAATATCAGGCCTACAGCAAACCATAGTATAAAGGAGACTGCCAATGAGGCTGCGATAAGGAAAAGAGGGATTAGGAGAACCAGTGGAGAAATCATTGAGGAGAGAGATAGCACCAGGATCCATTGGAGTAGCTACAGAATGACAATTTTGCATGGTGAAACGGGAAAGGAGGTTGCGAATGTATTTCCTTTGAAATAGTTGAATAGTACCAGCAGCACAATTGCGTGAGATCTCCATACCCAAACAGTAGCCTACTTCGCCAAGGTCAACCATGTCGAAATGAGAGTGCATTTGTTCTTTGGTGTGAGCCATAGCAAATGGAGTATCAGTAAATAAGAGTATGTCATCAACATAAAGAGCCAGTAGGGCCAAGGCATGAGAATTCTGAAGAGTGTAGAGGTTGGAATCGGTAGTAGAGGGAAGGAAATGAAGCTGAAGGAGAAGTGAATTGATCTTTTCAAACCATGAGCAAGAAGCTTGTTTAAGTCCATAAAGGGACTTATGAAGTCGACAAACATAAGAAGGGTGTTGTGAATCAATATAGCCCGGGGGGTTGGAGCATATAAATTTCTTCAGATATATCACCATGGAGAAAAGCAGTTTTGACATCCATTTGATGGATGTCAAGATCTTCCTAAGCAGCATAAGCCAGTAAAACATGAATGGTAGTGAGTTTGATGACAGGAGATAATGTCTCAAAATAATCCAAGCCAGCCACCTGAGAGAAGCCTTTAGCAACAAGGTGCGCTTTGTACTTAGACAGGGAGCCATCGGCATGATATTTTTGCTTAAAGGTCCACTTGCAAGGGATAGCCGTACGTCCAGCTGGGAGAGTCGTGAGAGTCCATGTAGTATTGTGGATTAAAGAGTCATATTCCTCTGCCATGGCATGTTTCCAGTGAGCAGCATCGGAACCATTGATGGCTGCTTCATACGTGACGGGATCAGGTCCATCCTCAATGTGTGTACGTGCTTGAGCCTGGAACCAAGGGCATTCTGCAGCATAGTAAAACTGAGCATTTTTTCTTTTCAGTCCCACTGACAATCATATAGTAACCTTCTCCTTTGAGGTGGAGAGTCATCATCCACTTCCACGCTTCAAATCCCGTTCCATCAAAAATTGGGACCAAGCGTAATGTTGAAGACGGCGTGGCAGTTGGCATGCTAGCAGCGTAAGAGCAGGATGCGGGGCTGCTCTGATACCAATGTTGATGCAAAGGGCACAATGCAGAATGCTGAACTTGAAAGCAATGCAAGACTGGAGTATATTGCATAAACAGAGAACGAGTACACTGCTCTTATGGAGCTTCATCTGCCCACAATCAGTGGCTACAATCTAGGAACCAATCAGGTTCACTAGTGGAGTGTATTCACTGCTAATCGGTGATCTAATCGGTGATCGGTGTTCCTTAGTGTTGTGCACATGGGGACGTGGTTGCACTTATCACAAGCGACTGTCGACGCCGCCTTGGTTGAAGGAGGCATTGATGGGCGTCGCGGGTGTTGAGGTCGCTGGAGCGCTGGAGTGCTAGAGCAGAGACGGTGGAGGTCACCCGTTGATGGATTTCGCTGAGGTTTTGGCGTTGAAGAGGCCGCTTTGTTGGAAAGGTCTCTTGTGTTTGCAAGCGTGGCGGCTAAGCGTCCTTCGTCTGGCTATGGATGGCGTTGCTCGTAGGAGTCGTCTAGTTGGCGCTGGTGCTGCTGAAGCTTGGTGCTAGTGCGGGTGTTGAGAGACCGTTTAGAAGCTGCTGGTCGTTGTGCAATCGGAGATGGCTTGGTGGCCAATTGTGTTGATGGCCTGTGGAGACTCGTTTAGAGCTGCGATGGCGGCCACTGTTCAGGAGCTCGGTTAGATGGAGCATACGGGCTGCCAGGGGTTGGAGTCGGTTGCTGCAGCATGAGCTCGTGAAGGAGATTTGGGTGCTATAGAGGCAGCTATGGCAATGGCGGAGCTGCTGTCGAAGCAGCAACGGCTAAGGTGGTGGAGTGGCTTTGTGCTGCTATTGTCGAACTGCTTGTTGTCAACATCTCTTCATCTCTTTTACAAAACAGAAACTATCATAACCCGAAAGGAACGAAAATGCTCACTCACACTCATCAACTGAACCTCAGAAATTGAGAACTAAACCTTACAGAGAACTCGTGAAATTCTCTCACCTTTCTCTCGAAATGAACACTCTCTCTCTCTCACTGAATGCATCTCTTTCAATGAAGATCTCTCCCTATCTTTTTCACAAACTCTTGAACAAGATCACTCTCTCTCTCTTTCAATCAAAGAACTCTCTCTCACAAAGAGATGATGGACGGAAATTTCTCTCAAATGGATGGAAGAGAAATCTCTTAAGGAAGATGGACTGAAATTTCTCTCAAATGGATGGAATTTGCTCTCAAGGAAAGAGAATGAAAAAGCACTCACAATCACTTGAGAACTCTTAATCGATCTCTCACACTCTCTCACGCTCTCAAATCGCAATGCCTCAACGGAAGGCAAGGGAGCTCTGATACCATGACAAAATATGAAGAGGGGAGAGGAGAAGAGTGGAGATGAGGAGAGAGGGCACAGCTAGAGAGCACACCACAAATGACTAGCTGTACAATAGATTTAGTTTGAAAATGTAGAATATATACAAACCCATTCAGGGTTAGGGCATCTAACCCTTTTATAGCACTCTATATGTATTAGTGCTATGCATGATGTTGAGCGTGGTCTCTCAACAGTTGGTGCTCTTGGATAACAATCAAGGAACTTCCTACTATCGCTCTTCTATTTGGGGGAGCTCCAATGGCTCCTCCTTGATCACTATTTCTAGCAAGAAAGCTTGTGGGCCCTATCAAAGAGGAGGGAACTGCCGGCCCTATAGATCATCGATCAACCCAAGAACAAACCAACTCACAAGCAAGAATCCTTTGTAGTTTGATTTGCAAGAGTTTAGAATCTATCACCATAATTGGCTATTGACATTTATTTCACCTGCTAAATTGTATATAACTTTTGTAACAAATGTACTATTGCTTCATATTCTCAGAAATGCTCCAAGCCATCATTCTTCAATGAATTCCATATTGAATCCCCCTAAGGTGGCCAAGTATTGCATTCTTTGTTGAGTAGTGTGCATTCATTGTGTTGAGTAGTGTTAGGCTTTATTTAAGGAATAAGATGTTGAATGGCTTATGAGAGCTATAACGTTGACTGTGACATCATGAAAGTGTTGTATTAGACGAATTCTAATCATTAAGGGGTGCCTCCTAGTAAGATTTGTGATCAACTCTTCCAACCCAAACATCTATTATAGAATACAACAAACTAAAAAGTCATAATGGCTAACCCTAGAATAGGACTAGGGTAGGATAGGTCTAGGGTACAACTAGAACTCCTAAGGGTCATACATTGATGAAATCACCTAACTGTCCCAAGTAAACTAGAACTAGTCACACTAGGCTTACAAGGACATTCCAAGGGCCTAAATCTAATATTTATGAATTGCATTGCAAGAAAACTTGCAAGTAATAAGCTTGTAAAAACTATAAAAGACCGTCCTTAAGTGATAGCTTGAAACAGGAAGGAGCAAATAATGCTGACCCAAAAGCAATAGATCTCCAAGAGTGACGTGACTTGTGGAAGGCTAAAATTGCATGAAGACTGCAAAAAGAATTAAGATAAGTGCAAGCGCAAGGGTACAACAAAGCAAATATAATGTATTAAGAATAAACACCTAATGAATTGGTACAAACATCAAGTGCCATCCCCAAGTGAAAGGTAGAGAAAATCAATAATATACAAGAAAGTACAACCATAGACCTACAAAACAACAAAGACACATAACAAATATAACATCTACAACCTTGAAAAGAAAACATGGAGTTTAATCAAACTCTTGACCAATGTAAAGGCATCAACATGTGCTCTCGAATCGCAATGCCTCAACGGAAGGCAAGGGAGCTCTTATACCATGATAAAATATAAAGAGGGGAGAGGAGAAGAGTGGGGATGAGAAGAGAGGGCACAGCTAGAGAGCACACCACAAATGACTAGCTATACAATAGATTTAGTTTGAAAATGTAGAATATATACAAACCCATTTAGGGTTAGGGTTAGGGTTAGGGTCAGGGCATCTAACCCTTTTCTTTATAGCACTCTATATGTGTTAGTGCTATGCGTGATGTTGAGCGTGGTCTCTCAATATTTGGTGCTCTTGGATAATAATCAAGGGAATTCCTACTATCGCTCTTCTATTTGGGGGAGCTCCACCAATGGCTCCTCCTTGATCACTATTTCTAGTAAGAAAGCTTGTGGGCCCTATCAAAGAGGAGGGGATTGCCTGCCCTATAGATCATCGATCAACCCAAGAACAAACCAACTCACAAGCAAGAATCCTTTGTATTTTGATTTGCAAGAGTTTAGAATCTATCACCATAATTGGCTATTAACACTTATTTCACTTGCTAAATTGTATATAACTTTTGTAACAAATGTACTATTGCTTCATATTCTCAGAAATGTTCCAAGCCATCATTCTTCAATGAATCACATATTGAATCCTCCTAAGGTGGCCAAGTATTGCATTCTTTGTTGAGTAGTGTGCATTCTTTGTTGAGTAGTGTTAGGCTTTGTTTAAGGAATAAGATGTTGAATGGATTATGAGAGCTATAACATTGAGTGTGACACCATGAAAGTGTTGTTTTAGATTAATTCTATTCATTAAGGGATGCCTCCTAGTAAGATTTGTGATCAACTCTTCCAACCCAAACATCTATTATAGAATACAATAAACTAAAAAGTACAAGCTACATAATGGCTAACCCTAGAATAGGACTAGGGTAGGATAGGTCTAGGGTACAACTAGAACTCCTAAGGGTCATACATTGATGAAATCACCTAACTGTCCCAAGTAAACTAGAACTAATCACACTAGGCTTACAAGGACATTCCAAGGGTCTAAATCTAATATTTATGAATTGCATTGCAAGAAAACTTGCAAGTGATAAGCTTATAAAAACTATAAAAGGCCATCCTTAAGTGATAGCTTGAAACAGGAAGGAGCAAACACCTAATGAATTGGTACAAACATGAGGTGCCATCCCCAAGTTAAAGGTAGAGAAAATCAATAATATACAAGAAAGTATAGCCATAGACCTACAAAACAACAAAGACACATAACAAATATAACATCTACAACCTTGAAAAGAAAACATGGGGTTTAATAAAACTCTTGACCAATGTAAAGGCATCAACATGTGCCTAAAGTAGCAAGGAAGAGGTCTAACCAATGAAAGTCCTTAACTGGTTTAATATGGTCAACTGCTTTCGAAGGACTCTCTTACAAAACTTTTGTTGATTTGATAGAGTGTTGTCTCAAAAGCACCCAATAAGAATAAGTGTGTATATAAAAATTGACACATTGGATATTGAGTGGTTCAAATCGCATCATTTCTACTTTCATGGAACAATCCCTTGGATTTACAATAAATTCTTTGAGTAGATTCTACATGTGCTGAAATTGAATAGAGTGAAAATTCCAAATTTTAAAATTTGGAATTCATATTTCAAATTTTTTACTTAATTGAAACTTGAAATTTGAAGTTCTCTACAAAGGTTGGTTTTAAAATCGAGCTTGGTGGAACATGAAATTCACCCCTCCCTGCCTCCCTACGTGTGGCCACGGTCATTTGCAGAGAGGAGGAGGGGAGGGGGCAAATTCCTCCTCTCACTACTATCAGCTACAGTCATTCCACCTCTAAGTTCTACTCCCCCCTCGTTAAGGTTGTCTTTGTTCCCCTCAGCCACCCTCTCCACTCAGCTCCCTACTCTCTTTCTTCAAACCCCTACAATCCTTGAGAGGCTATTTGGACCCACTAAAGTAAGCCTAGTCTTGTGCACCCCTATCTTTTTCATACTTTAGGGAGTTGCCCTATGGAAACTTTTTACTGTTTTTCAAAATGTAAGTGCATCGCATGAATGATCATAGAGAGAGGATATAATTTTTCCCAAAATAATGAGAAAAAGAAATCAACTTGGTGGAAAACCTAAATACCCAATACAAAAGGCATTAGTGGGCTAGTACTATGCCACATCTGACTAACTTAACTTTTCATAAGAAACTTGGGATACTCCAAAAACTAGTAAACTAGGGGCTAGACTGCTTCCCTACTCTCAACGACTGCCCTCCCCAACATAGCCTCCTCCTCGCACTCTCCCTCGCCTCGCTCCATTTCATGCCCTTCTCCCTCTCCACCTTTGCTCCTTCCCCCCTCATGCACTTTCTTCTCCTCCCCCCACTAGTTCTTCTTTCCTCCTTTCCCCCCATTTTCTTCATTCCTTCCCCTTCGCGATGATTGTTTCAATTTTTTTCACCCCATTGTTTTTGCCTCTACTGGCCTCGTCTTCCCCATGAGCAAGGTGGGATTCATTGTTGGATTTGCATAGCCCCAGGCTCATTGGACCTAGGGGGCACTTAGCCCTATTGACTTGCTTTGCTCCCCTCCAAGGTGATGGCTGACAGCCACTGCAGCAACTCGGCCGACTCAGCCTATGGGTTAAGCCTTTGCCCACCTAGTTTGGGGCTATAGAGCACCTGGACTCCCAATACTAGTGTGTAGGATAGCTGGTGAAGTCTTGGAGCTAGTATTGGACTACGAGGACCTTGTTCTTGATGCCTTTTGTAGCTTAGCCTTATTCCAACTCCGATTCCCAACTAGTCAAAGTACTTTTTGAGACTATCAAGCACTTGGGCATCCTTTTGCCCTTGTTCTTAATGGCCTTTCTTATTTCTCTCTCCCCTTTCTTCCACCCTCCTTTTCTAAGATGCCTACAACAAAGAGAAGCACCTCGGAGCAGTTCATCTTTGCAATCAGATGGAGGGACACCTGGCAAGAGGTGGAGTTCGTGAGGGCCTCAAGTAGCTTGTAGTTCTCCTTTGGTCAGTGAAGATATGATGGGCTGCTGAAGTGCCTAGATAGATTCTATGTAGGGGAGTGGACGTTGCACGGGGGCATCTCTACCGGCATCTTAGCAAGTACCACCATGTTAAATCACTCCTTGTTGGCTGCATTTTTCTTGGAGCAACCTCGTAGCAGACTTCCCCAGAAAGGGATCCCCATCCCTAATAACCTCCTAAGAGGAGGAGGTACACCAATTGAGGGATGGGTGGCTTGGGTTACAGATGCAATTTAGAGGAGCAATGAGGAGCCTCAGTCCCATGCCTTATGATAGAAACATGCTCTTCATGAGCATGAGAGAGCTCTAAGGGGAGATCTAGCCTCGCTAGAAAGACTCAAAGAGTATGATCCAGATTGTTAGTGGCTTCGAGACCATCATGAGGCTGCAAGACTCATCTAACAGAATACAAAGGCTCACAGGGATGAGTTCTTGTATCACTCGTCCTGGGCCAGATGAGTTCACAGAGGGACAAGATAACCAGGCAATTCTTTTAGGCTACTTGGCCCCATTCAGTAGGAACACAGTTGCAGGGGTTGCAGATGCATAGGGATAGATGCATTCGGATTCTTAGGAGGTCCTTGAGATGCCCACAGACTTCTATTACTAGTTTTTTTAGGCAAAGGTGATGTCCCCTGAGTAACTTATAGCACACAAGGCACTTTGGGACCAAGTTCCTATAGTGGTCATGCCAAGTTTGAGCATGTCTCTAGAGGATCCGTTCATGGGCCACGAGCTCAAGGGGGGCCTCAAGGCCCTCCCCCTCAGAAGTGCCCAAGGGAAGATGGTTTGACCCCGACTTCTTCCTAAGCTTTTGGGATCACATTAGCATGCCATTTTGACTAGCCTATCAGGAGATCTTTGACTCTAGTTCATCTGCACAGTCCATGAGTCAAGGCTGGATATGCTTGATCTTGAAGGGGGGAGATAGATTAAACATTCGCTAATGGAGACCAATCATGCTATTGGATACCGCATACAAGATCTTGTCCAAGGTCTTGAGCTTGTGGTTGCAGTCCCACCTTTTGGACATCATCCACAACACACAGATAGGCTTTGTTCAGGAGAGTAGCATCATGGACAACGTTTTTACTTTTTGGGAGGTGGTGGATTGGGCCAAGGAGAATTCACAGCCTCGTGATTCTTCTCTTGGATTTTGAGAAGGCCTATGATAGGGTGGAGTGGCCTTTTCTGGAGGGCATGATGCGGAGGCTAGGTTTCATGGACAAATGGATTAGAGGGGTCTTGGCTCTTTATGCAGGGAACTCCAATCAGGTGATCATTGGCGGACACACAGGGGATACCTTTTCTCTTTCACACACGGTTCGCAAGGGCTATTCCCTCATCCCCTTTCCCTTCCTCTTTGTAGTGGAGGCTTTGGGTTACTTCCTTTACTCCCAAACAATTGGTCTCATAGGGATGCGGCTTGCCATCAAACAGGAGGAGTAGTTGCTAGACTTGGAGTTCATTGATGACACAGTCTTGTTCGCCAAGGGTGGCGCAACGAGCCTAGAGGCAGTTGCACGGGAGCTCTATCCATATATTGTGAGGCCTTTGGGGCTCAAATCAATTGGACCAAATCAATTTATTTCTTCATCAGCATAGATGACATCCAGGAGGTTTGGGTTTGGGATCGACTTTTGGATTTTGGTGGATTCTGTGTGGGTAGGCTGTGAGATACCTTGGCTGCCAGGTTGGGACTGATATTTTATCAGAGCAGTAGACTGCCCCAGTGCTGTGGAGAATGTTTGGTAAAAGCTCTTGTACTATAGCTCAGCCAAACTCTCTCTCTCAAGAAGAGTGCTGGTGGTTAACCAGGTCCTCCTTGCTACGGGTTGGCACATAGCCTCTTGTTTGTACTTCCACCAAGGATGCATGGGGCAATTGAGACGCTTGGTGCGAAACTTCCTATGGGCGGGATCGAATGGCTTGCGGAACACTAGAGCCAGAGTTGCCTCACAGATGGTGATTCAATCTCAGTCATGGGAAGGGTTAGGTATCATTCATCTGGAGATGTAGAGAAGAGCCCTATTGGGAAAGTTGGTTGTATGAGGTCTCACCCTAGGCATACAGCCCTATAAGCTCATCCTTTAGTGTGGGCTTCTTGCGAACACTCCCCACACCAGTGTGCAGTGGCAGCAGTCGCATAGATGGATTTTCTCAGAGGACCCCCTCATAGGGAGGGGCTCCCCTTTTATGAGGAGCCTTTTTAGAGTTTGGCAGTAGCTTTCCAACGGACTCATTTGGGCCAATCCATCATGCAGGGAGGAGTTTGAGCATCAACTACTTATTTGGCATCCAGATGTCTAGGTTGCGGAGGGACGTATGCTAGGGCAGAGGAAGCACATTGGATGGGCATGGTGGGACAGTGGCCTAGCAAGGTCTTTCAAATCCTAGAGACAGCTCCCTCGTGAGGCATGAGCCAGGGCACATGTGACTCCTTAGCTAAGAGGGGCAGCCACCAAGATAACAAAGATCAAGGCAGGGATACTGGCCTCTTGGAGGGAGGGCATGTGCTCGCCCTGGACTCTGCATTGCTAGGACGGATAGTTCTCATGGACTAGGGTACCCCTTAGGGTCCGCTTCTACCAGGACACTCTCCTTTCTTTCCATCGTTGTTTCTACAGGGTGGGACCAAGTCGCCTTTTATAGGATGAGTCTGAGAGTGATGGCAGGAATGTGGGTGACTTGTGGAGGCTAAAGTGGCAACAAATCAGAGTAGTAGGCCGACTAGGCAAGGCTTGGCACATTTATCCAAACATGGTTCTCTCAGGACCAGAGGGATCAATGTGGTGCCATTTGCTCTGGGAGGGCCAACCTCTTCCTGACTTGCAGTGGGACCCAGGGGAGTGGTCCTAGATGGTGCGGGTAGGAGAGTTAGACAGAGTGGAGGAGGTGCCTTCCGTCTCCTACAGGATTCACATTAGTCTCGTCAAACCCAGTTAGAGGCCGTAGCTTAGACCTTGTCTAAGGAGCGACGCTGGGTAGCGTAGGAGGTTCACAAGGAGGTCATCTCATGCTTCTTGTGTCGTCTTTGAAACAACCTGAGACCACATAAGATCTTCTATTTTTTCTAGTTGTTGGCACATGGAGGATTTCCCATTGGCCCCTTACTAGAGCATATGCGAGTCAATGGCAAATGTCTTTGTTGTGTAGAGGGCATGCTGGAGATGATCCCCCATTGCCTATGGGGTTGCATAGCTACTTACAGGATCTAGCTTGCATGTTTGCAGATACTGGCTAGGACACAATGGATGCAAAAGTACTCCACTTGAGGAATGGTAGCATGGCTCACAAAGGGTGGGCACACTTTCTCCATCAACCTAGTGTCACCTGCTTATAGGATCCATGGCTAGAAGGTCTGCTAGATACACACATATGATGCAGTACTACCTTCCCATTCATGCCCTTCTTTCTCACCAAAGGACAATGTCTGGGAGACAATGGCCGGCATTATGCCTAGAGCATTTGCATTGCTCATTACAGTCAGGCAATAGGCTATTTTCTTTCCTAATAGCCTTTTCATTGTATTTACCATCTTCACCCCCTTATGGAAGCTAGAAGCAGGCTTTTTTTTCCCCAAAGCATTAATAGAAGTTTCTTTTCTCTAGAAAAAAAGAAGAAACTTTTCATAAGATCTTAACACCTAAGCATATTTTCTCTTTTTCATGCCTCTTTATGGTGTCTTTCCATGGACAAAAAGGGGAGGTTGTTGACATTTTCAAGTCACCCTCCTCTTTACTAGCCCCTTTACCCTAATGGTCCTACAGCTTTCATGAGAGCTATGGATGATCTCTTTAGGCCTTATCTAGACAAGTTTGTGAACTTTTTACTTTGATGACATCATCATTACTATGAATGGGTGGTCAGCCATTTGGACCCAATAATGGTCCCACTGCTTTCATAAGGGCTATGGATGAGCTCTTTAGACCTTATCCAGACAAGTTTATGAACTTTTTACTTTGATGACATCCTCATTACTCCAAGAGTCATGAGGATCATCTCTAGCATTTCAACATTGCTTTCTAAATATTCGTTATACATAAATTTGTAGAAGTGTTGACCTCATTACAAGTATTTGTTCCATTATCTCCTCCTAACTGACACAGTCAAGACCATTTTTAATTGGCCAACACCATCCAATATCCATGAACTAAGGAGTTTTCTTGGCTTGGCTAACTAACATAGGAAACATGTTCAGCATTATTTAAAAATTTGTGTGCCTTGTTTGCTCTTACTAGGAAGGGTATATATCTAGTGTGGATTGAGATTCATCAGAACACATTTGAACTTGTCAAAGCATGCCTTAAAAAGTTTCCCACCCTCACATTACCAAATTGTAACATGGCATTTGACATTGAATGTTATGCAATAAAGCATGCTATAAAGCATGCTAGAGGAGGTGGGTAGCTACAACAAGATCATCTTGCGGCTTTCCATGCCTTACAACCACACCCAAAATCACCACACAAATTGCAATTAATAGCCTCTATCCTTCTACATAAGAGAAACTGAGAGAGAAACGTTTAACCAGACCAATAATGAAAGCAGAATTTTCTATTAAAAGCCTTTGTCCTTCTACAATACACACGTGCACAACATAACCTACTTCAATTGTGAACTGACAGCTTGCCCCGCTTAGGCAGGGGGGCGGACAGCAATGTTTGCTACCTCCACATGCAGTATTTACGGTCAAGAATTTTGAAACTAAATGAAATAAACAGGAAAGAGAAAGAGAGGAGGGAGGGAGAAAGAAACGGAGAGGGAAGAGAGATCACTGAGTGTCGAACATTTGCAATTATCTTCATCATCAATTATCTTCATCTGCAATTATTCGAAGTACAACCACACCGTGTCTTCGCCATGGAAGGAGTTGATAGAAACCACCATCACTATCACATATTCACATCTACCACCATCACTATCACATATTCACATTTGCTAAGTCAAATGAAGGGCCTCGTTTTCTCTAATATGAGTGAATATAAAAGAAAACTATATACAAAAATACAAGGAAACCAACGCACATCAACAATCTACAAAGCTTCACGTCTTGCTCATTAGATATCGTGGATTAAGGTGCATAGAATTGAACGCTATGAAACCCCATGGGAATGCCAAAGGGGTATCCAAGACCAAAACTAGTACTCTCAAAGATGCCGGGCATCCGGAAGCCTAAAAGCGAAGGAAACAGTCTAAATCCACTAGAGAAATTGAAATTTCCAAAAGGGATGGTTGAAACCCAAACCAAGCCTCAGGAACAACTTTTTGCCCTAATTAGCAAGCAAGACAACACCTTCGAGATGAAATCGCAATTCACTATTGGCACCTTGGGACAAATCGCAATCAATGCAAGACTCCTCTAAGAAGTTTTTGAGCACCAATCCAAATTGGAAATACAAATTGCAGCAAAATGGATGCTCTAGGAACAAATCACAACAACTGGGAAGCCTACAAATGGCCTGACAATCAAAACGCGATAGATGTAGGCCTTCTAGATCAAATCGCAATACCCAGGGCAAGATGGTTGGCACTGAAATTCTGTACACTCCTTGGAAAACATGATGAAGCTATGGTAATCAAATTTTCATAAAGATAGAGTGCTGGGAGAGAAGGATAAGGAGCAATACATAGCACTAGGGCCCAAAATCAAGGGCTGGACCCCCCGAAGGTCTATATTGGCAAAGCTCTTGGTTTCCTGGTCATGTGGTTCTGCCCAACATATCCGAGACTCCTCCCGCCACAAGCTTTGGCGGTTCTCTTGGCGTTTTCTGATCCCTTGGACCCGCAGGCCTTTCAGGACATTGGGCAATCATATGTCCTTCTTTTCCACAATAGAAACACTTACCCTTCTTTCGAAAGGCCTCAATCTGTTATGGAGTAAGCATTGACTTCCCTTTCAAGGGCTTGAATGGACCCCTTAGCTTCTGAGGCTGCCATCTCTTTGAACCTTGGGTTGGTGCCACAACCCTCTTGCTAGTATCCACACCCGTCCCTTTTTCTGACATAGTGTGAAGGAGGCTTTCCCTTAGTAGTTCAACCACGGAAACTAAATGCATCAAATCTTGGAGCTTCATCTTCTTTGGATCAATGCTTATGTGAGTTCGTATGTGGAAAGCAATCCCGCTAGATACTTCTGAAGCTTCGTCTTTTCAAAAATTTCTTTGAAGGGCGTGATCTGAAGATAAGGTGTCCAAAACTTTTGATTATATGTCTCGATGGTGTCAAAGGCTGCCATGCACATGCTTTCCCAAGCTGTATGAACATCATCTTGGGAAAAAACTGCTTCTTAAAGTCTTTCCATGTCTTTGGAGCCTCTTCTACAACTAGAAGAGCTCCCCACAAAGCACTGGCAGTATTTGACAAATGAAGACTTACAATCTTTAACTTGGACTTCTCATGATAGTGCCCTATATTTTGAAAGCTATATTAAACTGACAAATGAACTGCAAAGCGTTTTCAATGGCTCCATACTTTCCATTAAAAGTAGTGAACTTAACCGACTTACCGCCTTCCTTGAAGTCTTTGCTTGATCTCCTTCTGTGCTTATGACAAGAGCGTGCTCGAGGTACAGAAGAAGATAGGAAGAAGAAGAAGAAGGAGGACAAGCATTTTTCAAGCAAAGGAAAAAAAATCTTCCAACTATGTAAAAATATGGCAAAAATAGATTAGAACAAAACATAGTTTCACTTAGAAATATGCAAACTATTATAACAATGCCTATTTTATACATAAATCTTTACATGAATTTTTGGGAATGGTGGGTAACATAATGGGATGGCTTTTGAAAAAGCCCACATGTAGAGTAGACTTCTCTATGAAAATTCCCTTATGATCCTTCTTATAACTTTTACTTAATAGGGGGTGACATTGAAAACCCTCTCTCAACCTAGCTTCATGAAAGGGTTTATCCAAAGGAACCTCATTAAAGTAAGCCATCATAGTAGTTTTGCCAATGAAACCCTTTGAAATAGGTCTTCCAAGGTAGTTTCGCTGGCCATTGACAACACTTTTAAAAGTGGCATAACTTTCACATCCAATGTCTAGACTATTCAATCACTCAAATTGATCGAAAAACCCCATTTGAGTACATCTATGGGATTATATTTTGAAAAATCGTGCATATATAATATTAAATATTACATATATTTTATGAGAGTATAAGCCCAAGTTAATACTTATTTATAGTAATTTAAACTTCGTTAGAAACATATCCATAAATATCTTGTTATTTATGCTATTATAATACTAAAAAACGCTTTTTTTGTAATAACAAGGACACAAAGAATGTCTATGAAGAAGAAAATTTATGTTATGTAAAATTGAATGAGTGAGCATTCTATATGTTTTTATGATAACGGGATCTTGTTCTAGTGAAAATAGAAGTGTAAAAACCATGTTTTCTAAAGACAATTTTTTAAATCTCTTGAAAAACACGCTCAAATAAACCTGCTCATAGGCTTTTGCTCGTAAAATTGACGCATCTGAAGAAGAACTAGAAGAAGATGGACTTGAATTGGGAGATCTCCTTCCATGCTTTCTACTTTGACTCCCGTGAGGCTTTGAACTCCTCCCTCTTTTTCTTGAAGTATGACACTTCTAATGCGATGCTTAAAGAGGTCTTTTGCTGGAGAAGTGAGCTCTTTATCTTTCTTTTCTTTTAGCGACATTGAAACTTGCTTGGTCATCATCTCCTCAAATAGATGTTGAAATCAAGGCTTTCGCTTCAAAGACTGAAACTCCTTGTTCTTTTCTTTCACAAATCCTTAACTAAGGTCGTCTTTAGATTCCTTAGAATGCTTCTTACTGGATCATCTAGTGGCTGGACTGGGTGGGCCTAAAGCAATCAACTGCAAAGCCCCTACTCCTTTCAAGGAGGTAAATGATTACAGATGAAGACGAGAGCCAACCTGATACACGGTGAAGTATGGATGGGTGTGGCCCTTGGTTATATGATTCAACCACTACTCTGAGGTATGGCACAAAAATTGAAAACAATATAGATGATTTTGCCCCTCGCTGTTATCCCACGCATCTAACCTACGCCTACAAAGGTCATGAAGGTCTTTACGGAGGTGTCTTCCAATTTAAGTCTTTGGACCATTGCTACCAAGGAAAGTAGCAAAACCACCTCAAATACCACTGAAACTCAAACCAAGCCTTAGGAACAACTTTTAGCCCTAATTAGCAAGAAGGCAACACCTTCCAAATGAAATTGCAATTCACTATTGGGACAAATTGCAATCAATGCAAGACTCCTCTAAGAAGTTTCTGAGCACCAATCCAATCTGAAAACCCAAAAAGGATGCTCTAGGAACAAATCGTAGCAACGGGGAAGCCTACAAATGGCCTCACAGTCAAATCACAACAGATGTAGGCCTTCTGGATCAAATCACAACAAAGATGGTTGGCACTGAAAATTCCATACACTCCCTAGAAAATGTGATGAAGATATGGGAATCAAATCGCCATCAAGATAGAGTGCTGGGAGAGAAGGGTAAGGAGCAATACATAGCACTAGGGCCCAGAAATTAGGACTGGACCCTGAAGGTCTTTATTCCAATAGAATAAGACTTTGTACAACTCGCTCTCACAAGAGCATGGACTAAGTACAATCTATGTTCTAGAGCTCTGAGGCTCTTCTTTTATAGACTTAGCCTCCAACCCGAAAGCAAGATCTTCTTAGTAAGCTAGGGCTAAATTTTATTCTAAGCCTAAATTAGGCATACTTTTCTCAAAAAGCTGAGCTTTCCCTAAAATCAACTTTAGTGCACTTTTCTTGGAAATTGCATTGGAGTTTCTTGCTGATTTGGCCTTGTGGGATCCTCCATAAAGTAGACGCCCACATCTTGGTGCCTTTTGCCTTGTAGGACCTACTTTTTGCACTTTTCTCTTAATTCTAGGGTCTTTTTGCACTCCCCTTGGTCCTACACATTGCCAGAGACAAATACCAACACTTTAACCTATTAAAGGTTAGTCTAATGCATGCATTCTAGTTCTTGGACTATTTCTAGTCCCTTGTGGGTGCCCCCATAGTTCTCTTTCTACCAATGCAAGGCAAAAGTAAAACAATAAAACTTATTCTTGGTTAACCAACTTCACCATTCTTTGAGAGGAGTCAATTCTAATAAAGATTACATTTTATTTTCTTAGGAGAAGTCCCAAATGGTGACAGCGGTCGCCAAAGGGCCACCAGGCCCAGCAATAGAATTGAACCCAAGCTGCTGGAAGAGGTTCTCAAGAGGATGCGCCGTCTCAAGCCTTTGGCCGGTCGATCTGTGAGGTATGCTATCTGCAGACACCAATTCCTTCCTCGGATCACATGATCCAGCGTTCCCTCGTCCTTACAAAGGCACGACTTCTCAAGTAACGCTGTAAAAATCAATGCTATAATTGTAAGTCCTCCCGCTGTAACTTACAAGGGATTTCAGGCGCTTATAATAGGGATTCGATTAAAAGTCCACCTGCAGAAAGGAGTGTTACACAGTCACAGATGGGCAACCAGGGAGACCACACGCTGTCAATAAACAACCAATGTTGACTTCCGGCAAGCAAGATCAAGTATACATGGAGACTCCTCTAATTGAGTCTTTACACAATTTGACAGCAGATTCTCGTACCAGGACCGTACCTGCAGGAAGGGGGGGGACAGTCAATTCAGCCCCCACAGCAATTGTTGCCACCCAGGGAGGTCACCATAATGAATATCCACTTACACGTTGATTCCTACATTCTCTACAATGTCCCGCATTGACTCGAGGAATGATAAATGTGATTCAAATGAAGAAGAACGTCTTTTCTGAGGAACACAGATTTCATGTGCATCACATATACACTCACAGAAGCATGGATTTCGTTACTGCACAACCTATGAGAAGCAGTAGATGGTGGTGAGGGCATCGACATCAGCGTACTTCCACTTGGGGTTTTGCCTTGAAGCTATATATAATATCCGTCCCAGGAGGTCACTACGAAATCTAAAACAAACCTCCTTCCTATAACCATTGGTTCTGATATCGTATTTCACACTGTGTCTGAAATCAATGACCACGAAATCTAAAACACACCTCCTTGCTCTAATCATCGCTTCTGATATTGTAATTCACGTTTCTAATAATTCAATGTTATAACTGTAAATCCTCCTGTTGTAACTTAAGAGTAAGAACATGGATTCAAGATTGAACAAAGAGACTAATGTCTGTGGTGCACGGTGCTTAGAAATCTGCAGAAGTAGATCAGCTTGAGAGGGATACAAAGGCGCTACAAGGCAGGATCAACCATCATGAAAGGAAGACCCCGCTGAAATTGAGAGGTGGAGAAGGGACGTTGGAAGATACAAATCAAAGAAAATCCCATAACCAAAGCTGTCTGCAAATAAAGCAGAGAATATTGAACCCCAAGTGCAAAAGAAATGTTGGTGCCTAGCGACAGTGCAGAGAAAAGTGGGGCTCCAACCAATACACGGTTGCACAGTACCACGAAATCTAAAACACACCTCTTAAATTGTAGCGAGCATCCGAAAGCTAATTGTCATGTCCAACCAGCTGACAAAAAAATGGACGAGCTATTTAGTAATAAAAAAATCTTTTAAAGCGTTTCAAGATTCAAAGAAATTGAGATGTTCCAAGATTCAACCACCTCACCCAAAAAAAATCTCATCACAGCATTTCTGTGAGTTAAAGAGAGAGAGCAAAGTGTGAGAGCAGGAGAGCAAGAGTGTAGGAGAGTGAGAGCTGAAAGCAATAGTTGCAATAGAAGAGTGTACTACAACTGAAGAGAGGGATAGGTTTTGTCTAAGTGACAAAACCTTATCCTTCACTAACCGTAGTTAGTGAACTAAATGTGGTTAGGGGAAAAAACCTCTAAATGAGGGAAAAGTGCCGCTAACCTACTTATTACATTACATTGGTCACTACTAAATTATAACAATAATTCTAACACCCCCCTGCAGTGCCAATGTCATGTACAAGGAAATGATCAATCACCAAAAGGAGATAAGTTCAGGGCACTGCGAAATGCCTCAAACTTTTCACGTGGAAGTGCTTTGGTGAAAATGTCTGCAACATTGTCATGTATTGACACATAGATCATACTGATCTCTCCTGCATGCAACTTCTCTCTGACGTAGTGATAGTGAACCTCAATGTGCTTTGTGCCAGCATGAAACACAGGATTCTTTGCCACTGCAATAGCACTCTGACTATCGGTGAGAATTGGAGAAGGACCCTCCAATGAAAGATGAAGATCAGCAAATAAACGACGCAGCCAAACACATTCAACTATCGCTGTGAAAGCTGCCCTGTACTCAGCTTCACATGAAGAGGTAGCCACTGTAGATTGTTTCTTGCTCAACCAAGAAATACAAGCTTTGCCCAAAAAGAAACAATTGCCACTTGTGGACTGCCTAGTGTCATAGTCTCCAGCCCAATCTGAGTCACTGTAGGCATGCATCTACAAGTCACCCCCCCTGGGAAACATCAAGCCAAAAGACTTGGTACCTTGCAAATAACAGAAGATGCATTTTACAGCCTACCAATGCATAGTCTTTGGGCTGTGCATATATCTGCTCACTTGAGAAACTGCAAACTGAATATCAGGTCGTGTATTGCAGAGATAAATGAGGCATCCAACAGCCTGACTGTAGAGTGTGACATCAATTGATTCACCTACATCATGCATTGTAAGCTTCAGCCCTGGCTCCATGGGAGTAGCTATGGGCTTACAATCCTGCATGTTGAATCTGTCCAAGAGTTTCTGTACATACCTAGATTGAGACATAACGATGCCACTTTTCTCTTCTCTTGAGTGAACTGGATCCCCAAATAAAAGTGTAGCAGCCCCAAATCTGACATGTCAAAAGTGGTCTGCAATTCAGCTTTAAAATCTGCAATATTATCCTCATTTAACCCTGTGAGCAGTAACTCATCTACATAAAAAATGATGAGAATATCCCCCCCATCCTTCTTGATGTAGAGGGTGCTTTCAGTTGGACTATTGTGCAGCCCCTTGCTGGTCAAAAAGGCATGAATTTTGGCATACCATGCACGTGGGGCTTGTTTCAGCCCATACAAAGCTTTACTCAGCTTGCATACCTGAAGTGCATTTCCTGAAATTTCAAAGCCCGGAGGTTGTTTGACATAAACCTCTTCCAACAAGTCTCCATTAAGGAAAGCTGTTTTAATGTCCAACTAATGAACATTCCATTCAAAGTTTGCAGCCATGGCTATAAATGACCGGATGGTTGTCATCTAGATGTAGGAGCAAAAGTCTCCTCATAGTCTATGCCCTTTTCTGAGCATATCCTTTTGCAACCAGCTTTGCCTTGTACCGATCAATGGTCCCATCTGGCTTTCTTTTAACTTTGAAAACCCACCGTGTACCTATGGCATGTTTACCTGGTGGCAAATCGACAACTTCCCATGTCTGACTTTTCTGAATGGGCTGCAATTCATCGTGCATGGCATTCATCCAATGCACATTATCCTGTGCTTCTTCAAATGTCTCAGGTTCCTCTTCATCAAGAAGAGTACCTGCATAAGCTGATTCAACTGAAAGAGCTCCCCCCCCCCATGCCTTACTGCACTCCGAGTTCTGCCAGGTAATGGAGCATCAATTTTACTCTCCCTGAGAGTTTGTAACAGCCAATTAGGGACTGTTTTTGCTGCATGTATATCTGCAATTTCTTGCTGAACAACCTCTTCCACTGCTTGTGGAGGTGGTAAGACATCCTGTGGCTGAATCAGAGCATGTGGAGGTATCTGAAAATTTTGATTTGCATCAGATATATCAGCAGGGGAACCCAAGGCAATGGGTAGTAATCCCTCAAAGACATCATTGGAAGAAGTAGGCAAATCAAATTCAGCTTGAGTGTGAGCTGAATTTTCTGAAAATATAACCTCTCTACTAACAATAATCTTGCGTGTGTAACAAGATTGTAGAGACGATAGCCCTTGCTCTCTGCACTGTACCCAACAAAAATGCATTTGATTGCCTTATCAGACAACTTATGCTGAAACTCAGCGGGCACATGAGCATATGCAAGGCATCCAAAAACACGAAAATGATCCACAGAAGGCTTTCTCCCTTGCCAAACTTCATAGGGAGTCTTGGTCTTCAAAGTGGGAGCCCAATTCAAAACATAATTGGCACACATGAGACCTTCAAGCCAAAATTTGTGAGGCAATTTTTTGCTTTTTAGCATGCATCTATCCATCTCCATAAGAGTACGATTTTTCCTCTCAGCTTTGCCATTTTGCTGAGGGGTTAGCCTCACTGTAAGCTGATGTGCAATGCCCTGGTCTTTCAAAAATGCATCAAAATCTGCAGACAAATATTCCCCTCCTCTATCTGTGCGTAATGTCTGTATCTTGAGTCCTAATTCATTCTCAACCATGGCTGCAAAGTGTTTGAAAACCATAAACACTTCAGATTTGTGTTTCAGCCCATAAACCCAAGTGTAGTTGGAGTAGTCATCTATAAAAGTGACAAAGTAAAGATGACCACCCAATGATGGAGTCCTCATGGGACCACAGACATCACTATGAATAAGCTGTAATTTTCAAACAGCTTTTACTGATCCATCCTTCTTGAAAGGAAATCTGTGCATTTTACCAAGAATGCACCCTTCACAGGCATGTGGAGGAGGTGTTTCAAGAGGAGTCAATGCATCAACCATAGCATGTTTTTGAAGTGTCATCAAGTTGCCATAATGCATGTGTCCATATCTGGCATGCCATAACTCCGCATTTTGCATAGCAGCACTAGGAGTGGAAACTGCAAGAGCATGTGCTGGTCTTTTCTCATACATGTCAAGCTGAAAAAGACCACATAACAAAGTGCCAAACAATCTCAACGCATAGTCATTCTCTCTGTCATGGACTGCACACTTGTCATCTTCAAAAATGACCTGAAATCCAGCTTTGTTAAGAGTGGACACTGAAAGTAGATTTTTTGTGATACCAGGCACATACAAGACATCAGAAATTTTGAATGTTGAGCCATCAATGGCTGTAAGTTCAACTTCTCCTGTACCACAAACTGAATAGGAGTTGTTGGCACATGTGACCTTTTTACCAACGGGAGGTGGATGCAGAGATGTGAAAAGACACTTCCTGGAAGTGATATGCTTTGAGGCACCGCTATCAAAATACCATGTATTTTGTGTCTCATTGACACTGAAAGCTGATGCATCCTTGGAAGAATCATAACTGCATGTCAGAAAAGCATAAGAGTCATCATTACAAGTGGCTGGAGTATCCAGAGCAGCCAACTGAGAGTCTGAAATGCAAGACAAGAAGGCATAGTCGTGCTCCACAAAGTTGGCTGTAGCTTGCTCATTGTCAGATGCACGAGGAGCTGAATCTGAAACAGCCATACCAGAGCTGTTTTTCTTTTCTTTTGCAAGCCTTTTCTTGCATTCTCCAATGTAGTGACCTGGCTTTTTGCAGTAATGACATATTCCCTTCTTCTTGGGCTTACCTGCATCACCCTTAGCCTTTTGAGAAGGCTATCCTAAACCACTGGAAGGCTGATTTGCTAATGTCTTTGCTTGTCCCTTTACTTTAGGCTTGAATTTTGAAAGCATGGCATGTTCACCTCCTCGTGAAGCCATGTTTTTCCTGGTCTGCTCTTCCTGCAACAGAAGTCCTATCAACTCGTGAAAATTGAGAGGATTTGCACCCCCCCCTCATCGACAAATTCAGCGAGGTATGAAAGCTGAGATAAGACTCACGAAGAGAATTCAGAGTAGTGGTAATCATCTCTGAATCAGGAATGATCTCATTAATGTTTAGCAATTGCTCTCGTAAATCATGTAGCTTTGTGAGGTGCAATGACATGGAATCACCCTCTTCCATATGTGTATGAGACAATTCTCTTTCCAAAAAAGACACCCTGGCATCATTCCAAGCTGCATACATGCTCTCCAAAATATCCCATGCTGCCTTTGAGGTCTTACAATACCGGATATGCGGAATGATGAATCTTTTCACTGAAAAAGAAATACACGACAAAGCTAAAGCATCACATGAATCCCATGTCTTTTGCTCTGGAGTGGTAGGTATAACTACACCAATAACTTGTGCTGCAGCTGTACCCTGTGCACGACCTCTGCCTCCTCCTTGCTGGGGAGGGGTATTAGGTGCCACATTTGCTGGCCGGATCTCATCCCCATTTACATAGTCCCACAAATTACGGAAAATCAGAATATTGCGTACCATAAAACTCCAAAGGGAGTATTTGGTACCATCCAGCTTATCCTCTTGTGAGAGACCACTGAACTGGAAATCATTCTGATTTTGTTGGGCCATGTCTGAGAAAGAAAATACAACAAATGCAAATCTGAATTCCCTTGCTCGGAATGGAGTGCACAATTCCCAAAAAATACAGCCAAACATTGGCTAAAAATGCAACTCAAATCTCTGTAATGTCTCTGTCAGAAATCTGCCAGAGCATCCAATCTCTCCCAAAACCTGCCAAAAGTGCTTTAAAACACTCACAGAAAGGCAGTGTGAACTGAAACCTGCAAAATTGCTCTCCCAACACAAAAGCCCCAATTTGTGGCTTGAAATTGCAACCAGAAAGGGGCAAATGGTCTAAAAGTCCCAAATGTTGCACAAATTGCTCTTTGCCTGCAAAAGCCCCAAATTTCACTGCAAAATTGCAGTGTGATTGCAAAAGCCCCAAATTTTTGCAATCTCTGCAACAAATGCAAAAGCCCCAAATTTGACAAAATTCCCAATACACAAAATGTGTCCAAATCTGCCCACAAAATGGCTTGCAAAGCAAAAATCTGCCACGAATTTGAATGACTCCCAAATGCCTGCAAAATGCTCTTACAAGAAGACCTTGAATGCACACACAGGCTTGAGGAGACAGCTGATGGCACACTCCGTACAAAAGTACGAAACTATACGGAATGTACAATCATGCTGTACGGACGGGTACCCTCTTGTGTACGGATAGATTCAGCTCCTGTACAGATGATAGCTATACGGAGTACGGACCCAGCGCAATCGTGTACGGATGTACGGCACAGTACGACACCGGTACGGTCTGTACAAAATTAGTACGTCGTCTGTACGTCTGTACGAAACAATCCGTAGTAGTACTGATGGCGAGCTGTACGGGCTGGCACGATGGTATAGCTACCGTACGGATTGGCGCAATGGTACGGAATGTACGAGAGCTGTACGGGCTGACGACGAGCTGTATGGGCTGGCGCAATGGTACGGATACCATACGACGGGCTGACGGGCTATACGGCGACGTACGAACGGAGCTGTACGGGCGATCTCATGAGCTGTACGGCGACGTACGGACGACTGGCTTGTACGGACGGGCAGCGAGCTGTTGGGCTTAGAGCAGGGAGCTTTCGGGCAAGGAGTAGAGAGCAGGGTCAACCTTGCTCTGATACCAGATGTGAGTTGAAGAGAGAGAGCAAAGTGTGAGAGCAGGAGAGCAAGAGTGTAGGAGAGTGAGAGCTGAAAGCAATAGTTGCAATAGAAGAGTATACTACAACTGAAGAGAGGGATAGGTTTTGTCTAAGTGACAAAACCTTATCCTTCACTAACCGTAGTTAGTGAACTAACTGTGGTTAGGGGAAAAAACCTCTAAATGAGGGAAAAGTGCCCCTAACCTACTTATTACATTACATTACATTGGTCACTGCTAAATTATAACAATAATTCTAACAATTTCCTACTCCCAATCAGATCAGAATTGCAAATTCAGATACAAATTACGTAAAACGTCCTGGCAAAGTCCAAATATATGAAATCTGAAATAGCTATGCAACCCCAAATCACCATAATAGAAGCAGTGAAAGAGAAACTAAAATCATCACCATGAAAAGGATCATCGAACACAAAGAGATGCACCTGGTATATCCGACATGACAACGTCAAAGGACATTCTCTCAATATATGAAGAACACTCCATTTCCAAACGTACAAGCAAGACGAAACACCCCGACTTCAAGACTACGGAAGTGACAATAAAAACCACAACCAAACAAAACTCCTGCCATCCTCTGGACCATCTCGAAACTTTTCTCTCCTCTTCGGTTGCATGTCTATTCTCACGGCCTTCCAGCACACCGTACTTACTAAACTGAGTTTGCATGTCAAGCCTCTACAATTGCATGTTCGTCTCAAGGATCTTCCACCCCCTGCACAACACAATTTCCAAACTGAGATTGGCCAACACGAAAACGACAACTCAAAACTTGTATGTACATACCGTTACACCTCAACCACCATCATCGAGCATCGATCCAAAACGCTTCCAACAGCTTTCGCCCACAACCACCACAAAGCATCGAGACAAAACAGCCAGCCACGCAAGGATCCACAGAGAAAGAGAGGACAGCCACCGAACCAGCATAGAGAAAGGAGGGGCAGCCGCCGAACAATCCGCAGGGAATGGGTAGAAGACGACAAATGAGGCGGAAGGAAAGGATGGCCCTAACCTTTAGGGCAACTTAAATGCCTTACAAACCCTAAACTAACCCTAAAAACCCTCAACTGACAACTAACCTACCACGCTAAGATGGCCAACATGATAATCTGTAAAGTCTTGACAACACGTAGGGGTGCACCTTTGTTGAATTGATCAGGGTACATGTGATAGCCAGATTTTCACTGTGCCCACATGTGTCAATGGAGATGCCTTGAGACAGCCAATGCAAATACAAGACTTCCTTTCTAGCTTTCCATATATATCTTTTTTTCCAGAATGGCATGTATCCCCCACCAAAAATGAATGCACAATCCCACCCATGTCATACCACCAGCTGTCCTGGCTTCTTTCATGCTTGTTTTTTCACTCTCATTGCCTCGCCCTTCTCTTCCACCTGCATGTGAGCATCTGCATAGATGTTAGACATCAAGACATAAGCTGCAGCATCCTTTTCATCCAGTTGCACTGCATGTTCAAAGGCAAACCTTCCAAGCTCCACATTACCCCACCTTTGACAAGCAGCTAACAGTGTATGCCACACCAGAAGATTAGGATGGAAAGGCATCTTCTTCATCATCAGTACCGCCTCGTCTAATTGGCCTGCACGGCCAAACAGGTCAACCATGCTAGTGTAGTGCTCCATAGTTGGAGTGATGCCATAGTCTTTGGTCATGACCTTAAAGTACTTCTGGCCCTTATCCACTAGACCTGTGTGACTGCATACAGTAAGAAGGATAGCGAATGTGGCCCCATCTGGCTTTATCCCTTCTTCTCTCATTCTCTCAAGCATATAAAAAATAATTTCAGAGTCTCCCAGCTGGGCATATCCCGCTAGTAGTGCAGTCCACGATACAACATCCCGACTTGGAAGCTTGTCGAACGCTTCCTGAGCTTTTGCAAGTGAGCCACATTTGGCATACATACCCACCAAGGTATTGCCAACAAAAGAATCCCTTTCCAGCCCCTTTCTAGCAACCTTTGCATGTATTTCTCGTGCCTTGTCTGTGGCTCCTATGCTGCCACAAGCTTTCAAGCTGCCAACAAATGTGACAGCATCTGGAGATAGACCCTCCAGTTGCATCTGCTCGAAACAGTCCAGCGCTTCCTCACCCAGCCCCTGGTCAGCATATCCTGCAATTAGTGCATTCCATGAGACCCCATTTCGAACTGGCAACTGGTCAAAAGCTTCCTGTGCTTTTGCAAGCAAGCCAAATTTTGCATACATATCCACCAAGGTGCTGCCAACGAAAAGATCTCTTCCCAGCCCCTTTCTGTCAATCTCGGCGTGGATTTCTTTGCCCTTGTCTACAGCGCCTAGGCAGCCACAAGCTTTCAAGCTGCAAGCAAAAGTGACAGCATCTGGAGAGAGACCTTCCAGTCTCATCTGTTCAAAACAGTTCAGCGCTTCCTTACTAAGCCCTTGCTCAGCATATCCTGCAATTAGTGCATTCCATGAGACTAAGTCTCGAACTGGCAGCTTGTCAAACACTTCCCGTGCTTTTGCAAGCAAGCCACATTTGGCATACATATCCACCAAAGAGCTGCCAACAAAAAGATCGCTTTCCAGCCCCTTTCTGGCAATCTGGGCATGCATATCTCGGCCCTTGTCTTTGGCTCCTATATTGCCACAAGCTTTCAAGCTGCAAATAAATGTCACAGAATTTGGAGACAGACCCTCCAGTTGCATCTGTTCGAAACAGTTTAGAGCTTCCACACCAAGCCCATGCTCGGCATATCCTGCAATTAGCGCAGTCCACGATACCTGGTTTCGAGCTGGCAGCTTCTGAAACATTTCCCGTGCTTCTACGAGCGAGCCACATTTGGCATACATATCTACCAAGGTGCTGCCAACAAAAAGATCACTTTCCAGCCCCTTTCTGGCAATCTCAGCATGTACCTCTCGGCCCTTGTCTGAGGCTCCTATGCTGCCACAAGCTTTCAAGCTGCTAACAAATGTGACAGCATTTGGAGAGAGACCATCCAGTTGCATTTGCTTGAAACAATTCAATGCTTCCTCACCAAGCCCATGCTCGGCATAACCTGTCATCAGTGCATTCCACGAGACCTCGTCCGGAATTGGAAGCTTGTCAAAAGCTTCCCGCGCTTTTCCAAGCATGCCACATTTGGCATACATATCCACCAAGGTGTTGCCAACAAAATGATCTCTTTCTAGCCCCCTTCTGACAACCTCAGCATGTATTTCTCGGCCTTTTTCTACATTCTTCAACCTAGCACAAGCCTTCAGTAGGGACACAAAGGTATACTTGCTAGGATGTACAGAGTCTTCTTGCATTTTCTGGTAGAGATTGAGGGCATGCTGTGATTCTCCACATTCAATATAACCCATGATAAGAGAAGTCCATGAATACACATTCCTATCAACCAACTTGTTAAAAACCTCCTGGGCTTCATGCATGCTTCCAACTTGGACCAACATTGGGACAAGGAAATTCCCAAGAGATCTATAATTGTCCAGCCCCCGTTTGCACATATAGACATACAAGCGCTTGGCATACACTAAATTTTTCTCTGTCCTGCACTTGTGCAACATGCACGTAAGTGTCTGAACTGAAGGCAGCTGGGGCATCCGTTCCAGAGACGTGAGTGCCTCATCTAAGCTAAGCGTTTCCCAGCCACTCTTCTCTTGCAGTTCTTGTGCTTCAGATGCATTCACCTGTACTCCATACCTTAAGCTGGCCTTGGCACACTCCTCCACCAAGCCCCGATCTTGGGCCTGACCAATGGATACTCTAGCCTTTTTCTCAAGCATGTTTTTAACCCACCAGCCGTCTATCCATAGCAATTCTTTGCTAATCTTATGCTCGAAATCTGGAGATTTTGGGTTTGTCTTTTGTTAAGATTCACAACAGACTCGTCAGACTAGCCAATCTACAGCTTTTTTACCTGTATAAATCAATGAGTTCGTCGCACACTTACTTTGCTTTCTCGATTGTCCCACCAATGGGAGGGATCCGTGGAGTACTCCTTCCATAAGAGCTCGGTTCCTGAGCCATGACCACAATGAAAACCAATTTCCAAATGTGGGTGTCTACCCAACAGGTTAAAATAAGGACAGGCCTCCTTCGGAAGGGCAGTACCTGCACGCGAGACCCATCCACTGGCCTCGGGGGAAGCCATCGGAGAGTTAGGCCTTGATAGCCTGCGCAGATGAGATGCCAACCAGAAGGAGTGTGGATCTCCGCGACAAAAAAAACCCGTGCCACGCAGCTGAGCGACGATAGGGCTGCATAACACGCCAGACGTATGACAGGGATCTCTGCCTGCTCCTGTATCCATATTTATGACCAGCTGAAGGAACGCTGTGAGATTCCTTGAGGAGAGAAGCCTTTCAAAGTGTGTTTTAGGCTGGGTTCACACCACCCTGCCTGCCCATGGAAGAAGAAGATGGGCGAGTGGGTCCACACCACCAGCCGATTGGGAAGAGTTGATTTGGGAAGAGCACTCAAGCATAGAAAAGAGTATGGGTATTGGATCAGCGAAGAAACGTGGCCTCTGGTTTGACGACGCCCACTCACGAAAAACTCATTATGGCAGGGAGCCTAGAGGTAAGTTTTCTCTTTGTGAGCTCTCATTAAACCACGTGTAAGATCCTATTCGAAAGATTTATGGCCTAAAGTTTGCCTTATTTTTGTTTTACACATGAGTGTGACGGGGCATTCAGCTATGATGGCACAAAGTCATTGGTGGAACTACTAGTCCGTTGTATTTTTTTCCATCCGTCCTAGGCAAGCCGCTCAAAGTGCAGACAAGCAAATAATACTTTATGTTTCAAGCCCCATCTTCTCTCTCATCCAATCCTGTTCGTGGAATTTACTTTGATGTCCACCTATGTGTGAAATACCATAGTGCCCAAACTAGATTTGTGGCACGCAGTCTTTCCATCGTGGAGCATGTAACTACCAACTCAAAACTAAAAAGCAAATGAGTAAAATGGTGAGTAAAATTTTAAGGAAAAAAGCAGATGAGAGAACGCCACTTTTTTACGGCCCTTCCTTTTATTGATGTTGCTTCTATGTCGCAAGCCTCCACCAAGAACGATATTAATCATGTTTTGTTGCTCAGCAATCAAGCGATTGCCGCTCCTCCTGATTTGATTAGCAGCCTTCCTAGATTTACAACGTCCCATCTTGATTCAATAGACGGACCTCTTCTCCGGGACATCTCGCATGGCCACACTCTTCCTCAGCACATAGTCTCACACCATGGATCTCACTCCTTTGACATGATATTTCTCGTTCTTGATTTCATCAACGATGCTGCTCTTGATGCCCCTACTAGCCTCATACGCAGTCCCAAATTGATTGTTTGTTCACACCTCCAATTCCATATAATAGGCATGCATTTTCTCTTCCATGCAAAAAATGTAATCCTTTATGTGCCCATTCATTTGCAATCACACCTTTGACTCATGAGATGACTTTTTCTCATTCACTCCAACCACACTCTTTTCGCCCACCAAAGAATTCTACTCCTAATCATGAATTGCATGTTAGGTGCGACTTATGGATTTTATGTAATTCCCATTCTAAATTTTTGAGATGACATCCGTACATGTAACTGTTCACCCCTAGTCATTTTTATTACACTCAATCTCTAAAGTCTCAACTACTTTCTCTCTCTCTAAGCTCCAACCTTATAAGGACCACCATGATGAATATCTATCCCCTTCTAATTGGAAGACTAGAAAGAGCAATAATGCCATAACATTTTCATCAGAACACTTTCGTTACCCTACTAAATCCAAAGATCAGCTATACCAATGATGCAATAATAAAAGTGTCAAACCAAGGACTTTCTATTCCCCGTTATGGCAAGGAAAACAATAGCCATGGTGAATTCTCTAGCTTTCTACTCTGAGGATCCAAAAGGCAACACCACCATAACATTTCCAAAATAGCACTATTCTTAAGCCATCCAATCCAAGGATCAACTAGAGCAGCAATGACACCACCATGAAAGCTTAAGACGAGAGACATAGGCCCTTAATAAATCTATTTGTGCAATTGATTATTTTTAAGCACTCACATATCTTCACTTTCATGCAAATGGCATAGCTTATTCATTTACAAATTGAGGCTTTGGTGCAATGTATATCTCCCTTTCCAAATTCTCATCCCTTATTTTATAACCTCTCTTTATGGCTATCTTAGGCGAAAACATAGTATACTACTTCTTCTCCCCCTTGCCACCTTATATAAGAAAGAATAGCCCCACAACAATTTTCATGCACCTATTGGACAAAACATGTGGACCAAAGAGTAGACAAGGCAAATTTGATTTCCTGGTAAAAGGAAGCAGCCACAACACATTCTTTCCTATGGTTTGAAGACTAAGGACAGAAGCCCTATCCCGCTCCATTTGAAGATTAAGCAACCACAATTGAAGCCTCTAAAGAAACAAGTTAGACTACCATCATGATATTTTCCTACCTTGCCTACTAATATGAAGATTGGTTGGAGTGGCCACAACCTGAGGAAAACCTCATCCTAGAGATAAAAACTCACCAGGACACCTCCTCTAACATAAAAATGTTGATGGTATAGCACCACTTATGTAGGATATGTACCACTAATATAAGCCACTATACCAATGGCATATTTTTTACCACACCCAATATAAATATGTAGGTATATTTATTCATATCCTTAGTATAAGCCTTTATACCGATGGTATATTTATACTCTCGATATAATCCTATATACCAGTGGTATGGGTCTTGGTTTTAAGGTCATTATGATTCATGGTGTGATTTACAATGCTAATGTATCTACATGATCACAGGTGTTATTAACTAAAAACTTTAGTGATTCTCTTATTCTTAATTTATGACTAAATCTTATGGAGAGCTTTAATGACACAAATGGTTGTGTCAGTTGGAAGCTCATATTAGTTTGGTTGTTTTTGATAGAGTGCATACACCAAGTCTCAATCATCCGATTTTCAAATACTTGCCATAGATTGAATGGATATGTAGCTTAGAAAATAGCAAGATGGTGGAGAATAAAGTGCACAATTGTTAGCTGATTTGCAAATGGGATGATTCAACATGATGTCATGTCATACTGTATCTTCTTGCGATAATCCCCTCTACAAACATAAACCACCTTGGAATGTTGGATATGTTATATCACCTACTATGCTCAAGGCACTCAGATGATTCAACACCTTAGGCAATAACATTTTCTTGAGGATAGAGGTGCAAAAGACATTCTACCAATGTTGTACCTGGCTTGTCTTTCCTCCACCTTTTCTTCTCAAGAAGCACTAAAACCCATTTTTATAGAAAGTTAGGGTAGAGCATGTTGCAAGCTCCACGATGTGGATCATACCATTGGAGTACCTATGTAGTTCATTTAATTGACTTTGCATAGCATTAGTATGCATTTACTTCGAGTATTTTGCATTGGATTTTTGCATGCATACCTTAAGTTGCTATGGCCATTTGAGCCTGAATTGTACAACCATATAGCATTGAAGTGTATCCAATATTGAATTAGAATCACTTGGGTTTTGCATTAAGCATTCGGTCATTGCATAGTAATCATCCAACATCTAGAGCTAGAAACCTCATGTACACATGATACACATGATAATTGTGATAGGCCCCAGTTGGAGGCCTTGCCATGTGGACATCATAATGAACCATGTCCAGCCCAATTAGATGTAAGTAGTGGTGGTCATGGAGACCTTATCGAAGGTTACCTCCATTGAAGGAGATTTTCCTAACATTAGGGGCTTCCCCGTTTTCAAGCCTGATTCCCAAAAACTTTAGGGTAACTAAAAGTTCCTAACTTGGAGGAAACCTAACTCTAACTGTTATCAAAATATTGGTTTTTAGATCTCTCTCTAAGATCTTCATAACAACTTGACTAGAGGGATCATCTAGATCATGTATATTCATGATGCACCAGCTTTTGCATCAAATTGTAAATTTTAGGCACATTCTAGGATTGACAAACAACCACTAGTGGAAGGTGTGAGGCCATTCTTTCCCTACAAAGGGTCAATTTTTATCTTCTTGAGTATTATTCAAGTTTAAAGCATTGTATTGCAACTTGTCAATCATTGATCTTAACATCCTACTCATTTTTAGGAGGTTCTCCTCATGATAGGGTCCTTAATGTGTCTTTAATGCTCTTTGCCTTGTAGTTGCTCCTTCTTCATGCAATAAAGCTCTTATTTTGAGGTAATTATCATGTGTTGAGTGAAGTTTAACTAATTTGGAGTGTAAGGGAGGTGAGGGAGAGGAGATACCACATCATTTGGTATCAAACACTAGCTAGGGAGGGAGGTATGTGAGGTGCCCTTCTCTCATCCTACAGAAATAGTGTACTACACTTCTTGAGCCTACTCTATCTCCTTCATTATATTCAAATAGCCCTTAAGAACTCATAAGTGTTCAAAATCTAGCTTGAGATTAATGAAATCATGGCTGCTCAAGCATCCATGCAAGTTCAAGTTGAAGATAGTCATTTAGCTCTCCAACAACAAGTCCAACCTCTAAAAGGAAATGGGTAAAAATGGACTAGCTAACTCACTCTTTGGCAACTCAATCACAAGAGGGACTAGCAATCATTCAAGTGGCAAACGAATCTCATGGTACCATTCCCCAAGAATTACCAAATGGTGCAAGCAATGGTGTAGTTCATATTCTCAACAAAGGAGGTGGCTCTACTCTATATGGAGGAGCCAACTCTTCACTACAAGGAGGATCCTCTCATCGTGGAGGTTCCCACTAAACTTATCAAGGAACTAGCTTGTTCAAGTGCTTTAATGTTGAAATATCCTTGTACCTCAGTGTAATTGATGGTTCCTCGAACCCTGACAAACTGCGTGAGAAAACATGTGTGCCTCAGGATTTATGGAGCGCTCTAAGGTGGATGGAATCTATGTGGAAACATGATGAAGAGAGTGCTCATGACATGTACCTAGGTTCCAAGATAGATTACTTGGACTCATAAACAAAATCTTGAGTGAATGTGCATTTCTTCAATACATGATAGGCCTCTTATATAGAGAGTGCCCTTTGAATAATCAACATTTGTGGGATCCTCTTATCCAAGGTGGCAAGGATGTTGCTTCTCAATACATTTTGTCGATGTCATTCTCTTCTTTGCTTGATGTAGCTTGATGCATGATTCTTTGTTCTTCTTATTCTTTTAATGCTTTATGTGTGGATGCCATATTCTGTGCTATGGTTGTCTCATGCACTTGTGCTTTTTGCATGCTTTTTGCATTCATGCATCGCTTTTCCATTTGTTGCAAAGGTCATACCATGAGCTTCGTTTTGCTTCAATGGTAGTGTCTAATTGCTAACAATGATACATAGAGCTCAAAAAGACGATGACTTTTTCTTTTTGGAGCATGTGCAAATTCCTCTTGGATTGCAAGTTACACCTTGTCGAAGTTTTTAGAAAGAAGAGGTGGCCTTTGATGATTTGGTGGCACAGGGAGTCACATGCTTCTTACAAACTAGTGCTTAGCAAGGTACTGTGTGCTTAGGTGGCACTATGGTGATGTGGTAAATTTTTGACCCCAATAGGTTAACCCAAGGTTACAGTAACTTTACAATGGTCATCTTTGATCTAATCATAGATCTAATCCAAGCTCAATCTTGACCTAAGCTTAAGTGGCTTATCTGCCATGTGGCCTAAGGTTGGACCTTAGAAGAAGAAAGAAAGAAAAGCTTTGGAGCTTCTCTGCTACGTCGGCCATCGCAGTGAAGAAGACACTCCTCATTGATGGTGTCTGAAGTCGTTTGGAGACTCGGAGTCACTGAAGACGAGTCGCTTAGGGACTGGCGTCGAATGGAGGGTTGCAGACAAAGGAAGCCTTCATAGATCTGTCCATCATTTGGGCATAGCAACTTGTGGAGTTGTTTGCATATGGAGCAACTGTGCCATATAGATGGCTTGGCTTGCTGCGGGCTATGGCTATCCTCCAGCATTAGAGACCTTAGTTGTTGAAGCCGGTGCTTGTGGTTGGCTAGTAGAAGGCGGGCTTAGAGACAGACCGTTGCCAATATGAGGTGCGGGTAGGTAGGATTTGCATGTGGAAGCGCTAGGGCCTGTTGTCAAAGGAGTTGTTTGTCGTTTGGGCAGCTGCTAGGATCAAGCTTGGAGTAGTAGGCAGCTTAGAAGCTTGGAGTTAGCCGAGTCTTTTGTAGCACAAGGAGCTGAGCATGGGCTGTAAGGAGGTTGCATATGAAGAACAGGCTAGTTTATGAAGCCTTAGTTGAAGCTTTGGAGGCTGGGAGACTATTGGAGGTGACTGGCCATGCTGGAGCAATTGTCGATGGGCGACTTGTGGGAGTTATTCATGCCCGGGAGCTTGATGGAGCATGTGGGGGGTCGTTGGAGAGCCAGTAGGAGGTCATTGAGTCGGTTACAGGAGCTAAAGCTACTATTGATGATGATCCTTGGAATGACAATAGATAGGAAACTTTTCTCAAAGCTTTCAACAAACTAAACAATCAGAGACTCTCTTTCTCACAAGCTCTCTCTACTAAGAACAACAACAACAACAACAACAACTCCTCATAGATCTATCTCACAAAATAGATCTCTAAAAGGAATGAACTCTCTCTCTCTCTCTCTCTCTCTCTCTCTCTCTCTCTTATCAAGAATGACGGAAATATCTCAAAGCAATGAATGAAATTTTCATTCAATGGATGGAATTCTCTCAATCTAAAACTAAAACTAACCTAGGAGAAAACATGTACTCCTAAGGCAAGCCTACAACTAATCTAGGAGACTAGACCTAAGCTCTAATACCATGAGAAAACATGTGTGCCTTAGGATCTATGGAGCGCTCTAAGGTGGATGGAACCTATGTGGAAACATAATGAGGAGAGTGCTCATGGCATTTACCTCAAGATGGTCACCAAGCAATAGAATCATTGGTGCACCACTTGCACCCGTGACATGGCTAGTGTAAAAGGGAGTAAATTTGACATCTCCGGAAGCAACAAAGTTGCATGCATTGGGCTTCCTTCTTCATGTTCATGATATTTGTAACATCAATGGAGGTATTAGCTACAAGTACAATAAATATATTAGGTTGCAACTTTAATGACCCCTAGATGAGTACACCACTAAAAAACATCCCCCAAAAATTGAAAGTCTTCACCAAGTTAAATCAAATCAAGTTTTGTTGACTATGCTTACCAATGTTTTCTTGACTTGTCCTCTAGTGATGAATAATGCCTCTCTTGGATCTGAAGGAAGATCATTTGGAGGAGAAGATCCATGGACATGGAGTTGAGTATGAGTATTGACTTGGCCTTGTGCATGAGAATGATGCTCTGCCATGGATTGTTTCTCAAAGTGTTGTGGTTTCTTATAGTGGGTGCAAAACTTCTTTCCTCTTTACTTTGCATATTCCTCAAGGGGTAACCACTTTTTGGCGTGACCTCCAGCTTGAGAAGAGTATTTTGATGAGTCCTTGGAAGAGATCTATGGGTAGGACTCGAAAGAATGGCTAGATTTAGAGCCCAACCTCCTTTATACACTTTTTTCCATTAATAAGCTCCATCCAAATTCTTGGAAGAGAATAACTCCAATTCGTATTCAATGTGAGGAAGTAGACATCATACATACTTGATAGTGAGCCTTTCCGCAAAGTCTTCCACCCTTGTCTTCAAAAGATTTGGTGAAACATGATATTAATGAAGTGAGCTTCCCGTCAATATGAAAAACTGAAATTGGTGGAGCAAATTCTCTTCGTACCGCAAAGTTGCAAACTTCTTGATCATACCTTTGACCATTGTCTCCGATTCGTTTTGATACGAGGATGTACACCTCTACTTTGAACATGGTCCCACCATTGGGTGGCTCCTTTAGCCAAGATAGATTAGCTTGGACTCATAAACAAAATCTTGAGTGAATGTGTATTTCTTCTTTTCTCAACAATACATGATAGGCTGCTTATATAAAGAGTGCCCTTTGAATAGTCAACATCTGTGGGATCCTTTGATCCACATCTCTCCTTGTGGATATCCTTGATCCACATCTCCACATCATGTAGTCCACATCCTAGGGTGGCTACTTTAATACATTCCTTAGCACATACCTTTGCCTCTAATTCATGTGGACATGGCACCATATCTCAACATTGCGTCAGTGCTCTCTCTCTCTCTCTCTCTCCCCCCCCCCTTGAAGACGTAACCTTTTTTTGCACTAGAAAATCTGTACTTTGCTCCCATCCATAGCTAGACCTGTTGAAGAAGATGGTCGCAGAGTTTGTTGGAGGTGCTGGCTAGGAGTGTAGAGCTTCCTTTTAACCTTATGTATGGCCTAGAAGACATCACCTATATCTTGTTCATGCACCAGATTATTCATAATAACTGCACTCCACTTACCTCGAATGTTGGAGGAAGTTGGAGGCCCCTCTTTATGACTAGGAGAGAATCTAACTTTGATAGCAAAGCAAGATGCACCATTACTGATAGTCGTGTCGATGACTGTCATAATCCCCAATCCTTGAGCAACACTTTTTTAGTTTTCTAGCTTTCAAGTCACAAGGGAGATATGTAGGATCATTGCCAACACTTGCACACCAACTATAAAATTTGCAAATTTGATTGCTTGACGTGCGTTAATATATCTTGCGCTAATATATCCAATGCAAAAGATTTTCCAAAGAGGGCCATGAACCAATATGCAATCCTCTTTCATGTTGCTCACATCATGCAATTCACAAACCACAATGGAGTAGTCAAGTTTCCAACACAAGCATCATATGATGATATTTGTCTTATGTAACCCTCCAACGCCAACCAACTTGCCTTTGGAGTGTTTGCAAGTCCCTCAAAGTCCATCAAATATGCCAATGTAAATTTCATTGCAATCTAAAAGAAAACAAAACTCACACATAGATGTATGTTACAAGCCTCAATCATGAAGGTAATTGAATGAGCTATCACGTCCTTCTACCAAGGCATCCATTAGTCCAAAAATGGAATGTGACTTGCTTGGGCCTAGTTGTTTCTCTACCATGCTCTCACAATACATGACTCTTCTATTGCCTCCTCCCTTGTTTTTGCATTCCTCTAGGCTTTGTTATGTCCATAGTATGTCTATTGATGTTTTTGCTATATGTATTTGCATGTGCCTCTTTGCAATACTTGCTCCCAATGAAAAACATACGTCACTCTTTTCCTTCGATGACATTGTGTGGCTCTCTATTATACATATTCCTAACTACCCACTAATTTGAATAGGCCTCATCTACTATCAATCCATGAAATTATGGTGGATCAAATCCAAGCTTTTGTACAACTTCATTAATAGTGTTGTGACATGAAGTTGGGGGTAATAAACTTCACGCACCTCTTCACTTCCTACTGCTTTCGAATTGAGTGATAAAGATATTCATCACTAGGAAAGGGACATTAAAAAGAAGCTTTTATACCAAGAGACCACACCATACTATCCTCCCTTATATAATAATGAAGATGGTAACATCCCAAGTGATGTTGTACTCAAGCATAGGGAGAAGCAAAGGATCAACGGGGGCCATAATCTTAGCAAGCCAGTCTGCACTAAAGAGAAGAGTGATACATTGTTGAAAGAAGATCTTGCGGCTCAACATGACATGAACTGACATATATCTAGGAGTTTGAAGGGGCTGATTGGGTCGGATGGGTAGGTTCCGGGGAAACATTGCACCTCCTTCATCGATACCTTTACAATTAGCTCAAAACACTTTGCAAACTGTCATTAGACACAAAGGCCTATAACTTTCAGTAGAGACATGATATCAAATATTCAAACCCATATAGATGCATCTTGAAATGGGCTTCGCTCTGATATAAGTTTCGTAAGAAACAGAGAAGTGGTCGGAAAGATATGGGCAGTTTACTGGGCAAAGGTAAAAATTGTCTGAAAAAGAAATAGTCACACACAGAGAGTCATAGATTTTTAGTGTCAACATATAATATAACAATTGAAAGCATAGGATGATGCTCCTTGAAGAGAGCTTTGTGATGATATAAGTTTCATTCAAATCGGACCATCGAGCAAAAAGTTATGAGCAAAATATTGGACAGGGGGTCAAACTGTCATGAAAAACACCTACTTCTACTGGTGCTGACTTGGGAGAATACTACCTCCATGATTAGACTTCATCAACGATCCAAGTCCCATAAAGGTCACCTAGGAGGGAAGGAAGAGCTCCCTTTGTGATTGGGGAAATAGATAAACCATGTATGTGCAATGAGCAGCCGAATAGACAACACTTCTGAGCACTTTGGAAGAGAAAGCCATGGAAAAAGGGAAGAAACACTCAAGAGAGAGAACTTGAAGTGACCTTCATTACCAATAGAGTGAGACTCCACTCCAATGTAACTTAGAATACTACAAACACAAGGGAGAAGAAGAGGTTTCATACGTACAAGAGGGAGCGGAAGCTCCAAGACTACTCATAGAGAGAGAATGAACTAGAGAGAGATGGACTCAAGAGTCTACATAAGAGAATATCTACAAGAGGGAGAGAAGGCTCATGGAAGAGGCTTGAGGAGACTAGAGCTACAACAACATGAGGCCTAATGGTGGAAGAGATGATGAACAAGGAAGAGGAGGGCTCCTTTTATAGAGATTTTATCACCCTCCTTCACCCATTTACAATTCCTGCCTATAGATTCCTTTCCCCATCAATCACATAAGCCCATATGTCACCATCCATGTCCTTTTTGGCTACTCTTGCCATGTGTCCTATCAAAAGATGCTCAAGACTCTTAAAATATTAAGAAAGTCAAGAGTCTCTTCACATGGAGCCCATAGGGACCCTCTCTTTTCCATATGTCCACATCCTCCTTATTCCACATAGGAATTCTAGAAGGATTCCTCTTGACTCCACACTCCTCTACATGCCTTCCACATGTTTGGCATGTGATCTCTCTTATATTATTGGAATACATGGACATGAGCCCACCTCTTTATATGACTCACTCTTTCTATTTTCTAAAAACCCCATGATATCCCATACACAAATAACTCTCACCCACATACCAAGGTATTTATAATTCATACCTATGGTATTTACAATGATCCATTCCACTCATCCTCTCAATCCCATACAATATCTTAGAAAATAGAAATAAGTGAGAGCCGCTAGGCTATCACTTAATACTCAAACTCTTATCAAATATTGAAGAAAACAATACCAATGCCAAATAAAAAATATCAATTTTTGGCGTCACATCTTTCCTCCCCTGCAGATCCTCTCTAGTGACAGAGAGGGTCTGTTGGTCCTCAAGGTGGTCGAGCATAGAAGAATTTAAGGTGATATTCATTGGTGCATCCGGGTATTACCGTGCCGTCAACATCCTCAAGCTAATAGGTTCCATTGGTGACATTCATATACATCCTTAAGGAGGCATGGCCAAAAGTAACCAATCTCTGCTTCTGTTGTTGAGTTAACCTCGAGGAAACATGCCTTCTTTCACATATTGCTGAACATCTTGCAGTTCTGGCCATCCAATGTCTACCAAAGAAACCATCCCCCGGTCTTGTACTACAATGGCTTGAGTAGCCAACTCATCTGCTCTTTGATTTTCTTTTCTGTTTATATGAACAAACTTGCAAAATTCAAACTGATTACATAGTGCCATAGCCTTTTGATTAAGCTCCTTCAAATGAGGACTTCTTGTCTTGTAATGCCCTTGCATTTGCTTTATAATAAGTTGAGAATCTCCTCCTACTTCCAATTCTTTAACTTGACTTTGAAGACAACCCTCCAAACTAAGAATCAAAGCATTATACTCAACTACATTGTTAGTTGTGATACCTGGAAGCTCTTGTCCTCTTGCCCACACCTCTTGACCTTCAGAATCATCAAGACTATCCCCTTGGCTCCTTGTTGGCATGAAGGACTAAAAGCCCCATCAAAATACAAAACAAGAGCTGTTGGTGGTGTATCCCTTTCATCATTAATGTTCTCCTTACATTTCTTTTCTTCTCCTAGATCCTCCCGTCTTGTAAGCAAATTTGCCATAGTGGACCTAGTGGTATTTTTAGTGACAAAAGAGAAAGAGAACTCTTGAAGCTTTGATAACCATTTTGCAAATCTCCCCCCAGGATTAGGCTTACAAACTAGATATGCTAATATAGACTGAGAGGTAAGGAAGAAAAATGGCCAAGGTAATAAATAGGAGCGAAACTTTCTGACTGAAAACACCAAAGAGAGGGCTTGCTGCTCCATTTCTTCATACCTTGTTTCCACCTTTATAAGCTATCGGTTGGCATAATAGATGGGTTGCATTCTACCTGCCTCTCCTTTTTGTAGCAATACAGCACCAACTGAATGCAAAGATACACTTGGATTTACATAAAAGTCTTGAGACCAATCAAGGGGCTTTAATATTGTTACTCATGGCCTCCTTAAGTTGCTGAAAAGACTCTTGTTACTCCACACCCCATTGGAAAGAAACTTCTTTTCTTGTCAACAAGTTCATGGGATGCACTATCTCTATGAAATCATCACAAAAGCATTAATAATACTTGCTCTTTCCTAGAATTCTGCAAACACCAGTGACACTCTCAAGACTTTTGGCAATGCCATGATTGCTTGAACCTTGTCAGGATCCATTTGCAGGCCTTCTTCAGACACAATATGCCCCAACAAGACTACTTTTGTTTGAGCCAATGACACTTGCTAGGATTTAGACACCCTTTTGCTTCATCAATCCTAGCTAAGGCCATCTTTAACTTCTCCATGTGATCTATGCACCGAGAATAAATGCAAAAATCATCCAAAAACACCCTTATGAAGTTTCCCAAGTAAGGCTCGAGCACTTGACTCATGAACCTTTGAAATGTAGCTAGTGCATTGGTCAACCCAAAAGGCACCTCTCTGTAAGCAAAAACTCCCCAAGGTGTGACATGATGTTTTCTTTTGATCTTCCTCCCGAATATGAATTTGAAAGTACCCAGAATACCCATCACATCCAGAATACATCTCATGCCCTGCTACTTGGGCTAGTATTTCATCTTCGAATGGCAAAGGAAAATGATCCCTCTTAGTGCATGCATTCAAAGGATGAAAGTCCACACAAACCCACCACTTATTTCCTTTCTTTGGTGTGACAACTATAGGAGATATCCATTTTGAATCATCAACAGGAAAGATAAATCCCGCCTCAAGTAGTTGTGTTACCTCTTTCTTTAGTACCTCAGCTTGGATCACCCCCAATCGCCTTAAGCATTGCACAACTCGCTTGCTCTCTGGCTTCAACTCAATCTTGTGCTCCACAAGAGAGATTGGTCGACCTGTGAATAGCTTGTTGCAAAGAGACATGGAAAATCATCTAACATATCCAAGTACTAGAGCTTCTCACTACCTAATAGAGAATCACCAAGAAGCTCTTCATTGCATTGGCATCGTTTAGTGTGCTCCACATCCTCCACATGAAGTGTCTCTACAGGATCTTCTTGTACCACCACCTTGTTCCCTCCTGACTCATCCCGATCAGCACCAAGACAAAGACCAAAGGCCACTCCTTCCACCTCACCCTCTAAGCTGGACTCCTTGGAGCTACACCCTGTCTCTTCTTTTTCATCGGTTAAGTCAGAGCTCGAACTCTCTGATGTTGAAGACTCCTCCTTGACAACTTCCTTTTTGCAACTTTTGATGTTGTAGCACACCTTCTTATCATTTCCCTACAAAATCAATTCTCTAGTATCCCACTTTTGAATAGCCTTCACCTTGTGTAGCCAAGGCCTTTCCAAAAATAATGGATAGGCACGTGCATTTGGCTTGGTAGGGATCACCTGAAAAGTAGTCGGCATAGAAATACCACACACATCCACTTTTAGATTCTTCACAACTCCTAAGGTCTTTACCCTAATGTTGTCAGCAGCCAATTTGATGCGATAAGGAGAGATAGTACTAGAGTATTTTAAATCAACATCTATTATGGTCTTCTCACTCATGACATTAATCGATGCACCTCCATCAATGTAAACATTAGAAATCACTTGACCATCAATGATCACATCAACCACAGGTACATCATCACCAACATCTATATCTACCTTTTGAACAACAGGAATGACACTTTTCTTCTTTTTCTTCCTTGACACTCTTGTGCTTGCTAGCTTTCCCCATTCCTTCTGTAGTTTTGGAGACAAAGCAAGTAATTGACCAAAGGTGATATGAGCTTCCTTTTCTTTAAGGTCGAACAAGAGGTCATAGCTTCCAATGCCTTGTCCTAAAGGAAAGTCTAACTAGCTAATTCTCCTTTTAGATGCCTTCTTTTTCTTACTACGGTGTTCCTCTTCCTAATGTTCCTCATCTACTTCTTCCTTGCTTTCTTCTTCTTCTTTTGCTTTACCACGCCCCTGTTTAGCCATCATTATCTATCTTTCCTCATCCCCTGAAGAAGCTTCTAACAAGGATACTTGTTTTTCTTCTTTCTTTCTCAATTAAGGACACTCAGGGCGATAGTGACCTTTTTCATTACATTCATAGCAAGTGACCCCACTCTGATCTCAAGGCCTATCTTCACTCTTTGGTGCTCTAGGTTGTCGTGCATTAACCAAATGCAATTTCAAATCAGCAAACTCTGCCATCAATTGGGAGATATTATGATCTAACTCAGAGGACTTTGGTATCTAAGGAGTGCCCATTACCTCCACCTTAGAAGTTGAAGCTGTTGAAGACACAAAAGAGGATTCGATCTTTAGAGAAGCTTCTTTCTTGGTCGCAATGCAAAGTGCCTCCACGTATGTTGTTGGATCTTTACTCATTACTTTTGAGTGAAGACAAGGCTCCAAAGCCATAACAAATTTTCTAATTTTTAAGTGCTCCATCCCTACGAGACTTTCAGGGGCCGATGATGTAGATGCCACAGCTCGCAAAGCTGCCCTTTCATACTTTGTCCATAAAGTTTCATATCAGATTGCCAACGGAGAGACCATCTCACCCTCCTTGATAGAACCAATCCAACTGCAACTTCAAAGCATTTGGCGACTCCACTGCCCCAAATCTCTGCTTCATTGTAGCCACCACTTGGTCCCAGTCCTCCTTGGTAGAGTCCGGCAAGGCCTCATGCCAACTCAAGGCTACACTTTCAAGAAATCAAGAAAAATCTCCACCCAATCCTTCATGGACCATCCAGAAAGCCGGCATCCTCGAACGAAATCGTGAAGATAAGACTTCAGGTCTTCCCCTTGGGTCCCTCAAAACACTAGAATCTTCACCATGATGAAACACAAAAGGGAAACACCAAGATCCAAATAATATCCCAAATAAGATCCCACAGAGCCTTAGTATACCAAGACAACTTATTATGCATGACCACTTGTTGAAAACCCTCCACAATGTGATCCTCAATAAAATCTTCAAAAATAAGTAACCAACCAGCACTATGAAAACATTGTGTATTTATGCATTCAATAATCACCCTTGTCACAATTGGAAGTACACATAACAGCTTCAAGATATTGTACTTTTCATCATTTGCATAGCAAAAGAAGTTGAAAGCATTGAGAATCACCACTCCACTGTTATAGTAAAAAACTACCCAAAGACTCATCTCTTCTTCACACCAAGTTGCCAATGCATGAGACAATCCCCAATCAACCATTGTGCCTACTGACAGCGTTATCGATTCACCAACATATTCAAGAGTGCAAACATAAAGGATATGATCATGATGACCGTGTGAATAGCTTGAGCATCACCTTCACAATCTTCTAGTTCTCTTAAACGGGCTGTAATCTCTTCTAACGAAGTTCTTCCAGGCATCTTCTTTATCACATCAGAAAAGACATGTCTATACTAGGCATAACATGCAATCAAGTACTCCCAAGACAGTTTAGTAAGGTGGGATGAATCCAATACCAAATGTACCCGGCGTCTCCACCAAAAGATGTGACATGAAGTTGGGGGTAATAAACTTCACGCACCTCTTCACTTCCTACTGCTTTCAAACTGAGTGATAGAGATATTCATAATTGGGAAAGGGACATTAAAAAGAAGCTTTCATACCAAGAGACCACACCATACTATCCTTCCTTATATGATAATATTCAAGCTGGTCTGCGCCAAAGAGAAGAGCGATACGTTGTTGAAAGAAGATCTTGTGGCTCAACATGACATGAGCTGATATATATTGAGGAGTTTGAAGGGGCTGATTGGATTGGATGGGTAGGTTTTGGGGAAACATTGCACCTCCTTCATAGATACCTTTACAATTAGCTCAAAACACTTTGCAAACTGTCATTAGACACAGAGGCCTATAACTTTCAGTAGAGACATGATATCAAATATTTAAACCCATATCAAAATGCGCCTTGAAATGGGCTTCGCTGTGATATAAGTTTCGTAAGAAACAAAGAAGCGGTTGGAAAGATATGGGCAGTTTACTAGGTGGGGGTAAAAACTGTCTGAAAAAGAAACAGTCACACACAGAGTCATAGATTTTTGGTTTAGTGATTCTATGTCCTCTTTCTTGAACTCACATTTGGAAATTCTTAGTAACCCTCACACATTGCCAATAGAAAGTCCACCATTAGATGGACTCACAACTCTCAATCAAGTCAAAAATAGTCTTTAATAGTCTAGCCTCATGCCTTGGGTCTTAAACATATGTCTCTAGTGTAGTACAACCTTGCACCCTTTGAACATGGTCATAGTGTACCCATGCATTTTCCAACTCATTTCTTGAAAGTGTCTTGATCCTTCCCCTTGGTTGACATTTTAATAACATAACATGGTCAAGAGTCGATCGTCAAGTGCTTAACCAGAGAATAAACATCCTTGGAAGAAATCATACTACAAATGTTCTTCCAAGTAAATAATGGCATCTAATGATTCCCTCATTGAATGCAAATGAATCTAATGCCTCATGAATCGAACACCTAAACGTGACAATATGGCCTTATCTAGTCAATAAATATCTTCCACTTCATAAGGCATTAACATCATGTTAGAATCACACAATGCAAACATACATTCTCATATTGGTTGATGCTTGCAGTTGGTACTGCATCTCCCTATACATTGGATTGGGTGTTTTGTTAATACTTAATCACACAATAAATTCTTGGAGATTAGTTCCTTGACTAGCTCTTTTTCTCATTTTCTTGCCCCAAGATTAGGCATTTCCAACACCTTTTCATTTTCCAAATTTCTTGCATTCACCAATTCTTATCTTCTCTCCACTACACTTATAGGATTTCCATGGTATCTCACATGCATGGCCAACCTTGTGAATCCAATATCTACGAGCTTGCAATAATATACATTTTCCTAACATCAACATGGATACGAATGTACGCACAATACATGCATTTCAAGCTCCCACTATGAGCTTGAATCTCACCAATAACTGGAACGTTTAGGATTCTACCTCTCCATGCTTTCTCACTTGCTATATCATGCCTCAAATAGTACCCATATTGTGAGTTTTTGCATACAAATATCCACCACAATGACTTATTCTAACCCTTTGCAATTCTCTTAAATTCTAGAAATGAAGGAATTTCTTCTAGACCAAGAAGATATATGGACTAAGTGATATTGTAGGAACCTTCAAAGGTCTAAATTATACTTATAGAGTGGCTCTAGTCATGAATGAATGATACTAACAAAAAATGCTTATATGTAGAACAAATATGGATCCTTCACAACTATAATCATAAGATTTGATGTGGAACCTATTTTCAATCCAACCTGGGCGAAAATCTATGTTACTATACCTTTCTTGGGCACTTTGTAATCATATGTGATGCTTTTTTTTGTTCCTTGTATTTTTTAAAAATAGTCTTATAAGTCAACCTTAAGCTCAAGAGAGGGAATCCTAAAAAAACACAAAGTTCAAGAGAGGGAATCCTCAAAAAACACAAAGTTGTGAATTTTTACGTCAGGAGGACACTTTATGTCCTATTTTGCTACATGGATGGAGGATATTTGACCAAACTTAAACTTAATCAAATTACATTTGAATCTAAATTTGGAACCACATTTGTAACTATCCAATTATGGCGGAAGGAGATAAGACAAGTGGATGGTCTCTATCCTGAGGCCAAGTTGGCTTACATGGAATGATACCAGTGAAAAGATATAAGATGTGGAACTTTACAAGAAAGATTATAGTTGGCTTTATGTAAATGGTAAGTTGAAAATGATATAGGCAAAAACATGAGATTTTGTAATATAGATATGTTGAATAAGAAATTATGTAGGGTATAATAAGTTGATTATTATAACACTATTGGCTATGTTTAATGATTTTTAAAATTTACAAGTCTCTCTCTCTCTCTCTCTCTCTCTCTCTCTTCCATTCTATCATGTGGAACATCCCCTTTTGCTTAAACTCTCTTGTTGCCCCTCTCTCATTTTGCTTGAAGCCTCTCGCTCACCCTCCCCTCTTACCTCCCCCTCACTACGCTTTGTAGGCCTTGCCCTCCCCCTCGCTACCCCGCCCTACTTCCCCCTCCCCCTCGCTACCCCTCCCTACTTCCAAACGTCCCTTGTTGCTACTCCTTGATTGGAGCTATTGCTCCTTGCCTCCATCCCCCTTGTTACCACTCCTTGCCTCTAAGCCCCCCTTGCTACTGTACCCCATTGCTCCTTCCCTCTAGCGACCCCCCTAGTCCTCACCCCACCACCCCCCGCAAAACTATCACACAAACCCTCCCCACCCCGTCCTTGCTCCTCTTTGCCTCCATCCATCATTGCCTCTCTCTACATCCTCTGTCCCATCGCAACCCGGTATCCCAACTAGCCCTCCCACTAGATAAGCTATTGTCATTACTATTCACTACACTCCGTACCTTGGGAAGATTGAGCTTAAAGCATAAATCGAACTGGGGAAATGAAGTTACTTGCATCTCAATTAATTCATTGATTTGGCATTGATGCAATTGCCAAGGGGTGATCCAAATATAGACACATTGGCATCGGATGTGATGAAGATGAAGACCGAAGAGGTTCATAGAAAGCAAACAGTGTGAATTGACACAAAAGGATTATCAAGCATAGCAAAGGATGCAGAGCTTGGCCACAACAAAGATATCAATAGCAAAGAGAAGTGGATGAGCAAACTTATGAAAATTTTTCATTGAACAATGAGAAAATTGAAGATGAGGAAGAGATTGGGAAACCTAAGTAGTTCAAAATTGGCTATGACATCAAGGAGATAAAGAGGGAGGAGAAAAGCAGGCAAAGAATTTCATCCCTCAAGAGCAATATAAATGAATTAATGACTAATTAAAGCGTGTTTTTACAATTGAAAAAGAACATCTACCTCTCGTCACTCATGGTTTAATCTCATGTTTTCTAAATGTGTGCTCTCTTATTCAATGTTTTGTAGTTTTGAATTTTGGTAGAACCTAATGAATATTAAAGCCCTAATGAAATGGTGGGAAAAGGCTTTTTATGGAAAACTTTAATTCTCTATGTTAAATATCATAGTATTTGGAGACATATGAATTTTATGCCTCACAAAGTCTCTTTTCTTACAAAACCATTGAGCTCTAGTTTTTGAGTTCTATTGAAATTGAAAGTGCCAACAAGGTCCCCATGGGTGACCAAGACAAAGTCTTGAGCTGCCCCTGGGGCTTGAGCCCATGACATGACTGGCACATACACACACAACACACACACCCACACGTTTCAGAGGTCGTTCCCACCTTCTCTAAACGTAGCGAATTTGCCACCAGGCATGGCGGAGGCGAGCCTGGAGTCATGCCGATAAACTACTTCCTGTGCCCAGTGGGACCTGCCGCCTGCGCAAAAAGGATGAGTTGGAGGCGTTCCAATCGCATTTTTAGGGGCTGTCCGCTAACGTGGGAACGAGCTGTTAGCCACTTGGTCTCGACCTTTTCCAAAAAAGCGCATGCCGCCTATTTCCTGTAAAGCCCAAATATATCCTTACGAGAGATCCGCTCCCCGAAAACACAGGACCTTGGCGAAGCCTTGTGGCCTCGCAAAATGTAGGACAGTCAGCCTTCGTGAAAACGCTGCTTGTAGGTGATCGTTTGCCGGATAGTGGCGGTCATTCCTTCCCTTGCACTGCAGATAGCAGTTTCAGCAAGGTAAAACTTTGTAGGTGCTGCTCTGCAGTCTGCCATACTCTCATATGGAATTGTCAGGTAATGGGACACTGGGCGTTCCTTAAAACGAATATTCAGCTACTTTCAAGGAAATACTCGTGAAGCTGTGGGTTGCAAAGTTTCCAGCTGACAACTTTTCTATGGGCGAAGGGCTTGCCGTGTTTGTATTTTCGATGTGATACTACAAACTCGGATCACCAGTTTGGGGTCCACAAAAGATATTGCATTCTTTGAAAAACCAAGTACTGTAAAACGGAACAAGTGATAGAGCATTTAGGGCTTTTGACAGAAAAATCCGCATCTCAAAGGCGTTCTTAATTGGCATACATAAATCGGGAAGAGTTGCTAATTGGTAGTCGAATGCATTCCCCTGCAGTGGGCAATGCACGTGCAATACTTGCAATTCCTTGGGTTTTATGGGAAGCTTTCATGAAGCCAACCGAGTGTCTTCATATATTTCAAAACCAAGTGTATTTAGGTGGAATGCCACTATTTCTGCACGCATCAAGCTTGGAGAAAGTAAGAGAGCTCTTGAATTATATCACCAAATGCAACAGAATTATGTTAAACCAGACAAAGTAACGATTTTGTGTGTTTTAAAAGCGTGTGGCAATCTGAGGGCGATTGAGCAGGGAAGGTTGATGCATTACGAGATTATCAGAAGTGGCCTTGATTTGGATGTGGTTGTTGCCAGCACCGTTATCAGCATGTATGCAAAGTGCGCGATGTTTGAGGAAGGTAGCATAGTGCTTCATGGCTTACCGGATCGAAATAATGTGTCATGGGGTGCATTAATTGCAGGATATGCCCAACATGGCCATGCCCTTGATGTCCTAAACATTTTTAAGAAATTGAAACACGAGGGCATAGAACCTAGCAAAGTTATATTTTTGAGCGTTTTAAAAGCATGTGGCAGTATCGGAGACATAAGACAAGGCACACTGTTACATGACCAGATCATTGGGAGTGGTCTTGACACAGATCTTATGATCGGGACTGCCCTTGTTGATATGTATGCTAAATGTGGAAGTCTGGGGAAGTCATACAGACTGTTTGATGAGTTGCCACATAGGAATGTGGTAGCGTGGGGTGCAATTATTGCTGGCTACACTCAGCATGGGCACGGTTTTTTTGCTCTTGAGCTTTTTCAAAGGATGCAATGTGAGGGCATACAGCCAGACAAAGTCATATTTTCTTGCATCTTGAAAGCATGTGGAAACATAGGAGCTGAAGAACATGGCCAGGTGATACATAATGTGATCAACAAAACTGGATTGGCATCAGATGTCATTCTGGGAAGCTCCCTTGTTGACATGTATGTCAAATGTGGAAGGCTTGAAGAAGCTCATAGAGTATTTGAAAAGCTACCAAATAAAAATGTGGTTTCATGGGGTGCGATGATTGCAGGTTATGCCCAGCATGGCCATAGTCTTTCCGCTCTACAACTTTTTGAAAAAATGGAACACGAGGATGTAAAGCCAGATAAAGTCATGTTCATGTGCGTTTTAAAGGCATGTGGTAATATGGGAGCCGTAGTGCATGGCAGGCTAATACACAGTAAGCTCGTCAGATGTGGACTCCAGTCTAATGTCATCATATGCAGCAATCTTGTTGATATGTATGCCAAATGTGGGAGTTTAAATGAGGCCCACAAAGTATTTGATGAATCACAAAATCGTGATTTGGTGTCGTGGGGCTCAATGATTGCAGCATATGCCCAACAAGGCGATTGCAAATCGGCAAGGCAATGTCTTGACAAGATGCTCAAGCAAGGCTTGAAGCCAGATGATGTCATGTTGACGAGTATCCTGACTGGGTGCAGTCATGGTGGCCTACTGAAGGAAGGCTTGCACTATTTCAGGTCTATGAGAGAAGACCATGGCATTGTACAAAGTGTTGAGCATTATAACTGCATGATTGACCTCCTGAGTCGTGCAGGGCATTTAAATGAGGCTGAAGATACTCTAGGAACTATGCCTATTCCACCAAATATCACTGCTTGCATATCCCTGCTTACTGCCTGTAGGACATATGGTAACATGGAGCTAGGTAGACGATGCTTTGACCAAGTTGTCCAGTTGGATCCAAATGATGCTTCTGCGTATGTCCTCATGTCAAATATCTATGCAGATGCTTGCAAGTGGGAGGATTTTAAAATAGTAAACAGGAAGAAAAGATATGAAGGTTTGTCAAAAGTGCCTGGGAGGGCCTGGGTTGAGATTGGCAGCAATGTGCATGAGTTTATTGTGGCAGGGAAAAGTCATTCACAGAGTGGTGATATCTATTCAAAGATACAGAGATTAAATCAGCTTATGAAGAAAAAATGCTACTTGCCACGATTCGATGTAGTATCGGAAAACCTCTTGGGTGAGAAGAAGGAAGATGTCATATTCTTGGTATCTCAAAAGTTATCCAGTGAGGATGAGGATGATATCAAGTTCTTGTTATGACAGATGCAGAGGTGCCAGAAGCATTTTCTGTTGGGATAGTATCGGTCAATGCTCCACCTATAAGCGCCCATATGAGGAGGACCAGGGGTTTGCGAGCATGGGTGCGAGGGTTGCATTGTGGGCACAAACAAAAGGTGCCACATAACCCATGAAGAGCCATATGTATAGAATGTTGAGCTGGCAGTAGGGCAGCATGAAAGGCTTGTGCATGAAGATGGGCTGGGAGATTGGCCAGAAATGCATAGGCCCTAGGCTGGGGCAGTTTGTGAGCCTAGCAAAAGGGCAACTGAATGGAGGGATTGGGGCCTTGTATAGCCCATCAATCAGATCGGCCTGCAGCAAGCAGGTCGGCTAGTATGATCACATCGGTGGGACCTTGTGGGTTGAGATGTCTGCCAGGTCTGGCTGCTGGTTGGCCAAAAGAAGGGGTGGGAGCATACCTATAAATAGAGGCCCAAGGCCTTCACTATAGCAGGCAAGTTTGGAGAAGTTCAGAACCTTCCATTAGAAGCCACGGATGCCTACTGCAATAAACACGCAGGAGATGGAGGGAGATAGATCTTGGACCAGTATGGGCGCTTACCTCAGCAGCCAGACACTGCAGCATAGATGTAGGCTCAGCTGTTTTGTATGGTTTTGACTTATCTGTTAGTACAATATACCGAGTCTTTTGGCTGCTCATTATGCTGTGCATCTCTCTTTAGATCTGTAAGTGTATCTTTGTGATATCTCTGTATACAGAGGAAGCTTGCAGATACAGGGGAAGCCATGGATGCAGAGGAAGCTGTCAACTAAAGGTGTGATCTTGGCTGTCCAACATTCTACCTGCACTGGCTAGGCTGTAATGAGCTGGCCACATCCGTTTTCTATCATGGTATCAGGACAAGACATTTGCGAGAAGGAGGGCACTCAGACAGGTGTGTCTCTTGTGAGATCAGGTTTGAAAGGTTGACCTGTCAGCTAGTACCATCTTTTCAACCTGTGAAGCAAAATTTACTTGGGCTCAAGTACTTCTGCATAGTCGACAATCCCTGGCCTCTCCACTTTTGGAACCTGTCTCAATGCTGGTCGCATATATGGCGTAAGCCATGACAAATGGAACATGGGATGCATTGTCTACTTGGGTAACTAAAGCTTCATGGCGACATCATTGATAGGGCAATGGTCCAAACTCCGCTCTTGATGATTCAAAGATGGACCCAGCCATGACAAATGGAACATTGGATGCATTGTCTACTTGGGTAACTAAAGCTTCATGTCGACATCATTGATAGGGCAATGGTCCAAACTCCGCTCTTGATGATTCAAAGATGGATCCACTGACATTTCTTAATTCTCCACGTCTGTGTGGTGCTTGTTGGCCTTATTTTGGTAAGCTTCCTGTTCTCCTTCAGTGGCTCCAGAATCTGCTCATAGCTCTCGGAAATCCGGTCAGCTTCGGAAACTTTCTCTGAAGTGCTGATGAGGAGGGACTTTGAATTTTTTTCCAAATGTAGCATCATAGGGAGCCCTACCCACACTGATAGAATGGAAGTTGTTCAGGATCCCTTGAACTAATGGTAGTTACTACTAAATCTCTGTTTGGCCATCTGACTGTCGATGAGAACTGCCCCAGCTCCATACCAAAGCTGTTAAATAACGCCTTCCAAAATCCACTAATGAATTGGGAGACTCAAAAAAACTGTCACTCTTGAAATCCTGCACATTGGATACCAGTACATAATGAACAACCAAGCCATGTCTTTGACATTGATGGTGCTCTTGAAAGCAATTATCATAACAAACGTACTAAAGCTTTTCACAAGAATTAGACACATCACGTTCTGTTCCCAATAGCTTGTGGTAAGTCCATGACAAAGTCCATGCTAATTTGCTCAAATGGCTGATCGGGGATCTCAAGGGGCTGGAGTAAACTAAATTGTCAGCTGTGGCTTGAGGATCCTTACAAATGGCAGACCAGCGACTAGTAGTCCCTCAAGATATGCTCTCGAATGTCGTGATCACAATCGAAGGACTGCATTACACGGTCAGCTTGGTTGTGATTGCCATGGAGGAGAATGTTTATCCATTGCTATTCAGAAGACCTTGGCTCAAAAGTGAAAAGGTCTTGCAGGACTGGACACCAAGGTGAAGATACCCACCAACCCAAGCCGAGCATGTTAAGGCTACTGTCCTCGGAAGTAGGAAGTTGACATCAGTTTCCCTCAGATGTGGAGACTGGATTGATGGAGATGAACTTTCTTCCGGTAGGAGAGACTGATCTATTCCAGGCGGCAGCAGATCGCGAGCAAAGATTCTCTACCTAGACAACTTTATGGAGGATAAAGAAGGCAAGAGGGAGATTTAGGAACCCCCAGACACCATCAGACAACTCAGGTTAGAGACATTAGTCCCTGAGCCTATCCAAGGGTTTAAGGAGGTGCCTCGAAGGGTCAAGGTTAGCGGAGGGGTGACCCCTTGCTAGCTACACATTATACGATGCCTCTTCATGGAATATAAGGGTGTGTTCACGTGGAATTATCCTCAGAGGTGCACCCCTTGAAATATGCCAACACCAAATCCCTCTAGTCCCTGACTCCGAGTGTGTACACTAGCAATGCTATCGGATGAACCCACGCCAAGCAAGTGAAAGCCCAGCTTGACTGGCTTATAAGAATTGTTCATCATGTGATCGACAGAAGCAACTGGTTTTCGTTATCATGGGAGTCCCCAAAAAAAACGGGAAGCTCCGAGTATGTGTCGCCTACCGCAAAACACAATGCCTAGACCATACCAAACTCTGATCCCGTTCACAGATAGCATTTTAGACTAGATAGCCAGGTACGACGTGTGCTCGTTCACGAACGGCTACAGCGGGTTCAATCAGATATCCATCGTTGAGAAAGACCAACTAAAGACAGCTTTCAATATGCATGCAACGTCATGCCATTCGGTCTGCAGAATGCACCATCCACCTTCCAAGATTTAGAGTGGACATATTCAGGGAGTACCTGACCGGATTCCTTGCTATCTATCTATCTGGATGACTTTGTGTTTATACTAAAAGAGATAATTATAAGCATTGTCTCATGAAAGTTTGCAGAAACTGCCAAGGGGAGGTAGCTGAAATTAAAAGCCTCGTAGTATAGTTTGATCAGAGGCCAACTCTATAAGCAAGGAGGAGATGGACTACTCCACAGATGGGTTCTACTTCATGATTGAGACGTCGTTCTCATTGAGGCACATTGAGGCCTCTTCGGTGGCCATTTTGGCATTGCGCACACACTTAAGAGAAAGTCTCGCAAGCTGGCCTATGTTGGAGCATACTTTCCCAAAGACGCGCACAAGTTGCACATTTGTCAAAGGGCAAGTAGACCTTGCCACAGGACCACATGCCTTTCTTGGGAAGCCTTTCAGAAATGGAGTCTTGACTACATGGGTCCATTCAAGCAAGTAGCTTGGTTCACTCAAAGCAAGTATATTCCTATAGCCATAGATTACGCAACCAAAATGTGCGCTGAGGGATGACATGACTTGAAACACAATGAAGTTCATTTATGAATACATCATTTGTAGGTACAGATGCCCGATTGAGCATTTGATATCTTGGTCAAGGAGCTCATGTCATTTAGGGAGCAGTAAGGACATACTACCCTTGTTACAATGGGAGGGTCGAGGCAACAAATAAGGTATTGAAGACCATCCTTACCAAACGGTAAACTCCAATCGAGAGCATTGGGATTTCAAATTGAGTGCCTAATCACTTGAAAGTGGTGAACATGACTCTTTGGAATGTGGCAGGGGCATTACATAGTCCGAATGGCATGACTCTATAGTCCAAGATTCTCCACTCTATGGCATATGTTGTTTTGGATTTATCTTCAAGAGCAATTTGCATGTGGTTGTATCTATTGAATCCATCCAAGAAGCTATATATCTCCGATCCAACCACCCTTTCTAATTTTGTTTCTGCTAGGGGTAAGCGATAGTGATTCTTGATTGAGGTGGCATTCACATTCTATAAGTTGACACACATCTGCAACTTCTTGCACTTAGGCACGATGACAATGGGAAAACCCAATATGCTTAGGTGTCAAGCTCTTATGAAAAGTTAAGCTAGTCTACATGTGGTATAGTACTGACCCTCCCTTGCCTTTTGTAGTGCATATTTAGGTTTTTCACAAAGTTAAATTTTCTTAATCACTTTTTTGCAAAAGATTATATTCTCTCTCTATGATCATTCATGCGATGCACTTACATTTTGAAAAAAATAAAAAAATCCCATTGACACATCCCCTTACACTATGAAAAAGATAGGGGTGCACAAGACAAGTCTGCAAACTTTTTTTTTCAACATATCCATGTGCAGATATACCTTCATCTAGATATACATTCAAAAATGCATTCTTGGCATCTAGTTGATACACTTTTTCTAATTGTAGCCAATGGTACAAAAAATGCTATGGAGTCTACCTTTGCTACTAGTGCATATCTTTCCTCATAATCTTATTGATACAATTGTTAAATATCTTTTGTTACTGGTCTAAGTTTGTATATTTAACACTTCCATCAAGATTATACTTCATATGGCAAACCCATTTGTTTGCAATTCTTTTCTTGCTTGCTGGTAAATCACATAATTTCCATGTGTTGTTCTTACACAATGATAATTTGCAAGTATTTTTCTTGTACAATGCATTCATTTCTTCATCCATAGCTTTCTACCACTCAAGCTTCTTAACTAAATCTTCAAAATATATCGGCTCTTTGCATAATTGTTGTTTTTAAAGAAGTTTGTGTTTTAAATATATGTTCTCTACCTTCCTAAACATAATTTAATCTCTAAAGGGTCTCTCTCTCTCTCTCTCTCTCTCTCTCTCTCTCTCTCTCTCTCTCTCTCTCTCTTTGGCTCTTGATCTTCTACAACTTCTTATTCATGTTTTTCTTACTCTTTTGGGTTGAGCTCTATACCCTTAAAATTTGTAGAAACAATAATTTCTTGTGATGTTGATGGTGTTTTTCATTATACATCTTCATCAAATGACATCATGTTTTGAAAAACGGATTGCTTGTTGATTGGACCATATAACTTGTAAGCTTTGATTTGCTCACTATAGCCTATCATAATAAGCTTTCTTGCTATGCACTCAAATATTCTAAACTGTCATATCTTTGTATTGTATCTAGTAAATTCTTCATATGGAGTAATACCTCAGACTATTTGCATTGTGAATTCATTCAACAAATACTTTTTACTTTTTTTCGATATTGTGTCCATAGATGGTTCTCATTGAGCATTGCCCTAAATTTTTTTCCTAGTGTTCTCTTTTTTATGCTAGCTATCACTACAGGAATTAGGGAGTCTTCGGCACAAATTCTAATAGAATTTGTGAGGATTTACTAAGTGTGAAAGCATCAATAAAGTCATCAATATAAGCATTAGAATAGAGTCATTAGTATGGGTTACTTACCTCTATCGTTCTGCTACAAATAAATTGAGCTATACTCCCCCTGACTTAAGCTTGTCAAAGAGAGCATGAGTATTGTGCTTATAGGCATATTTATACTCATCCTTGATTCTCATATGTCCAACCACCTAAGTCTATAACAAAAATAGTTGTCTGTCAGAAAAGAGAAGGGCAAGAATTGCTATGAACAAGAATATATACTGACAAGATAGAAAGTAATAAAGATACTTACAAAATGCACTATAAAGAAGCCCTTAGTACTATTCTCAAGGTGGGAAGGTCCAATATTTTAACTGTCAAACTTGTGCCATCTATGATTGCTAGCTCCACTTCTTGCACTTTCTCTTTTACTCATCCTTTGACTAGCACCAATTCTTGAGAGATGCATGTTGTGTCGTGCTGCTCTTAATCTCACTACATCTCAAGTCTCTAATTTGTGGTGGATCATCATTCCTTGCATGCACTCTAGCATCCGCTTCCTATCAAAATCCAAGTGCTTGGGCATAAGAAACTCTATATAGAGTGTGCATATCACATACTCCTTCTTATCAAGAGGTTTCTGATGCTAATCTTCCAACATGTCCTTATCAAACATAATATTCATGATCTATCACATTTGTGAAATTATAGAAGATCATTATATTCATGATTAGTCAAACATAATATTCACGATCTATCATAATATTCATGATCTATCACATCTGTGAAATGATAGAAGATCATCTATCATCCTCTACAATCTACCTCATGTAATCCATAGAATATGTGGGACCCTCATGTGAAGGTGTCCAATCCGGTATCCTTAGGATTGTATAAGTTGTTGTAGATAGTTTCAAGCTTGTCAAAGGGTCGAAATGCATGACAGTCTCAGGGTCATGGTGCATGATGGCCTCAGGGTGTATGAAGAGGTGTGAGTGTGTGATGGGCTTGGTAGTGGTGGCCAATATCAAGGGGACTAATACACACGGGCTGACCTTGACCCCCCTACTACCTACATGAGTAAAAAGTGCATCCTGTTTCTATGGTGAAAGATGACTATAGAGGTCGATGAGTGCTCAAAATCATTTGAGATATGCGAGATTGAATAGAATGAGAGATGCCTCCAACTTGGATAATATGTAGGTCATAGGATGACACATGTGGAAAAAAATTAACAAGACCTTACATTAGCCTGCCTACAAGTGAAAGAAACCTTACAAAAGTCAAAATAGATATTAACATGGGTATGAGAGTACCCACCTACCAAAAATGAGAATGTAAAGAGATATGCTAAATGGTGATAGGCAAAAGGGAGATTGAGATACCTACGAGAGTAGCACAGTAATATATTTAGGTTTATATAATCTAAGGAAGAAGGGATGAGCATAGAAGAAAAGAGGAGCAAGCAAGCCATGGATTGAAAGGAAAAAGGAAAAAGGTAAGAAATCTCTCTCTTTCTCTCTTCAGTTCCTCTTTCTAAGTCTCTTTCTTTCATTCGCAATATCTTTCTTACATTATTGCATGAAAAGACAAGAGAGGAGCTCCAAAAGGGAAGAGGAGATTGGAGGTAAGAAAGCTCCCTCTTTCTCTTTCTCTATCTTTCTCTCCTCCTCTTCTTCTTTCATTTTTGCACGAGAAGTGAAGAGGAGAGAAGCATGAAAAGAGAAGACGAGAGAAGTTGCTAGACTAGCTTACATGAAAAGAGAAAGTGAGAGAAGATTGGAGAGGTAAGGATCATGGCAAATTTGAAGAGAACCTCCTCTAGTAAACCTATGTGAAGAACTCATGAAAAACCTCACAAAACTTACAAAACTCAAATCAAAACCAAAAATATTGATACAAAGTAGAAAACACCTTGACAAAGAGTATTTGGTACCGAAAGCTAGAGGGAGAAGGGAACTTGAATTTGAAGCTCCTTCTTTGTCAAGCTCAAGCTCCTTCCTCGTTTGCGAAGCTCACTAGAAAATGGAAGTGGAAGAATGTAAGAAAGAGTGGTAGGTGAGAGGGGAGGTAGCCTTTTCAAGGAGAGTAGCACATTAATATCTTTAGGTTTATATAAACTAAGGAAGAAGGGATGAGCATAGAGGAAAGGAGGAGCAAAGCAAGCCATGGATTAAAAGGAAAAGGTAAGAAATCTCTCTCTTTCTCAATCTCTTTCTCTCTTCAATTCCTCTTTCTCAGTCTCTTTATTTCATTCTCAATATCTTTCTTTCATTATTGCATGAAAAGAGAAGAGAGGAGCTCCAAAAGGGAAGAGGAGATTGAAGGTAAGCAAGCTCCCTCTTTCTCTATTGATATCTTTCTCTCCTCCTCCTCTTCTTTCATTCTTGCATGAGAAGAGAAGAGGAGAGAAGCATGAAAAGAGAAGACAAGAGAAGTTGCTAGACTATCTTACATGAAAAGAGAAAGTGAGACGAGATTGGAGAGGTAAGGATCATGGCAAATTTGAAGAGAACCTCCTCTACCAAACCTATGTGAAGAACTCATGAAAAACCTCACAAGACTTACGAAACTCAAATCAAAACCCAAAAATATTGATACAAAGTAGAAAACACCTTGATAAAGAGATAGGGGGAGGACGCAATGTATTTGGTATCAAAAAGGTAGAGGGAGAAGGGAACTTGAATTTGAAGCTCCTTCTTTGTCAAGCTCAAGCTCCTTCCTCCTTTGTGAAGCTCACTAGAAAATGGAAGTGGAAGAATGTAAGAAAGAGTGGTAGGTGTGAGGGGGGGTAGCCAGGGAGAGTTTCAGAAAGCAAGCAAGGGAGAAGAATGCTCGAAGAGCAAAGCTAAAACTAAAATGTAGGCTCTTAGGTCACAGGATTTTGCACCAATTTTTGTTGGTATTCCGATAAGTATTTTCGTCAATAATTTCATTAGTTATTACCCTTTTTTGGTTAGATGGGGAGATGATTACCAATATCCTCAATCTATTATCTAGTTTTTTTCGTGTTATCTTAACCTCCTATGCCACGCAATCAGTGGAAGAGATGCATATTTCTCAACCACTTCCCAAGCATAGGGGCTTCGATATTGTTTGAGAAAGACTTTGCATTAGTAGTTAGACATTTCTACCTAAAACTTTTGGTTTTGGTAAATTTTTGCTTTTTAGGGCTCAACACTAGGACATCTTTAGTCCCTACTCTCAAAATCATTCTCTTTATGGAATATGTTTGCCTAGTGAATGATCTCCGCTCCAAACGTCTCTTCTTTGACTATAAGAGCCAAGTCTTCTTATTGTCTTTCTTTTTCAAGTGGGGATTCAATTGGCTCTATGCATGCCTTTTTGATGATGATGTGATGCAACCGCCTGCAAGATTGAAATGCAAACCCCTCCACTCCTTCCCACTGCAGGAGACCAGATCTCTGGGCTTCTCCTAGGAAGGAGGTGGCGTCTACATCTGATGTCCAAGGAAGAAAACTTATGCTCTTGTATCAAAAGGGGCATAAATTTCTCAACTGACCACTGTGTATCACGAAATACCTGTTGTTTGCTACAGCATATGCTGGAAATTTTTATATTAAGTAGTGACCCGCTGATTTTAGAGAAAAGACCTGAATAATATATGTAGATCAGTGAATTAGCTGTGTGATGAAGAGACTCTGCTCAGTCCTGCTCCTCTTCTTTGCCTCAAAAAATTATGTTGCAGAATTATGGTTCAGAACTGCCACTCTGTTTTTACAAACAAAGCAACCTTGGAAATGTATTGATAGCCTCATTAACTCAGTACACTTAGTGACCGTAACTCAGCCTTCATGAATGGGAAAAAACGTGGCAACACCTGCTCTAGCAGATCTTGGATTGTCTGTGGGTTGGAGAAATAAATTTAACGTTGTAGAGCAAGGTATTCACAGCCTTAGCCAATTCCTCCAGCATTTGATTTTTTTCCCTTTCGTAACTATTGCAATCCTTTGCTGCAGCAACCCTAGGAATAATGGCACAGCTTAGTTTTTTCCCCCTAGAGAAAGAACTTCTACTAATGCGTGAAAACACCATACAAATCATCAATCCAAAAGGCACTCGCTGATCATGGGGATATAGAGAAAAAACCCAGCTCAATGCCTAGGAAATCTCTGGAACGGGGGCTAATAACCAGGGTGTGGTCTATACATCCACAGAATACCTCTTGCAGTGATCACATACAAGATACCTGCATGTCAAGCCTTGTAGAAACGTTCCGCCTCTCAGCTCGCTGTAGAACCTGAGGTCCCACCCTCCCAAATGGTGCACAGGTGTAAATGATGTCCTACCAGATGGCGACTAGGGTGGCAGCTAGGGGAATTCCATTACCAAATAGCATCAAGCAGCCCAGATGTTCCAAGCAATGATGCTGGACACCGTCTCCTAGCTAAGGCAAAGGTTGCAAATGGGAACGAGGCATCGCCTCCTATGCCTCTATCCTGAGAACTCCATGGACTTGAAACCTACAGGCTAGAGGGGCTAGATCAATGGAGAAGGTGTGACCCCCCTCCGAGCCATGGTAGCCATTGTAGGCCATCTTCTGGTGGTTCTAGTGATGCCCTATAGGCCATGGTATGTGCCTTGTAGGCATAAGTGTAGGCACTTGTAGTGTTAGTGTCTTTTAGGCCACATAGGACACTTAGTCCTATGTGACACCTAGGACACTTAGTCCTAGGTCTAGGTACAAATACCTTGTACTTAGATTTTTTCATCATCTAAGTCTTGACGTGATAGACTCTATCGACTCTTTGCTACCTGCACTCTCTCTTTGTCTATGGATCCTATAGTGGTATCAAAGCCACGTTTAGATTCGTCTCCTGCACCCGCTCCTCTCATCCGTACTACTAAGCATCGTACAACCGTACGGTTTCGTACCTGCTCAGCATCGTAATTGAGATCCTACGCTGTACATGCGTCGTACTTGATCAACGTTGTACCTACTGTTCATGCGCTGGTGTACAACGTACCTTTGCTGTACTGCCTTCTGTATCTATGTTCCATACTTCGTCGTACTGGCTTCCATACCTACGTTTCATACTTCGCCGTACTGTATTCCGTACCTGCGTTGACATACAGACGCACACTCAGCTCCGTACTTGCATTTCATACTTCACTATACTGCATTCCTTACCTACATTCGTGCATTGTACTTGCATCTGTGCATTGTACCAGATCCGTACGTTTGTACGTACACTGAACTTGCTCCATACATCCGTACATCTACACCGTACATGTTTCGTACAAAACAGTTGTTCGTACAGCTCGTTCTTGTCCAAAGAGTTCTGTACAGGTTTGGCACGTGTGAAGTCTTTTGCAAGACATTGGCAAATTTGGGGCTTTCAATACCTTTCATCTCCTCTAGTTGCAACTTCTTGCAAGAACACTAGAGATTCGGGATTTGGTCTACAAATTCTCATTTAATTGCAATACATTGGGTCAGATTGGAGTACATTGAGTCAGATTTGCAGGACATTGAGTCAGATTTTCATACATTGAGTCACTTCTGTAGGACATTGAGTCAGACTTGCATACATTGGGTCACATTTGCAAAAATTTCAGTAAAATTTGGGGCTTTTCTGCATTTGCCCTCTTTTTGGCCTATTTGCCCTCAATGAATTTGGGGCTTTTGCCATATTTGCTATTTTTTGCAGTGAACATTGCCTGTCACAGTCACATTTGGGTCAGATCTGCATTTGCCCTTTGATTTGGGTCAAACATTTGCAGATATTTGCTGTCATTTTTGGACAGCCAGCTTTTTGCAGTGATAGCCTTGAGGCTTTTGGGTTTTCAGGTCTTTTTCAGGGTATCACATTTGCTATGGCTGGGAACAATCAAGATTTATTTGGAGTTCTTCGTGAAGATGATAAGTTGGATGGCACCAACTATCCGATGTGGTCTTATCTCATGAAACATATTCTTGTTGCAAAGCATTTGTGGAATATTGTTTTTGGGGTTGATCTAAGGCCAGCCAATGCTACAGTGGTTGCTTCTACTGCTGGTCCTTCTACAGGGAATACCCCTCTTGATGCCTCCTCCTCTAGCACTCCTGCTGCTGCTCTTCCAACTCAAGAACAGCCAACATGGGATGCAAGAGATGCAAATGCACATTCATGCATTGCTTTATCATGCAAGAGAATCATTATTCCACAGTCTTGTAGGACAGCAAAGGATGCTTGGGATAAATTGGCTTCTCTCTATCAGATTCGCAATGAAGCTCCTGTTGCATATTTGAGAAGGCAATTATAGGAAGTCAGTATGAATGAAGGTGACTCTATGGATGCATACCTAACAAAGGTCAAGGAACTCATGGAACAGCTTGCCAACATTGATGAGGTGGTGCCAAATTCACAACTTGTTAGTACCACATTGAATGGACTGCTAGATACATATCAAGGGTTTGCTACAACCCTTCAATTTAGTGGCCATGGGTAATCCAGACCACTATTCTTTTGATCAGCTAGTTACTTTGCTTTTGCAGGAAGAGCAAAGTAGAGCTAACAGACAAGCCATTATTCCTGATCATGCATTTGCTTCACAGCAGATAGGAAGAGGCAAGGCTTCCAAGCCTATGGGCAAGCCAAAATCTGCGCATAGCAGCTGCAATTCCTCCCATGCATCTAAAAATACAGCAGATAAGGCAAAGAAGAAAAGATGCAACTAATGTCGCAAGCCTGGACATGACATTTCAGAATGCAGGAAGCGCATTGCTTCAGAGAAAAAGAAAGCACGATTGACAGTTAATGCCTCTCATGCTATTGAATCCCATGAGCCAGAAGATGCTTCACATGCACATGCTCTTCAGGATGATTGGGCATGGGCTGTCCATTGCTCATTTGATCCATCCAAAGCTGATGCATTCTTTACTGCTAATGATGCTCAGTCCTGGTACTTTGATAGTGGTGCTTCCAAGCATGTCACTTCTTGCAGACAGTTGTTTCATTCTTTAGCTGATGCACCTCTGGGGGGGGCTGTTACATGTGCTAATAATGCCTCATATGCTGTAAAAGGAGTTGGAGATGTGCAGCTCACATCCATTTCAAGCCATCTTGTCACTCTGACAAATGTTCTTTTTGTGCCTCGCATTGAAGTCAACTTGATTTCAATTTCAGCAATTGCTACTTCAGGTTTCAGAGTAATTTTTTATGGCTACAGATGTCTAGTTTATGATCTTCGTGATGACAATGCCATAGTTCTCACTGGCACTTTACAAAAAGGGCTTTATCACCTTGATCGTCATTCAGCTGCACTTTCTATTGAAGCATTGGCTATTTCAGATTCACAGCTTGCTGAAAGTCATCTTTGGCATGAGAGAATGGGCCATCTCAATTATAGAGCCCTTGCAAAGCTACATTCACAGCAGATGGCAAATGATGTACCTCAGACTCACACAGTTTCCAAACATGTGTGTGAGGGTTGTCTTTTGGGTAAGATGCATCAATTTCCTTTTCAAAAGAATTGTCCAAAACTCTCACAAAGGAAATTGTAGCTAGTACACAGTGATGTCTGTGGCCCAATGAGGACAAATGCCATTGGGGGGTATAAGTATTTCATGACTCTCATTGACCATTTCACAAGATATTGCTGGGTATATCCTTTAAAGGCCAAATCTGAAGTTTTCTTATGCTTTCAAAGATGGCTGAATATGGTTGAGAATGAATCAGGATGCAAGCTTGTCACCCTCAACACAGATAGGGGGGGAGAGTATATGTCAAAGGAGTTTAATGTATTTTTGTCTTCACGGGGCATTATTCACTCATGCACTACTCCTTACACTCCTCAGCAGAATCCTGTTTCTGAAAGGAAAAACAAGTCCACAATGGAGATGGCCAGATGCATGCTTAAGGCCAAGTCTTTGCCCAATAAATTTTGGCTTGATGCAGTAATGTGTGCCAACTATGTGCTGAATAGATCACCTACACGGGCATTGAAGACTATTACACCTTATGAAGCATGGAAAGGTAGGAAGCCTTCACTTTCACACTTGAGAGTTTTTGGGTCTCTTGCATATGTTAATGTACCATCTCAGCTGAGACATAAGCTTGATGACAAGGCAATCAAATGCATATTTATTGGTTACAGCTAGGAGAGTAGAGGGTATCGGTTATATCAACCAAATACTGGGAAAATTATTGTCAGTAGAGATGTAATCTTTGCTGAACACTCAGCTTCTCCTGTTGTGGACTGCAAAGCAAAGCCAGATGTTGACATTTTTTATGCCTTTGAATCTTGGTTACCTCTGCCATCATCAGAAGAGGATTTTGACCAGCAACATGAGCCTTCTGCAGGCCCTCCACTAAGCAATAATCAACCACAACCTCATTCTGATTTGCAGGTTTCTCTTTCGGCACAAAACGATCCCACTACTCATGATGCAGTCATTGAAGAAAGAGCTGTCAATAGACAACAAAGGCAAGTTCCCAGACGGCTTCTTGATACATTGAGGGACAACAAACAAGATCAGCCTTTTGCTGCCCAGACAAGATCAGGGAACAGACAGCATGGTCACTTTCTTGAGTTTGCACTCCTTGCTACAGCTTGCAATGAAGAGCCTTTGTGCCATAAAGATGCTTTTGACAGCAAAGAGTGGATGGATGCAATGAAAGCTGAGTTACAATCTATTGCCAAAAATGACACATGGGAATTAGTAGATCTCCCTCCCGGCAAGCATGCCATTGGAATGCGGTGGGTCTACAAATTAAAAAGGAAATCTGATGGCAGCATAGATTGATACAAAGCCCGTCTTGTTGCAAAAGGGTATGCCCAACAACAAGGCATTGACTTTGAGGAGACATTTTCTCCCACATCCAGGATTACTACCATTAGATGTGTCATTGCCATTGCAACACATCATCATTGGCAAGTGCACCAACTTGACATCAAGACCGCTTTTCTTCATGGGGATCTGCAGGAAGAAGTCTATGTCACACAACCTCCTGGCTTTGAGGTTGTTAATTTTGAAAATAAGGTATGCCGGCTTAGAAAATCCCTTTATGGTTTGAAGCAGGCACCCAGGGCATGGTATGCCAAAATTCATGCACACTTACTATCCCTTGGTTTTTAGAATAGTCCCACGGAACCCACTCTTTATGTCCGTGGGAGTGGATCTGATTTTTTAGTGCTGATTTTATATGTGGATGATATGCTCATCACTGGCCCAGATACTCAGCAAATTGCAGCTTTCAAGGCTGATTTACAGCAGATTTTTGACATGTCAGACATGGGACGGCTCCATTATTATTTGGGCATTCAGTTTGCTCATGTTGAGGAGGGTATCATGATGTCTCAGTACAAGTATATTGGACAGCTCCTTGATCGTTTTCAGTTTGAGGATTGCAAGCCAATCTCTACTCCAGTGGACCCTGGCTTCAAATTCTCAGCTCATGATGGGAGCCCACCATGTGATATCACTCTTTATCAGTAGGCTGTTGGATGCCTTATTTATTTATGTCACACCAGACCTAACTTGCAGTATGCAGTATCTCAGCTCAGCAGATTCATGCACATGCCCAGTTCACAGCATTGGCAAGCAGTGAAGAGAGTCTTCAGAAATCTCAGAGGCAGTCAGGATCTAGCCCTCTTCTATGGTGATCAGGGTTCACTTACCATGCATGCTTACACAGATAGTGACTAGGCAGGATGTTCTGACACCAGAGTGTCACATACTGGCAATTGTTTTTTGCTTGGCAATTCATGTATCTCTTGGCTCAACAAGAAGCAACCAATAGTTGCCACGTCTAGCTATGAGGCTGAGTACAAGGCAGCTTTCACCGCTATAGTAGAGTGTGTTTGGCTTCGACAGTTACTTACAGATCTTGGTATTTGCCAGACATCCTCCACTATTGTCTACACTGATAGCCAGAGTGCTTTGGCCATTGTGCGTAACCCAGTGTTTCATGCACGTACCAAGCATATTGAAGTTCACTATCATTATGTTCAGGAGCGGTTGTCAGCAGGAGACATAGAGTTGTCCTATCTTCCCACAAAGGACAACATAGCAGATATGTTTACAAAGGCACTTCCTCATCCCAAGTTCGAAGTCTTCCGACAGGCTTTACACTTGGTTCCCTTTGTTACATGATCTGACATCCCTTGTACATTCATAGGTGGTTATATCCTTTTGGATGAACATGTGCCACCATGACTAGAACATACTAGGTATTCTGAGACGTTTCCAGAGTACTTCAGCCCATCCCATGAAGGGGGGTTTGTAGGCCATCTTCTGGTGGTTCTAATGATGCCCTATAGGCCATGGTATGTGCCTTGTAGGCATAAGTGTAGGCACTTGTAGTGTTAGTGCCTTTTAGGCCACATAAGACACTTAGTCCTATGTGACACCTAGGACACTTAGTCCTAGGTCTAGGTACAAGTACCTTGTACTTAGATTTCTATAGGCCATGGTATGTGCCTTGTAGGCATAAGTGTAGGTACTTGTAGTGTTAGTCCCTTTTAGGCCACATAGGACACTTAGTCCTATGTGACACCTAGGACACTTAGTCCTAGGTCTAGGTACAAGTACCTTGCACTTAGATTTTTTCATTATCTAAGTTTTGACGTGACAGACTCTATCGACTCTTTGCTACCTGCACTCTCTCTTTGCCTATCGATCCTACAACCATCCCCAAGTGAAGTCCCATTGCATCCTCTGCATGCTCACTACAAGCCGAAGGGCTTCCATCTGATCCTCTACATTGTTGGGCAGCCCACCCATATCTCCTCCAACCAGGAGCCAATGGACAAGCCTCTAGCGCCCCCATCCAGAACAAGTAGGAGATCTTCAGTAGCCTACAACGGTTGGTCTAGAGCGGTTGGTCTAGAGACGTGACCAGATACTGGAAATAACCTCTAGACGAATCTACTGATCCATCGAATAGCGCTCTCATGAGGGGTCCAGGATGCCATCTCAAACTGAAGCCGGTGATTGATGTGAGTCTATATGAGAAGAAGGGCACCTCCTCCACTCTGTCCAAGTGCCCTACATGAAGTAAAAGCACTCACCCATATCCCACTAGATCTCCCAAAAAGGCCAGCCCTCCCATAATCAAAGGCTCCACCTCGCCCCCTCTAGCCTGTCGAAACTAAAATTGGGTCGATGGTCTAGCCCTTGCCCTTGCCCAAGCGGCCCACTACCCTCGCCCTCTATCACTCGAGCAAGTCCAAGGCCCCATCAACTTCAACGTTCCTCACTCTCTCAAGCTGTAAGAGTCCCATAAAGTCTAGGTCGGTAGGAGCCAAGGGACTAAGGTAGAAACTATGCACCTTGTTCCTTGAAAATTCTCCATATAAATGATGGGGGGCCAAGGTGTTATGCAGTCCCTCCCACCATACCTCTGGGATTGCCGCCCGTGTCTATCTCTGCCATTTGAATGCCTAGCCCCCTCAAAAAAGATTGCCTGCTCTCGTGGTTCTACCTCTATCCGAAGGCGACTCCAAGTCTTAAAGACTTAGCTCGGCCATTGTCCCACTATGCCCAATAGATGTGCATCCACAAATCATGAGTCCCTCTTGGTCTTGAACCTCTAGATGTCAAATGAGTGGTTGCCTCGCAAACTCCTTCCAGTGTCACAAGAAACGTTTCTAGATTTTGACAGGCATTTCTCCCAAAAACGTGGTAGAAATTGCAGTTTTTCATAAATTATATAAATATTTACCTCTAGATTTTGTCTGTCTCTCTCAAAAGAGCTCTCAAATACACTGTTACAGCCAAACAATACGGTGCCCTCTAGAAAGAGCATCGTGTCATCCACGAACTCCTACACTTGATGAATCAAAAGCCCATTCCTGAGAGACCTGCTAGCTGGGAGCATAGGAAACACAAAGTGTTTGCTACAAAGAGGATGAGGAAGGAGCAAGGGACAACCTTGTCGAACTGAGTGAGAAGAGTAAAGCCTCCCCTGTGTCCTCCCCTGTGTGACCACCTCTGAGCATCTTACTGGCACTCCCTGCATACATAACCGAATCCCCTCGAATCCATCTATCCGAAAAGCCTGTCCTCTGCATTGTGCTTTCGACAAAAGACCACTCCACCTTGTCATAAGCCTTCTTGAAATCTAGAAGGATAGGCTGAGAATCCTCTTAGGCCTAGTCACCTACCTCCCTATTTGTGTGTTGTGGATGATGTTGACAAGGTAGGGTCACAACCACAATCTCAAGACATTGGCTAAGATCTTATAGGCAGTGTCCAATAGAGTGATCGGTCACCACTGGCAATCTGTCCCCCCCTTGGGAATCAAACAAATCCAACCTTGGTTCAAAGATTTATGGAGAGACCCAAGTTGAATATCTCCTGAAAAGTGGTATGGATGTGCTCCTAAAAGCACCTAAAGAAGGATGGTGTCAATCCATCCTCCTCAGAGCACTTCTAAGGTAGGAGGGCCTTGAGGGGTTCTTAGAGCTCCTCATCAATGAATGGTACTTCCAACTGCCTACTCATACTTTGAGGGACAGCTGATGGAAACTGAGCCCAGATTGCCTCCCAAGCTGCAAAGACCTAGGGGGCGATCTCCTAGACTCAAAGAACTTTCAATAGAAATCGGTGGTCATCTCTAAAATCTCTTGTGGGCTTAGCCAGGGGGGGCTGACCCCTACAACAAGCCTGTGCCAAGTGACCCATCTGCCTGCAACGAAGGCATTGACCTGGTAAACTTGAGACCTCAATCTATCGCCAAAACCCTACCCCATCAAGAGTCTTGCGAAGGATCTCCATGGGAAGGGTCTCAAGATATCTACAATCACATTGAGTGGTGGGACCCCATCATCTATCACTATCGAGGCTACTGAGGTCCGGCGGAGACTCTAATACTATGCCAAAAGCGCCGCTGATGGAGGGAAGAATGGGATGGTACCCTATCGAAAGCCTCAAGAAGCGGAGCATCACTGGGACATGAGGCACATGTTGTATCAAGTCCATGTCGTCACCTGTGAACTTGTGCTACCAGGGGATAAAACAAACAAGATGTAGGCCAAGGAAAATGGGACTCTGATCCGTCATGGCCAGGGCGGTGTCGGGGGAGCTCAATTGGAGAAGGAAGACTCTCATCTCGAAGATGGTGACCTCTTGATTATGGACCCCATCTAATGCTAAGCTCGCCTGAATCCAATCCCGCCACCTTGCTCCTCTAAGGCATGAGTCCAAGAATCCTACCCACCAAGGCTCTTTTTTGAAGTGATTGAACTACATTCTTCACCTGTTGCTTGTCCTCTGGAAAGAGTAGAACCCTAATGACTGAGGGAGTCAAGGGAGCTGTCATGAGAACCCCTCTTGCCAGACTTTCTAGTGAGCTCCTCAAAATAGACTAAGGGTGCTTTGTATATGCAGACAGAACACACTTAGTGATGTCATTCTGATGCATTTTGTCCAAATGCATACCTCAGAAACATGTTTGGGAGGTGATTCTAACAAAGGCCTATCCAATACCACTTTTTGTCTCTACAATAGTTGTTAACTTGCATAGTTTACATGCCCAAATCTAGCATGCCAAAACTCTGTCTTTTTCATGGCAGGAGTTACAAGGTCATATATCTTGAGGGGTGGTAGAGACCACATATTAATATGCGGTGCAAAATGGTCCCAAAATGCATGGAATTTGTGCTTGCAGAGGCCATAACTTTTGCTACAAACCTTCGAGCAAGATGATGTTAAAACCAAAATTGTAGTACTCAAGCTCTTCTACATCTTCGAAAGTAAAATTTTAATAATTAACATATATTTCTGGTTGTGCATAAGGGTACAACAAGTATGCAGATAAAATGGGAATGGTATGTGATTGTTTTTTTCTGATTAATTTTATCCTCTTTGATGGAAATTATCATAGTTTTTTTGTTGTGCTTAGGGACCTTAGGTTCTTAGCATCGTTAACCCTAAACTTGATGATGCATGGAAAAAGAATTCATTGTTAAATTTGGACCAATTAAAACTCTTGATTGTTTGAATGTAGTTTTATACTATTTAAGAGTTTAAGCATGGATGCTCTTTATCTATATGACTATTGTATAATTTTCCTATGAATGATTATGCATTACATAGATGGAATGATATATTTGCATGCAATTATTGAAGTGGATCATTGTGTGTTAGAATAAAATTCTACATGGTTACCTAAACAAGGAGGAGAAGATATGTTGTTTAGAAAGCTCCTTTGAATCATTGTTGATGTAAGCGATCTAATGTACTTTATATACCTTCCTCAATGTTGCAAATGATTCCCTAGTACTTGTGTTTTATGATGCATTTAGGCCATACACCTCCAATATTTAGTGTATATATTGAACTTATCTTTGAGAAGTTGAATGTACAACAAATGAGTAACGTGGACTCATTATCAGGCTTGAGGTATAGAAGGAACCTGGAGCATCATCCACCATGCATTTTCAATAAGCAAGGCATCCACTAGTTTCATTGAATGTATTTTAATCCTTTTGTGTCCTCTAGGTGGCCTATGAATGGAGATGGGGTGTGGTATTGTACCTCTCATCATAGAATTCTTGACAAATGGGCATGCATGCTTCTCTTTTGATAATAATACTTTGATTGCAAGTAGTGTTGTGGAGCCCCTTGTGTAGGTTGCTAGTACCAAGAAAGCTCGATTGGGGATCTTGTTGATTAGGATGGTAATGAGTTTACTATTGAGCCTTTCAAACACCCATATGATTCATGTATATATGCACTCATGTGATATTTCATAAATTATAGAATCAATAAATACCACTTCATAAGATATTTATTACATATGTACAAATTCTACTATTATTTATGCATAAATCACGTGACATGCTTTAGTATGAATAGCATGGCACGTGAGCCTTTCAAACACCCATATGATTCATGTATATATGCACTCATGTGATATTTCATAAATTATAGAATCAATAAATACCGCTTTATAAGATATTTATTATATATGAAGTACAAATTCTACTATTATTTATGCATAAATCACGTGCCATGCTTTAGTATGAATAGCATTCAACAGCTTCTTATGTGAAATGCAATTATGATACACATTGTTTAAGAAGATAGGTATAGATCACAGTGTTCTTAATAATATGGTCTAAGATGATTTGAGGACACTCCTTGCATTTTGAAATGTGGTTGATAATTTGAAGTGATTTTTGTTTTGCGTATATCTTTGATAGGATATGCATCAAACATGGCAATTAATATATATAATCTAGAAAGAGATTTCTTGCATTATAAAATGAATAAACTTCTTGTTATTTGTTTCATCTACTTTGGCATAATAGACAAAAATCCATTCGATAAAAATATATTCTTGTTAAAGAACATTACATTGATCATGCCTTTGATTTTTTTGGTCGTTTAGATCTATTTACAATGTAGATTGCATCTGTAGTGATCTACTGGGCTAAGCAGTAGCAATGGAAAGGATAGTGGTGAGAAGCGTGTTCAAATGACCAAACACAAGGAAAATGATCCTTGCACATTTGTTGATGATGAATACTTAGAGACTTTGAATTCAAATTTAGTTTGTCATATTGGTCAATGTAATATTTTAACTTGGTCTTTGATTACTTTAAATCACATCAATATTAAGCAAGACTATGGGTAGTACTGTGGCATCTTACACATGATATTCTACTACTTGAATCATTATGCCAAATTGTGGCTATTTCTTCTTTCTAATTGTTGGATACATGTGATGGGTTAAGTTAAATGTCATATATTGATTTTTCTTGCTCGGTTTTCATTGATCGCTTCATGAGGCTTGCTCGGTTTTCATCACTACCTCACTAATGAAGTGCCCAGGTTTTTTGCACTAATGGCATTTGCTCTTCTGCCTGCACTTTTTGAATTTTGATTGGATGAATGAGCCTAATCAATTCCCGGACTGATAATGACCTACATAAAATTTGCCCTTGCCTTGGGCAATATGATCCACTCTGTGTGAGCTAGCTACCATATTTATCTTTGTATGCTCTTCCTACAACAACCCACCAATTTCTGGAATGTGAGTGGTTTACATACCCCTCATAGATAGCTTGAGTGATGTGTGAAAAGATGACTTTCGCAAAGATTCAAAGTGGTGGAAATTACCTAATTGTCTAGAATGCCATCATCAATGTTCTGACATTGAATCCCCTTCATGGATCTTAATGCCTTGTCAAATGAGAGACCCTAGCCTCATTTTTGGCCTAGAACGTGGTCTTTAAATGTGCCATGCTTGCTTTGATAATTTAGCTGACTAGCTATGAGGAATAATAAATCTCTTCACCAACCAAGCAATCACAGACATAGCTTGAGCATCTCTAACATCCCATCTTTGCTGATCTGGAGCGCGTATAATAGATCCTCTTGGTTGTTGTGCCTGGACAATGTGGGCCTACCACCCACCACCTCCTCAAGATAGATTCTAAACTCTATCAACTAGATGAGTGTCATCTCCTTTGATATAACTCTATAAGCTTTTGGCCATAAGCACATTCTTGACCATAAACCTTCACAAAGAATAGTTGGTACCATCCAACTTATCATCCTCCTAGGCCAAAATCCCAAATGCATCTCCTCCTTGCTAACTCATTATTTTGCAAACAAAAGGCTTGCAATCTGCCCTGAAAATTCGGCTCACGCTGACTTCAGATATCTGTAAAAATTGCGTCCAAGTCTACACTAGACTCAAAAAGCTGCAACAGTAGCTTAAGCCCCAACATGTCTGCAAAAGAATATGCAATACTTGAATTTTTTACGAATGCCAACATGTTTGTCTAGAAAGGGAAGATTTTAGGCATTGTCACACATGTCTGCAAGTCTCTAATTTCTGTATATAAAGTGAGATTCTGCTTGGCCATGTCAAGGGCTTTAAACTTGCCCACAATGTCGTAGTCTTCCCCCTTCTTCATGTAGTATTTCCTGAAAGTTTCTTCAAATTCAGCCCATGTGATGGGTTTCGGTCGTAATCCTGCCACCAAAGGAGGGCTTTGCCTGACAAATATCCTACTGCAAACTGAACCCCTTATCATCAGAATAGGGGTGAAATTGGAAGTGTACCTATCACTAATGTAGCCAAGTATCCACCAGCTCCTTGGTTCTAGCCTTCTGTTCTCTGGTATACAGATCCGAAGTGACATTTGGGCCCAACACTGAAGCCATAGTGTCCACATGAGTAAGAGCCTGGACGGCAGTCATCATCAATGTGACTAAAGATTCAAGTGTGTTGATCTGTTGAACCAGATATGTATGATTCAAGGTAACCACATCAAATCTCGTGTCCAAAGTGGTCAGGAAGTCCACTGAAAGCGTCCTTTGTGACCAAATCATCGTATAAACCTTGATCGTCACCTTCATGCAGGTCCACACCATGATTCATATCCGTAGTTTCATCATGGGAAGAGTGATTCGGATCAGCCATAGGAGAATCCTGCAAATCGCCTAGCCTGGAACATTGCAGACAGAGAGAAAACCTGGAATCGGTTGCTTTGGAGCAGCAAATGTCAATTTCGGAAGCAAAAACTGCCTGAGATGCAGGGCGAACTGTTTTGGTGCAAGTCAAGGGCTTGGAACTAATAGGCTAGTTCTGAAATTGGAGATTCGGGCTGCCAAAATAGGGAAAACTGCAAATCACAGTAGAATAGCAAGAGGGTGGCTTCCAAAACAGCAAGACTGGCTGGAGTAAAAGTGAAGCGATGAAGAAAAAGGCTGGAAATCAAACGAGATCCACATAGGAAGCACCTTTTTTGGATCACAATTGATGTAGGAGGCCCTATTGGGGATGGAGTTGCTGCGCCAATAGCATATGCTGGTAGGGAAGTGATAGTGAAAGGAGGGGGAGGGGGTGGGTTGTATAACTGTTAGCCTAGCCCTGTGTCTCTAGAAAAGCAATCCAAAGTGGTGCTTTTGGAAAGCTGTGCTTTCCTTCAAAAGCTAACTGCTTTTCACTTTCCTCGGAAAGTTACTACCTTTTCACAAAAGCTTTCCTCAAAAAGCTACTTCTTTTTTACAAAAACATTGCTTTTTTTTCCAAAAGCTGAATGCGTTTTGGAAACCGCAACTTTTAGGATGCTTTTCCCTAAAAGCTGTCAAAAGCTTTTGCTTTCTTCTTAGAGACCCTCAGGCGTGCATCCGCCACACAGTCCAGGATCTAGACCGGCAAGGAAGAACTAGACTCTCTCAACTTGAGCTACTCAAAACTAAACTCCTGGGCTCCTTATATAGGCTCAAGCCCAGTGCACCTAAAATAGCAAAAACCTTAATTCAAAACCCTAATCCATCTATGCCCTTGCAACTCAACCCGAGAATCGCCTACCTAGTCCCAAGCCTCCCCAATCTTCCTGAGCTAGTCTTGTGCACCAACATGCAATGACAAACACTGGTTAGGTGCGGATCACAGTTAGGCACATAATTAGTATCTTGGCATCACATAGAATGGGATCATAGCATTTATGAGGACCAGCCCATGAGAACCGGGAAGGCCGGAAGAGCCACATAATTTTTTAAAGTACCCCACTTCACACTAGATGGACCCCATGGGCGGGCAATTGGTCAAGATTTCTGATGATGCACAGTTTTGCATGGACTTGCCAATGTAATTTGTTGAGTTTTCAGAGGATATGTTCCTATGATTGGAGCAAGTATAATTTCGAAGGCCCTCCTAGTGCTATCTGACGCACTGGGAGGATAGAGCAGATTTCTCTTTTGGAGCACCCATGGTCAGTGGATGATGTTTTTACTTGGATTATCCTCCTCATCACGACCATGACGTTTAAGATCTTGCGCCAGTTATGGTACATCCGCATGATGGAGATGATGGTGCTTCTCCAACAGATCGGTCACTCTCAGCTGACGATGCACATGATGCATGGCGGACTTCAACTCCCAGCCCTGGCGATTAGTCCTAAAATATTGTAATATACTTAAATTAGTTTTCATTGCACTTGTTGTTCACACCATAGAGGCTTCGAACTGATTTTCATCCGACAACCGTGAGTGCAAAAGTGTTGGAGGTCCAACCGCTCCGACTCGGAAGAGTCCAACCTTAGAGTCGGCGGACCATCTCCGACCCCGGTGTGCCGACCACAATTAGGCCTGCACATAGAGTGGTATCGTGGCATCACATAGATGGGATCATAGCATTTATGAAGGCGGAAGTGAACGTTGAGATAGACGTTGGAGGATTCCCACCTATATCATTGTATGCCCATTTTCATTTTTGGATGATGATCGACAACCAATCTCAGGAGCTTGTATGCAATTCGCCATTCCATCTATTTGCAGCTGTAGGTTTTCCTGCTATTATGTGAGTCACATGTCGATCTTCCCTCTCAGGGTATGTTTTCCCTTAACATTTTGGAGAGCGGCTAGATGACCAATAGAGCAAAGCAGAATGCTGTGTGGTCTGCAGTATGGCTCCTAATTTATGTATTTTCTCTAGAATGAGGTGCATTGCTCTAAGGGCTGCGGCAGGTCCTCGCTTATGTATTTTATCCCGAACCCAAACGAATGGTTACACTAATAACTAAAAACCCCTCCAACCCGTACTCCATCGTGCATCGGACCCCTGTCTAGCTTTTTTCCTTGAAAGGAAGGTGTTTTGCTAGAGGACCCTCTCCTGAAGCAAAAGTAGCTTGAGCTAGTAGAGAAGTAGGATTTGATACCAAAAATTGGAAATGTAGGTGAGAGGATGACACCAAAACATGGAGATGTATTGAGAATGCAATAGTTGTATTACAAAAAATAACCAAAATGAGGAATATATCTTTTGAAAACAAAGGTAACCCTAATACTAACCCTAAAGAGAAAACCCTCCTAAGTGGAAGAAAAGTGTGCGAAGGGTGTGTTCACACACACTACTCATAATCTAATAGTGGTGAAGTTTGATGAGGATAGGGCGCATGATTTGAGAGACAAAACAAGAGCTGAGAAGAAATTTTTGGGGGAGGAAACTTGACTATAAGGTGGACCGGTAGGATAGGCCTTGATATATTTCAAGCTGTTGTATTGGAAGGTTCTATCCTACTTTGGGCTGATGGTTGATGAAACCACCAATTGGAGGCACATCTTCACCTCTGCAACACTTTCAGTTCATTTACCGACATAGTGGACACATGAGCTTGCAGTTATACATCTCTTGTGCAGATTTATTCACGCTGAACACCCCTCAGGCCTGGAATTAACCAGAGTGTTCTCAATTGTTTCTTTAGAGGCAGGGATACCAGATACAATTGGATCCAGCGTTCAGAATGTAAAATATGATAGCACATTTTGGAATAGACGCCCCATGAGAAAGATGAGACGACCTGTGGGCACAATGCAGAAAGAAGCAGTTGTCCAAGTAGTTGTGCCACAACAAGTCTGGAATGGGGAGGACTGTACTGTACCATCACTGCACCCATTGTTTCTTAATGCATTGAGCAAGGTGTCTGGATATGCCCCGTGGCTGTGCTCAGAGGGAGGTGAGATTTTAGGGAATGTTGAAATCATTTGCCCCTTGGCACATTTAATGCATTTAGATCCCTTAGCCTTAGATCCACCCAGTCTTGTGCCATGTCACCCTCACCAAGGACCTTGACCTTAATTCCTTTTTGGTCATTTACGTGAAGCCCAAACAAATATAATACAAACATTAATCCTTTAAAGGAAAATATCGACTGACCCTTCCGAGGTCATGTTGCCTCAACTTGAGCGTAGCATTCCTTCCCTCTTTAGGCATCAGCGTCCTCGATGATAAAGTCTAGGCACACTCTCCGTAACTAGGTAGCTTCTGATAGAGGTAAACCATGCCATGCAACCAACACCGTGGGTATCTTCCGATTGCGTACTTGCATTGTTCCTCGGTCCAGGATTCTTGTTGGTTTGCGTCCTGCATTATCCTCTTATCTCCTGAAACAAAACAACACCCTCGATTAGTGAGTCACCTGTATGCAAAAATTTCTTTAAGCGAGAAACATGAAACACTGGGTGCACCTTACAACCCTGTGGTAATTCTAATTTATAGGCCACCTTGCCTATTCTTTTTAGAATTAACCATGGCCCACAATATCGGGGAGATAACTTAGCACACTCTCCTACAGTCAAAGACTTAGAGTGCAAAGGAACTCTGAGAAAAACTTTTTCTCCTTCCTTAAATTCTCTAACGGATCTGTTTTCATCCGCATACGCCATAGCTCTATCCATAGCTTGGCAGATGTTAGCTCTCGCAAGTGCTAGCATCTCCCGCATTTGAACCACAAAGTTCGCGGCACTAGGCACTTTCTGAGGTACTCCAACTATAGTTGGATTTGCTGGTCTATAACCATAGTTCAGCTCAAACGGACTGAACCCTGTAGAGGAATGTTTTCTATCATTGTAGGCAAATTCTAATAGTGACAACCACTTGTCCTCAATGACACATATGCTCTAAGCATATCCTCTAAAATTTGGTTGATTCTTTCTGTCTGACCATCCATTTCTGGATGATTCCCGCTACTCATTCCCAACTCAGTCCTTAGTGTCTCAAACACTACAGTCCAAAAATGACTGGTAAATTTGACATCCTTGTCTGACACTATGGATTTGGGTAATCTATGCAAACGAAATATATGTTTAATAAACAAATCCGCCACTTGCAGGGCACTAACAGACTCTCTAGTTTGAATGAAGTGAGCCATCTTGGTAAGACGATTAACTACCACAAGGATAGAATCATATCCACCTTGTGTCGTAGGCAAACCTATAATAAAGTCCATGGAAATGCTCTCCCACCTACCTAGTGGTATTTCCAAAGGTTATAAAAGTCCGGGTGGCTTCACCCGCTCTACCTTACTTCCCTGCACGAAAAACAATGTGTCACATATTCATGAATATGTTTTTTCATTGTAGACATGTGGCATACTAGATCCATCTAGGCAATTTTGGGGCTTGGTGGAATCTGCAAGCTGGAGCCTTCACGTATGTGGACTATTCTAGAGTTTTGCTACCACCAAGGTTGGTTGGGAGGAAATTCTGTGTGCCTGCCCCGTGATAGACTGTTAAACTGATGATGTGAAGTGAGTTAAAGATAGTGATCATTATATGGTGCCCTTGGATAGCCCAGGCAGAGAGATGTTTGAGAATTGGACTCTTCTGGCTAGATAATGATCAGTTTATTTTGCATAGGATGCATATTTAGGGATAGCAGAAGAGGCAGTCAATTCACACGTTCAGCAAGGCTCATGATGGAAGGGATGAGGATGGTAAAGAGAAAATATCAAGAACAAAGCAGAATACACAAAATAACAAAATTAATGTCGTTAGGTCATGGTCATTTCATTTAGTGATTCAACAGTATATCCTGAATCCCAAACCCAATAAATAGACGTACCAAAGATGATACTCTTGCACATGATACCCTTGTGATCAAGTATCAAAAGATGGTTGAATTTCAATGCCATTGCCACCTCGTATTGATTGAACGTCATGATGCTATGCCATCCATTTATGAAATGGTTCTGAGGGTAACACTCCTATTGGACAAGGAGCTGTATTGGGAATCGGGATACACAGTTGAAGCTGTATTCTGTATCCCTAAATGCACTGATGGAAGCCAAAAATGCTTAGCCACTCAAATTGAAAGGCAAGATTCCACTGGCAGATGTAATCGAATAAAAGAACCGATAGTCTCACTAACACAAGGACCATGGACTAATAGTTGACATTGCCAGTGAGATTGACCATGGACTAATAGTTGACATTGCCAGTGGACAACACATGACCGGCTAGCCAGCTAGGCATAAATTTGATACTCATAAGGTTACTTAAAATTGTTGGACTCAGATATAGGACCAAATGATATAGTCCTGGGATTAAATGAGATTTTAACGGGAATTTTGTGGCCTTGAATGCCATATTGTCTCATATCACAAAGTCAAGGGAGTGATGTTGCAAGGCCTTACAGGAGCTACTGAAGCATCAGCGTGCCATATATGTGTCATAGTCATATGATCTATATATAGGCAGTATTTCCCTCATGTCGAGGATGTGACATGCAGCAAATATATACTCTCATAAGTTGCTACATCAGTTTATTTTAGCTGAGCGCTACAAAATGTTGTACTTCAAACAATGAAGATTTCAGAATGCATTTACATAGAACAATTATGTAATTGTCTTTCACTTAAAATTAGGAGCTCCAGTCAAGAGCCTAGATTCTTGAAATAAATTGTTCTCCTTCCACTTGCCAAGACAGAGTTTTACCTCTTGGAGCTCAGCTCTCTTAGCAATCTTGCTGCCAGTATCCATTGTGTGCACTATTATTTCGTTTGCCCTCTCAAACATCATCATGACCATGTTTTGAAATTTGCTTTATTGTTGTTGGGGACCACTGTCAAAGCCGAGCATATGTCTTTAACTGCTGGTCAAATTCAAGGTTTTTTCCAGCCAGACCCACCATTAGTGTCACTCTTGAAACTGCTATTTTTGTGCTACCTGGATTTTCCTCAGAGACTGACCGGGTGGGATCCTCGACCTTTGAAAATGTTACATCCCAGACCTGCACAGATTAACGAGTTTGCATGTTTGTCCCCAAAAAGAAAAGTTTGCATGTTTGCATGCTCAATAATAAATGCAAATCGAAGAGAACATGCCAAAGTAGGACCATCTCCTAATATACTTACATGTAGCCTTTTACCTGCGTGAATAATAGATGCAAATCGAAGAGAACATGCCAAAGTAGGACCATCTCATAATATACTTACATGTAGCCTTTTACCTGCGTGAACAGGTTTGGCGGATACGAAAACCTCTGTTCCAACTGGCGCAGCTTTCAGGTGGTTGATGGTTAGTTCGACCCCCGCAACACGTTCAAACCCAGATGCGATGTGGGCAGCTAAGCTAGCAAGTGACTCGGCAATCAAAGCAGACACTCCTCCGTGAAGGACGTGGAATGGCTACGACAAAATACAAAAACTGTCAGCTCATTCTAATTTAGAAGTCCTGATTATAGTATTAACAAAATTACTTGGAAGCGCAGTCGTATGACATGTTAGATTTGCGAGAGTCCTGCACTAAGTTCCAATAGATCGGCCATCGCATAGTCAGAGGGAGGGGTCTGTAGAATTCTTTATATTGACACAAAACTATCCATGGACCTCTCGCAGAGCACATAAATCAGTCGCGATTGAAGCCATTCCGGCAATTATGCTTATGTACCGTCAGAATATCGGCTGGAGCGTCCTTCAATTGGACATCATTGTGCTAACGAAAATTTTATAGGTCCCTTCGGAACCTCTAGCATACGAGTCAATTTCACCTCGAAAATGCTATAGGTGCCTTGGAAGTTGGGATTCCGGAACTAGCATACGAGTCCTACCGTTTCGAAATCAGGATATATTTTCGCACGCTAATGAAAGATGGCAGTCGCACGGACCTGACACGACTTCTCGCTGACGACAAAACGGCCGTCCACGCATTCAGGGCTAACGTGCTCGAGTCGGAAGCCTATGAATTGCATGGGAAGCTCTAGCAGCTGCGAAGACTGGTTTTCATCGAGAATGGGTTTGGCCATGTCCAAGGAAGGATTCACTGAGCTTGCAAAAAACAGCCCCGGGGAGAGAGAGTCGCTCAATCGGAAGACAATTTTGTTTAAAGCAATGGCAGCAAGACACGTCAAGCACTCGGCTTTTAGTTTGTGAACGACCTCTTGCTTTAGAGCCCCTTCCCACGCACCTTAAGATGCTGCATGGCCCAACTCCGAAAAGCAAGGTACCCCCAAGGCCCCTTGACGTGCTCTGTCAACAACCACCACGCTACAGAAGGCGCGGAGGGTGCCCGTAGTAGGCACCCCTTGGACTCAGCTAGAATTTCGGATAACTAAGTCCAACCTTAACACATAGTCGAAAAAGTGTGAAGCCCTAGTCCATGGTTACCGACTCTTAGTCCATGTCGAAAAGATCAACATAGTCGAACAAGTGTGAAGCGCTAGTCCATGGTGGACCGACTCTTATTAGCCATGCCTCCTTAGTAGTAGTGGAGATTTTGTGAATTCCACGTATAATTTTTTTTACAATCAATAATAGCCCAACCCCCTTTTAAAAATCATTTACTTCCTCTCTTGCATCCAAAAGTGCTTGCTTTACTACTATGCTAGGACGCAACGCCTCTGTGCACTCTTGTTATGGTAGGTAACCTAGAGGGAAGTTTTGAATTTGAGACTCCTCATGAAGCCACATGTCAACGTTATGCATAGCCATGTTTTTTTTGAAAAGCTGTGTAGTCTCATGACTTCAAGTCAAACTCTCTTTCCTGAAGATGAAGTTGCCATTGCAATACCTGACCCTCATGAGTTGGTGACTTCTTGCTTTGGATCCCAAGGTTGATATATAGTCTTGATCATTTTTCTTCATGAGATGGTTTGTAATATCTGTAAATTTGTAAATATGCAAGCACAATTAAAACGCTTGACCTACAATGTACAGGGAATTTGTGATTTGCATAAATGAAAGATAGTATAGGCATGTCAAAAGATTGTAGCCCATATAGTGGCCCTTCAGGAGCATAATAAGCACTGCTATGCTAGTCAATGAGGAAAGCATTCTTGACATTTAGCTGGTACACATTCCATATGCTGAGTGTCACTAGTGATATTAAGAACCATATGGAATTCATCTTTGCTATCAGAGCATAAGTCTCATCATCGTCGTGACCATATTGCTATGCAAATCCTTTTGCAACTAGTCTTGCTTTGTATATTTCAATGCTTCCATCTGGATTGTACTTCCCTTTGTAAACCCATTTGTTTGCTATGGTCTTCTTTCCTAGTGGAAGGTCGCTTAATTCCCAACTGTTGTTCTTGTACAAAGCTTCCATTTCTTCATTCATAGAAGTTTTCCATTCTGGCTTGTCAACTGCGTCTTCGAAGTACATTGGCTCTTCTGTAGCCATGATGGTAGTCATAAGAGCATAATTTGTGGTTTCAACTTCAATTGCTTTTCCTTTCTAAGCATATGCCAATCTAGTTGGTGGTTTGCTTTCCCTAGTAGACCGTTGGAGTTGTTGCTCTTCTCGAGGTGTCTCTGGCGATTCTTCCTCTTCTTCATCAACCTTTTCTATAAATGACTGTATAATCAGTGTATCTATCTCTGGAGAGGTCGATGGTTGCAGAGATTGGCACAAAGAGCTATAGCCATCTGTTGGGCCGATCCTCATGTAGGAAAAATGCTATATGTGAGCCTCAATTGGAGCTTGTGAGCCTTGTGGGAGCCTTCGTGTGGTTACGGGTGTATTTATGGCATCTATACGATGGAGCTTGGTGCAATTGGTTGTTGAGATTGCAGAAGGTGTGCTGCAACTAGTCGTCGTCACTGTATTACAGTGGCAAATGGAGCTGGCTGTCCAGATGTTGCTAACGCTTGAAGGTGAGTGTCCTATGGTGCCTCTGCCGATGAGGAGCATGCAGGATCATTTTGGGTCTGTGGAGGCTCGATTGAGTGCACCTTAGCTAGTGTGGTCACCCGTGTAGAGTCGCTTGCCTTAGAGTTTATGTTAGTTAGGAGTCGACCAATGGAAGCTGTGCCTTAGGTACTTGTAGGAGCTTAGTTAGGATCTTGTAAAGCTTGGAGTGGAGCTTAGCTATGCCTCTATAGAGTAGGATATATACTCTCTCAATCTCTCTCTCTGAATGACGTGGGTCTCTCAAAGAACTCTTGCAATGGAGTTGAATTGACGGAAATCTCTCAAATGAACAAAAATTTTCCCAAGCAGAATGAATGGATATCTTTCAACAACGGAATGAAAGCATGAAGCTCTCAATCAATCACACTCTCTCAAGAATCACGATGCCTCAGCAAAAGGCAAGGGAGCTTCGATACCATGTCCAAATATGGAGAGAGGAGAGGAGAAGAGTGGAGATGAGGAGAGAGGGCACAACTAGAGAGCACACCACAAACTAGATTTAGTTGAAAATGTAGAATATATACAAACCCCTTTAAGGTTAGGGCTAGGGTTAGGGTAAGATTTCTAACCCTTTCCTTTATAGCACTCTATGTGTTAGTGCTATGCACAATATCAAAAATATGATGTTGAGATGGTTCCTCAACAACATGGCATGGGATGCTGGATTGAATTCTTTCAAGTTTAAGTTCAATTTTTTGCAAGAAAAATGTAGCACTTCTGAAGAATACCGCCATCCAACATGACTGGATGACTTGTGCTACCTGAAGCCCGTTACCACAATATGCAGGCATGGCATTGATTTTGATCCAAAGCTCACAATGCTTGTAGATGACATGTCTCTAAATGCAGTGTTGAACCTGCCTGGAACTTGCATCACTTATGTAAGTTCTTGTTGCCATACCTGGGGAAGCTAGTAAAGTCCAAGGATCCCATAATTTATTTGAAGGTTTCCCTATGAGGGCCATGTAATTGATACCCTAGCATATGATTCTGGACAACACCCATTTTGGCTGTTCATTGGAGAATTTTCTAGAAGCTATAGTGATATGGCAGATGCTGAAAATGTTATTATATTTATGCTAACTAATCCAGTGCCTGCACACTAGTGGGATGTGATGCAGAGAATTATGGGGCTACCAATGGACGTGTTGACAAAATTCCTTTCATTAAACCCATTTTCTAAACACTATCCCCCATTCTATGGGAGTTGAATACATCTTGTACATGGATATATTATTACATGGTGTAATGACCCTAGGTCACCAATTATATATAAAGAATCGATTTCATTTAGTCATATTGTTTCTTATGTGATGTGTGTGTGTGTGTGTGTGTGTGTGTGCGCTGCAATCTTTTTATAGTATTGCAGTATCAATTAAAATTTTTCATATTTATCTAATAGTGTTGCAATATCAAGTACTAGTTTCTGATTAATGTTGCACTATTAAGTAAAAAGCATTGTTGTAGTATTCTTGTTGATCTATTAGTGTTGTAGTATCAAGTAGAAAGGAGAGAGAAAATTCTATTTGCTTACACAAAGCTATTTTCACAAAAGCCAGAGATAAAAAATGTGCAATGTTTGTCAATGTGTTTGTCAATATGGCTCTTACCCCTAAAGGGGACCCCTCAAGGGTCATATTGAAAGACAAACACAATATGTTGATATAGTATTAATACTGACATAGTAGTGATTATTGATATGTTGATAAGTACTAATATAGATATGCTAATTTAATATTAATTTAGTACTATTGTAGTACTAACAAAGTGCTAACAAAGTGCTATATCAACACTAATAGGGAACCCCAGTGAGAAAAACTTGTTGTATTAATTAATGGAGGAGAAGGGGAGGAAGGATGAGGAGGGAGAGGAGGAAGTAGGAGGGGAGGACGAAGGAGGGAGGGAGGAGTGGTGAGGAGGGAGAAAGAGAGAGCGGCTAAGGAGGGAGAGCAATTGAGGAGGGAGGAGGGTAAGGAGGTCGACAACCACTTGCGATGGAGGGAGGCAATTATGATTTGTTTTGGCTTACGTTAATCGACAAAAGGGGGTGGCAGAGCACGGTAGATAGATTAATTAATAGATTTTATAGCATGAGAGCGATTAGGGACCTCCAAATATGATATATCAACACTAATATGCTTATTAGTACTAATTCTCAGATATTGACTAGTACTAATGCTGATATGTTGATTTAGTCCCTTTTGTAAAACTAACGAAGTGCTAAATCAACACTAATGCGCTGATTAGTAGTACTAAAGTAAAAATTTAATACTGGTGGTAAATCAGTGTTAATTTAGTGAAGTACTAAATCAACACTCATATGATGATTAGTACTAATGTTGACATGTTGATTTAATATCAATTCAACACTGATATATATCAGTGTTAATTTAGTACTAATATATCCTTACTAAATCAACACTAATATATAAGTACTAAATTGATCATGAAAAGGATGGTTCATCATTTGGATGGACGCATCTGAAGTGTATAGTACTGACGGAGAAAAGTGATGCACAACTAGTGGGGTGGCAGGTTCTATGTTCTAACTTGTCAGGCTCGATCCTCAAGTACTAGTCTGAATCTATATTCTAACTTATCGGGCTCGATCCTCGAGTGATGTGACACAAATTGAGTAGTGCCACAATGGCTAGGAATCTTCATTTCTGGGAGTGGACTTGAAAGACATGCATTCGATTGTCTCCCTCTTGTTGGAAGATATGCTAAGTGTTGAAGGAGAGTCAAAATGCTCACTCTTATTTCAGAGTACAACACTTCTTTCACTCCCATCCCTCCAGAACTAAGAGTTCACTTTTATGGCTCCTTTAGAATGTTGCATGCCTCACAAGTGCACTCACCAATGGATGCACTCCCTGCAAGGCATGCCTTTAACAAGAAGAGGGCAATTCACATGAGGAGTCCTCATAATCTTCAAGTTCCACTACTGCACCATGCATGCACCAAAGGGAAAAGCAAAAAATTTGCTTCTGCCTTGCATGTGAGTGTCATTCAGTTCCAATGCTAGTGATTGAGAATGCGGACATTCCTCCAGTGGCACATTTGCTCAAGATAATGGAAGAGATGGGGTAGATCTACTAGGTATCAACGTGTCTTTTGAATGATCCTTGCCTTTAGTCAGAATATTCAAAGCTTGTGAGCTCAATATTCTTGAGTGAAGCTAGAACTTGGGAGAATGCATCATAGACACAATCTTTAAATTCTTGAGCAAAGGTCTAGTAATTGGGAGGCCAGTAATTGGCCTCTGTTCTCCCACATACTCTATTCCCAGACCTCATTGTGTTTGCCGCCATGCTGATTTATAGTCATAGCATAAGAGTTTGGTTTCATTGCTGCTTGGAAGGTGAATTACTTGATGCATCTAGGCTAGCTGTCCATTAATTGATGCATACACGCCCAAAAATTTATACCGAGCAGATGCCTTGATTGATAAGGTCTGAGACAACAACCTCAGGAAGGATGTTGTGCTTGCGAATGAGCATCTAGCTATTACAAATAAAATTTTGAATGTCTTTCTCAAACTGCAAGCTACTGTGTCCCCCTCTTAGGATGGAGCTGCGGAGCCCCCCTCTCAGGATGGAGCTGCTGTACCCCCTTCTCAAGATGGAAAAGAGGAGTGAGGAACCTATTTTACTTGTCCAAATTTTGCTACTATGCCCCCCTTACACTGGTTGAGCTTGCATCATCATTTGTTTTGCTCCTTTGAAAGGAGATGTAAATACGATGTAGTATTTCTGGTTCTGTAATAAAATAGCTCTCTTTTTATCTATGTGCCCTCTTTTTGGTTTAGAGAGCTATATGAGTACAGTGACATATTGATGCATTATGACCCAGACCTACCAAGAACATCATTTTGTAGACCACCATAGGAATATGAATTGTATAGCTATTTGGGACCTCATGTAAGTCTGATAATTTCTTTGAAGGAGAGTCACTAAGACATTATTAGAGATCTTTGTTAGTGAGCTATTGTCATCCCGTTGGTAGCAATGTTGCTTGAAGTTCTTTGAGATCCTTGATTGCAGTAGTAGGTTCTTGTGGAGCTACTCCATTTCTAGGAGCAGGTTCTTGTGAATCTACTATTGGCATGTTTCTTATTGTCAGTGTCGCATCATTGAGCATTGCAATCTCCCACGTGTACCACGTCTATGATACTCATCGTAATAAAGTGATATATGCTCTATGTATCAAATTGCAATGTCTTAGAGATCTTTTTCTTTTGTTGAGCCCAAGTTTCAGCTGAGAAAGTTGTCAGGGATGAAGATAATTCGTTGTTCACATTGGAAGGTTATTGTGGGACTTCCATTGTGATGGGCATTACTCGTGTGGCCGATTCTTGCGTCACTTCCCTGATGATAGATGGCATATTTATCAGTAAGGAGGGCTCTTGTGTGGCTCCCATTGTGGGATTCAGCTCTTGTCTTGGCAGGTTCTTGTGTTACTATCTCTTTTTTCAAGACAGATTCTTGTGTTACTGCTAGTTGCCTTGAAGATGATGTAATAAATTGACATGCCTTTTGATAGACTTGCGATCGAGCAAGTTCTTGTGTTACTATCTCCCTTTTTGAGACAAGTTCTTGTGTAACAACTTGAAAGGAGGTAGATGAACTCCCTTGCATATGATCCTCCTGCATTGGTGCTTTTCCCTTGTCCTTACAAGTAGGTTCTCACTGTTCTTGGCATATTTGCAGAGTAGATTCTTGTGTGACTACTACTGGTACATTTGCACTTGTTGATGCTTTTGTATTGATAGATTTGGGGCTCTGCTCCTACTTTTGCAATGGAGATGGTGTACATTTAGGCTTACGGCAAGCATGGATGGGTTGTTGATTGCTCTGGCAACGCTTAGGTACCCATATATTAGAGTTGCCAAGATTATATCCCTGGGCCTCAAGTAGTAGTCTTGTGGGAACCCATTGGTAATGTACCTTCCTTGTTGGATGGCGTCCTCTTCTTCTTTGATGTTGAGGTTTGTTGTTTACATGAGGGGGTGGTTGGTGATGGTGAGGCTTGATGCTTAGAGGAGGAGGTGGCTTCATATGTTGAGGTTTCTTTGGAATCCAAATTTAAAATGATTCACCCTCAAAGTATCCTTTAGCCTTCAATAGATCCTTTCGGACCCATATTTTCTTGGTTGCCTTCTGTCTTTGTCTTCTTCCTTGGTGGTGTTCGTGTTAAGGTGGGGAGGTGGAAGTAGTTGCTGACGTTCATCCTTGGCTAGCAATAAGTGCATCTTGATGGGATGATTCATCACCAAATAACCCTTTGTAAGTGTCTTGTATCTAGCTTTTACCAAGAATGGCGGCTTCCGTTAAGGTACCTATAGGAGCTACAGAAAACTTGCAAGGCACAATGTAATTGTCCAAGGAAACATTCAACATTAAAGAACCAATAACCTTAATAGAGGTACCCTCTATGGACTTAATTTCAGAATCACATACTTGAAGGCATACCTGGCCAAGATGTTTTAATGTCTCCCAAGAGATGAGGTTGTGGCCTGCTCGCCCATCTAGCATGGCCTGTATTTGGCATGTTGCACCTACTGATGTCAACTCTATCCAAACTTGAGATGGAGTCGTATCTATATCAATAATATTATGAATTGTAAGCTCAACTTCATTAGGTAGTACCACCCTTATGGTGTAAAAAGGTGTAACGGCAATAGGTTTATCATTGCCAAGGTGCATACATTGAGTTCCTTTCATACCATAGGATTGTGTATCATCAAAGAATTGGTACGACTGGGGTTGATTTCCAATAGGTATCGTGGGACTTGGCTCCCTGAGTATTGCTTTTGACATCAATGGTTGGGACGGCATTTGAGCCTCTGACATTGCCCTAGTCTGTCCAGCAAATGGGTTTAGCCACTCTACTGAGTCTGTCAATCCAAACCTTCCCATGATATTGGAAAAGGTTTTCCTTAATGTAGTTGCTGCTGTAGATGGGGTAGGAGAGTGGAGATGAGTGGGGATGGAGTTCAAAGCCACTAAGGTCTAACATTAGAGGGTTCACCCATGTCTCCATAGGGACTCTTCCAAGCTGGATAATTCACTTGCTGGTGGTTCTTGCAAAGAGTGAGAACCGACTTTTGCACTTCTTGCTGACCCTGAGGATGCCAAGCTAGGTATGGAGGTCGACCAAATGGTATTTGAGGCACTATCTTTAGGCTCAAAGTGAGCTTGTAGGACTCTTTAGGACTCTTCCCTGATCTCAAGATCATGTGTTCATTAGTAGGGTTGAGGCCTCATTTTTAGGTTGAGTCCACCTCAACATGAGGTCAAGGGGTGGCAACACCTTGTGGCTTCCCTACGGCCATGGGGATGGGGCTATGGCGACGAACCGTGGGGATATCAAGTCGGTGGGATAGAGTTTAAGCAATGAGTCAATGCTTGTTTAACCTGTGGAAAAGAGCTATGGCGACAACCCGACAGGATAGGGCTATGGCGATGACTCGTGGGGATAGGAACGTGCAATTCAAAGCCATGGTAGAAGACTAGACAAGCAGAAAGATCAAAGTCATGAGATCAAATAGAGGAGGTGAATACATGTCTTCAGCATTCATGAACTTTTGCAGAAGTCATGGCATTCGAAGACAATTCACTTGTGCAGATACTCCTCAGCAGAATGCAAGAGCTGAAAGGAAGAATGGTACTTTAGCAGACAGCAATGCATAGAGAGAAGCATCTTTTGAATCAATATTGGGCAGAAGCAATAGCCACTATAAACTATTTGCTTAATCGGCTTCCTACCGAACCGATATAGGGTATGACATGTTATGAAGCATTCACTAGCCACAAACCACACATTGGTCATCTCCGCATATTTGGTTTCATATTATATGCCCATATACATGATGATCATCTCGCAGGAAATTGGATGGGAAGTCACGTAAATGCATCATGGTTGGCTTTAGTGAAGAAAGCAAAGCATACAAGTTGTATGATCCCATCAATCGCAAGGCATTATCTCCAAAGATGTAATCTTTGATGAGGAATTAGAATGGGAAACCTCAAATAGACAGAAGACAGGTGCACCGATTTCACAGTCATCTACAAAAAAGGTTGATGAAGAAGAGCAAGATTTGCCAGAAACACCCGAAGCAGAGCCATAGCAACTCAGATGATCTACTAGGGAAAGGAGACCTCCAGTCAGATTAACATATACTCAGAAAGGCAAAACAATTTAGGTTGAAACCACCAATTATGCTCTCATGACTACCATCATGGCTACAGAAGAGCCAGTGTACTTCGAAGATGTAGTAGAAAAACCAAAATGGCAAAGTGCTATGAATGAAGAAATAGAAGCTTTGTATAAGAATAATACTTGGAAATTATGCGACCTTGCACCAAGAAATAAGGCCATAGCAAACAAATGGGTATACAAAGTGAAGTACAATCCAGATGAAAGTATTCAAAGATACAAAGCCAGACTAGTTGCAAAAGGATTTGCATAACAATATGGTCAAGACTATGATGAGACTTATGCTCTAGTAGCAAAGATGGATTCCATACAGTTCTTCATATCACTAGCGACACTCAGCAGATGGAATGTGTATCAACTCGATGTCAAGAATGCATTTCTCAATGGTTATCTAGACAAGGAAGTTTACATACAACAACCAGCAGGTTATGTTGAACTAGGAAATGAGAATAAGGTTTGCCATCTTAAGAAGAGTCTTTATGGCTTAAAGCAAGCACCCAAAAGTTAGTACATCAGAATTGACAAGTATTTTGCTCATCTGGGATACATGAAATCTCTATCTTCAATTAAATACTGACACTCATATATTGCTCTACATATCCCAAAGTAGACTGCAATTAAACTTTACCCAATTCCATTGTCCAAAGCTTGAAATATATTGAAAGTAACTTGCAATTGCATTACATGAAGTTATAGTTGTATAGATTGATTAAGATTGGTATAAAATAGCCATATGTTTCCCCAAAACTATGATTACCCATTCCTTATGTTTCAACCCCCTTCTATCACAAAAAGGTTGAAATTTTCATTCGAGAGACACAAGTTCTCTCCAAAAAACTGCCCCAAAATAGCTAAAATTAAGAGTTACTAAGTTGATCCAACGAACATCCATATGTATGGCAGAACCATATCAATCTGGTTACATCACAAACCCATGATAGCAAAAATTGCACAAGCAATATCTACTACTATTGTAGGATATATAACATTACTCCTCCATCTAATCTATAATGATCCATGTACCCAATGTAATATTCAGAAATCACCCTCTGCAAATCTGGTAGAGAAGTGTGTCAACTCACTTGCATCTATCCACACCAAGGTCAAGTTAGAATGAGAAGCTTACGATGTGGGACTTCGGGCATCCATGCTAGCACACAATTGTAATCTATGTCACTCAACCAAAAATGAAGTATAAGTTACATTGGCTATTTTGTCTCCCATAAATCTATCCCTGCAATGGCAGCAAGATACAATGTTATTTCATTAAGCCAATCCAACACATACGGTCACCTCCTTGGGTTATCAAAAGTTATAGACTCTCATTCAAACCCCTTATACAACAACTTAACCCAAAAAAACATACCTCCTTAATTATTATTAGTCCAACCAGTGTATAATATTTTAGAAACAATAAAAATCCTGGCATACTCGAATGGAAATAAAAAACAGTCCCAAGTTGGGGACTCATTATTACCCCAGGTTCAAAGTTTTTCATAGATCTCGATCAAGTCATAGGAGATGAAGGCTTCCTTAGTACAATAACACTCTTCAATGGATGTACATCATAGTAAAACGAACTCCACGATTCAATATTTCAGTGCTCCATATTCACCTTGAACTAATGTGTCCAAAATAAGCAAGTGACTGTTACACTTCAACTACGTGATCTCGTATCACATACTGTGTCCGCAAATTGCATCACCTATACTATATCGTTACCTAAGCGCTGTAGTGGGTACTCCCTATTTCCGTCTCAGTGGCTATCTCCTCTACTCATCCTTCTAACTATAGGGAGTCGCGCAGCTTATCTCTCACTTTATCTTTTCGACGTATATAAGATCCATATTTCAGCTTATCTCTCACTTTATCTTTAGGGAGAACTCCTGTGTTCTTTCGGCATACCCGTGTCGTCCTACCTTGCTGGCAGGGGTGTGGCTTCTTTCGGGCTAACTGAGGGCTATCCTTGGGCGCATAAAGTCCCCTTAGCCTTCACGGAGCAGGGAGCCTCTGCTGCTACCCGTTCCCACTGCCAACTGTATCAGGTGCAATAAGTTAAGTGCATGGGGATCTGATCTAACGCGTCGGCAGTCATGCTACTATAACCTTCTAAATCGCAACGCTAAAAATCTCTTCGTTACTTCCACTTATTCTACGCAGGATACCATGTAGACAAACGATCTAAGGGAAAGGCAGATCTTGTGGTTGTTGTTAATCAAAAGTATAGCGTAATGTGTATTCCCAATCGTCAAACGGGACTGCTGACCGCCATGAACCACTTGATAAGCCAACCGGCCTCTCTATCTACGTTATTCTCCTGCGGTTGTGTAGCAGTGCAACCAACGCGTTGGAGAGCCAAATACATATTTTGGTAGCTTGGCAATGACCAGACACTTGGAAAGAATATTGCAATGCAAGATCCACCAACAGTCTAGGAAGAGTCGACTCAATCGAACAATTATGAAAGATGGAATCATATCAAGAGTCCTCACATCCCTAAAGATCAAGAGATGACTTATAATCCCCTTACTGTGTCTCCATGTTAACTCTCGTATTCCGACGTAATGACGACAGTGGGGCTTAGAACAGTATACGAATAACAACGCTCCTACATAGCGTTCCGTTCCATTTTGTCTATTGCAAACGGGTTGCTAAACATGCTACCGGCTGAGCGTCATAACGTAGGAACCAGATCGCTCCTTTCTTGTCTAAAAACTATCCCGTCTGGAATACAAAAAGCACATAAGATAAATCGTATAATGGCTACGTAACGTATCTCCGTTGCAACACAACCAACGTGTCCTTCTCCAGGAGATTGGCCAGCTGAAGGATCAAAGACATTCCGTCGTGGATCCCTCTACATAATCACGTACTATGTGCAACTCCCCCGTTACTGTATGGAGCCCATAAACTCCCGCGCATCCTTCCAGGCCACCCAAATAGGCCTTGGGCTAGTCTGTTCGAAGTAAGTAGAAATGACTATGGGGAAGACATCTTACGGCCATTTATCACGCCTCGAGCTTCCAAACACAATGAAAACCATTGCGTAGTGTGTATGCCTGAGGGAGGTCCATCTGCAGTCCGTCGTGGTGCATGAAGGTCCTTGAAATCTCTTGGCTCGCATACCCAAACTTTGGTCTTAGTATTCTCTCTGCCGTGAGTAGTGGACTCCTTCCTCTTCTTCCCCTTTGGATGCCGCAGTTCCTTGGGAAGGGGGAAGACACTCCCTCCCCTAGTACCATTCCCCATTACACCTTGGTTGCAGTCTCTCAATACGAATCTCGAATTTCTGGCCAACCTCACATTCGGTGCTAATAAAGTGCCGGATGAAGTATAGCTAATTTCCGACAATTGTATATCAGCACAAGGTTCTCTCAATGAGTCGAGTCAAGATGCAACTCAATAATTTCGACCTTCTTCTTACCGTCAGGTCCCTTGGTTGTTTCCTATGCATAAAGTCATGACCTATGGAAGCCCACCGGTTAATACAGTGGATCATTGTTATACTCTATGGCTTGTGATGCAACCATGGTATCTACTCGTGTACATTCAGGGATAATGTCTATGGATCTATAATTCATGTATATACTCATCCTAATAAGGAGTTACTTCGTTTATGGGGATTATTCCAACATCTTCTGCTAATCAGCTTGTGACAACCCCCATCTTATTTGGGTATACCATGTATGGATATTCAATGAGAGTCACCCCCCTCATGTAATTATATGGGCAACATCCTTCACTCTTATTAGAATACCAGTGATTTCTTTACTAGAGTGAGTGCCCATGACCCATTCCTTGGCCAATCTATATCTGCTATAATAATCTTTCTTCAACATAATCAAAAGTTCCTGACCCCCATGATCTGGAATTATACATCTCTAAATTAATCATGGGAATGTCTTTTGGACATCATACACCTTTCACTAATCTTACTCAACATATGTCATTACCTTTAGATTACAAACCAAATATCTCGTATTGGACATTTCGGTAAATGTTCCAATACAATTCCTTCCTAATTTTAGGGTAATAATACTTCCCATCTAGAAATTGCACCATGGGAATAAGTTAGCACATCCTACTATGGGACGATGTGTGTGTGTGTGTGTGTGTGAAGGAACAGAGGCAACTTTATCTTTACCCTTATCATTTCTCTTAGGTGGGGTAACAGCCCCTCCACTATGAGTTCATTGCATAATAGTTGGCTCTATGGTCACTATATCATGCCTGTACTTCTCAGCTCTATGGAAACTTTCTTGTGGTGGATAATTACCATTTCTTATGCTCCTCCCCTGCTTTGCTCTTTGCAAGATGCTTCAATGGTTAACTAGAAGTGTTTTTTGAGTGTCTTTAGTTCTTTTTTACTAGTTGTTCTTCATTAGAGCAACTTTTCCTACTTTTTCTTGTTACTCTTTTGTTGTGACTAGTAGTTGTCCCACTTTGGGATAGCTATGAATGTAAATACTTTCTTAATGCAAAATTTTTGTTACAACAAAAAATAATGTGTGTGTGTGCATACGCACACACGTGTGTTGCTATCTATGTGTGTGCGCATGTGCATGCATGCGAATATGTGTTTTTGGGGGGTGTAGTATTTATTTTTAAACAATTGGAAAAATGCACTTGGGAACCTATGCGCATTGACGTGTGCATGGGCGCCCCGGTGAATTTTTATAAAAGAAAGAAATTTCCACACACACACACGTGCACATGCGTGCACACGTGCATGCAATCAACTTTTAAAATAACTTAAATAATTGATATTTCATGTGTCTATCTATGTGTCAATGTGTGTTTTGGGAGGTTGTGTAGAATTTCTTTTCAAAAATTAAAAAAAAGAGTGACTGATTTGAATTTTGATGACAAGTGTGTGTGCGTGCACGTGCATGTGCTTGTGCATGCATGCATGCATGCATATGCACATGCATGCACATGCATTCATATGTGTGTGTGGAAATGCAGTTTACGAGATGAAATCATGGAATGCAACTCTTGCTGAATCCATGGCAAATAGCGATTGATGGAGTGAGTGACTTTTGAGGGTGGAGTTTCTATGGATCTCTAAAAGTGAAAGTGAGAATGAAATGCCTCTTACCCATTTATATATATCAAAACCCTAAAAATTCAAACAATTTATAAAATCCCTAAATTTTTTGAAAAACATTTACGATGAACTCAGGATAAAAACATCAAAAGAAATAGAATGTCAATTTAATTGTCCATCATCTTTTGAAACAAGAACTAGGATTTTGCAAAAAATTGAATGTTGCACTAGTTAAACAAATTGTTAACAATCTTCAAAGTTGCAGGAGGAATGAAATTGGCACTATGCATGCACTTCTCCACATGTTGGCTGCGCTTTCCACCATTTAAGGTAAAGTAGAAGGACTCTGACATGTCGTCCTCCATGACCAATAGGTGTTCTGGCACATCCCTTAGAGGCCATTGCGAGGTGACATTCACATTCTTGGCATCTCCCTCATCAACATCAATAGACAAACTTACCCTCGTATTGTCCTCATCATTAGAGTCTACGAGAAGATGTTGGCCATTTGTTTTCTTCCAGCGCCTGTACTAAAAAACTAAATACAACATTTGGCATGACATAGGGTACGTAATAACCACATTGTCTTTACATGCATCACATTGAAACACATCACCCTTTTGTTCACTTGACCTGGTTCTTCAATTCATCCCAAGTAAATCTTCAAGAGCATTTTCATCTACACACTTGCAGGACCACATAGCTTTTATTCTATGCATATGTATAGTCTTAAGCAAAGAAGCAAAAATGTGTAGAGGCATAAACCAAGATAACCTTGCCCATTTGGATCCAAATGTGAACTTCATGGCCATGCCCACATCCTTTGCAATTTTGTCCTTGTACGATTGCAATGTTCTCATGTCCACAATGCTACAATCCATGTCTTGAAGTTGTGGTGGTGCAATGGTTTCCAGACGGCCATAGCTTGATGATGTCGCTCGAGTGATGTATGTTCCATTATACCAATACACATTCTTCTTTCATCATAAGGAGGCCAACTTCTCCCCTGCATGCATTTGCTTGCCTAAATCCTCATTAATCGCAGTGAATGACTCCACTCCTTGAAGTTCGAAGGGAAAACATCTGCCATGAATAAGAGCTCTAGAAACCAAACACAAAATTTCCAAATGGACTCATTACACTTACAGGTGAAAAAGGTGCATAGATAGTAGAAAGGCTCACAGTGTGATGGTATCCTAGATTGATTGAACGATGGATGCAGCAACATTATCTTTTCCCATGTAGACATGTTGCACTTTTGTGAGCCATCCTTTTTTCCCAAACTTGAACTTCAAGATGCGCCCCTTCCACTCATGCAAGATATCACCTCTCTTGCTCTTAGGAAGCTCATGTGGACCTTTGGCCGATCCTTTCATCACTATCCAATCATTCAAGTTGTAGGTGCAAGGGATACACTCATCCAATGCATTTCTAGTGTTGTCGAAGACACAAGAGGTCACAGCATTGCATGGTCTAGTAGCCTTGCTCCTCACCATGCTTGCAAAGGTTGCAACAGCAAGAATGGGACTCCTACACAGGGCAATGTAGCTCCAATAGAGGAACAAAAGAGGGAGAATGAGAGGGATAGAGCAACACTAACAAAGGCACAAGAGAGAGGGGGGGGGAGGGAGAGACAGAGAGAGAGAGGGTGGGTGGGGGAGGAGGTGCACAACAAATGGAAGAGAGAGAGAGAAAGGGGGGGGGGCAGAGGGGGCAACTGCAAGGGAGGGCAACCTCACATTTCAAAAATGGAGGGAATGGCAGGCTGGACCAAAACAGTAGGGGCAGAGGCCCTAGAAAGAGGGAATGGGGAAGAATAATTCGCCACAAGGGGCCCACTATGTCATTGAAATAGATTTGGGCTCATGTGGAGGAGGTGCACCTAGGAGGAGGGTTAAACATGGGTTAAGGGGAGGGGGATGGTTGGGGTGGTCCCTAGTGTAAGGGGAACAACCAATAGGGGCTCTCTGCAGGCCTGCCCACCCTCTACCTATATAACTCACTACATGGTAAGGTTCTGTCTTTTTCTTTTACTTAAGTGTGATCCTCTTTTTTTTATTACTTACTATGCATTCTTATGTCTTACAACATATCATATACAACCACCTTCCCTATTTTGTCAAAAAGTATGGATGCCCAGCTATTTGGTCTACCCAAGGCATGGAGAAGTCTCACTACATGGCACGTAATGCATTTTTTAGACACTACACACAACACTATGGAGGGAGTCAGAAGGCAAATAGTCTGAAGGAAGTCTTCCAATGGTTTTACCGAGGCATACTACAGAGGCTGCATGCTAAAAGAAAAGTTGCTAGCTCCAAAATCAAGCTTGCTTTTCTTCTAGCCCAAAAGCAAAGATGAAGACAAGCTCTAGACAATTCAATTGCAACAGAGAGACATAGACAATGGAGGGAATCGAAGATATTTAGAAACCATAAATGGACAAGTAAACATGAATAGGACTCATTTGTAACTTATTGGTGTTATGTCCACATGTTTTCAAACTCATTCAATAGAAATTTTTTTAGTGGAACAAGTGACTCTTGGTGTTATGCATGAAAAGTATTTCTTTTGTGAAACATATGATCTAAACTTAATACAATTTGTTCACAATTTCAATATATTGTTCGTTTAATATTTAACGACACCACTCTATGTAAATGTACAAATCATTTCATCATCAACTTATTAATCATTTATACAAGATCATACCAGACTTTGTACAAATCAGTTCAAATTTAATATAATGTTTGTGCTATATTTGATGACTAAATCCTATTTCTCCCAGGGCCTGCCGATCGGAACTCTCTTTTTTATCTTGATTGGAGTCTTTTTCTTCTTTATTGGCTTGATGTCGACTGTTTGTTTATCCTTTTCTTCAGCTCTCTGCACCTATTCCTCTTCTTGGACTGTGTGACCTGATGCAATCATGGGTGGCTCTCGAAACCTTACGAGCTGGTGTTTTCCATAGCCCTCCAGATATTTGGGCTCCTTAACACCACATGCTAATGCATAAGAAGTGTAAGACAAAAAGTAAGCGGCCCTAGAGGCCTGCTTATTCACATAATCTCCAAATATATCTATGGCAGGCAACCTCTCTATCAAAATGATCTTTTCCTTTTGCCATGAAAGAACATGTCCACCTAAAGCCCTGGACAAACATTTTAAGAAGTAAACAATGGCTTCTCCATTGTTGCTCAACTGCCTATGGTAAATCAAGATCTTGGCACTGCCTAGATCATGAATATAATGAGCTAGGCCTGACATTTTGCGAAACCCAACCTGCCTGCTTCCACTTGATCTCTGGAGGAATGTGTCATCCTCAATTTGTAGCTGCCACATATCAAAGGATTGGAGTGAGACAATACACAACCTACAAAAACAAAGTTAAGCAGAAGTCAAAGTATTTGATCTGAAGTACCTTCTCATTTTCATCAGCAACAAGCAGTTCATCTTTCCAAAGATTTATCCCTCTCCCCTCTTGTCCAGCCTCTTCTTTAGGCTTTTCTGTGTATAGTGCTGAGAGATTCATAGCTTCCTGTGTGAGCTGGAAGGCAGCTTCATCTGGCTCTTGGAACTTTTCAGCCTCTTTGAAACAAAATGAAAGGGCCTCGACAGGATCAAAAATTGTTTCCAAAGCCAGTAGTGAATGGTCATCCTCTATGCCAACCTCCTTATCAAGCCTTGAAGCCTAGGCAATAAGGGAAATGGCATAGTCCTCCCTCAAATTGAACATAAACTCTATATCATGAGGAAAACATAATCCTTTCCACCAATCAACACACCTGGAAGCATGGGCACTGCATAGTTGCTGCTCTGAACATCAAAATCTTCAACTTGCTCTGCTCCCCTCAGAGTTTTTGTCCTCAGTTGAACAAGGTCAAGAGCAGCCACTTGCAGCCCCTCATCCTGAAGGTTGATATCTTCTTCTTGCTCTGCCATTTCTGTGACCAAAGAAACATCCTCCTTTTCCTCTGCTTTAGATGTGTCTTCTTCTTCTATTTCCTGCCCTTGTTCATCCAAAGACTCCTGACTGAAGACAATGTCCATAAGAAATGCCATGCTTTCCTCTAGCAGTCTGCACTTTCTGGTGTGCAAAGTACAGTTGAATTTATATTGATCAGGCAGGCTATCAAATCTTCTGTTCACATGGTACCTCAGCCTGTCATTGGAGACAATATGATTTGTATGCACAAAACCCTTTTCTCCTTCCACAATTCTTCCTGCCTCTGTCAGTTCTTTGAAGGTATCCCAATAGTCTGAAAGAAAATCTTTGTGCTGCTCCAGTACAGAGCTCATTGTGAACTCCATGTTGAAAATACTGTGGTATATATGGAAGTTACTCTGAGCCTTGCATTTGTGAAGAAACTCAAATAGGAGCAAATCTGGAGAATTGTCCTCGTCTGGTTCCATTTGTTTTTTGATGGAAGAATCAGCACTCTGCTCCAGTCTCTTCTTTTTGCCTGTTCAAAAACTTATATACTATGAATTCTATATGCTGACATATGCAATCAGTGAATGCATTGTATATCACCAGATAATTCCTTCATGACATCTCATGACTCACCTAGTGATTGCTATGGTCTAATAATAGCAGCAGAAAAGTCCAGCTTCCTCTTGAAAGGTGGGGCCTGGGAGCCAGCTGTTCCAAAGCAAAAATATTTATCATCATCAAGGAAGATTTCCACAGGGCTAAAGATAGCAAATTAATGAGGTAGAAGTGAGAACCAAATCAGACACAGGAATTTGTAGCAAAACGCGATGGGAGACCATTTGGAAAATATAAAGCACTCTCCTCGCATTTTGTTGCAAATTCTCCAGTTCTGTTCATGTGCATGTCAAATCAAACACTAGGTTCATCTCAGTGATTCCTGGACACTATGATCTCATATGCAAGAGAAATGCTGGAGCTGAGTGAAGCTTTTCATGAGGAATGTGTCAACAACAGGAATTTGTAGCAAAATGCGATATGGGCTATTTAGAGATATATAAACCACTCTCCTCGCATTTTGTTGCAAATTCTCAAGTTCTGTTCATGTGCATGTCAAATCAAGCACTAGGTTCATCTCAGTGATTCCTGGACACTACGATCTCATATGCAAGAGAAATAATGGAGCTGAGTGAAACATTTCATGAGGAATGTGTCAACAACAGGAATTTGCAGCAAAATGCGATATGGGCTATTTAGAGAATTATAAACCACTCTCCTCGCATTTTGTTGCAAATTTCTAGTTTCTATTCATATCCATCTCCAATCTAATTCCTGGGTGATTTACCACATTCTTGGACAGTATAAATTGAAAATGTAACAAGAAGGATGGAGCTGAGTGAAGACATTTGGACATCAAAAATCCAATGGATGGAAGAAATATATGCTTAAAAACATTGAAACCAATCTGGAATTCTGACCTTTTTTTTCCTTTTCCATGCTGATGGAGTTGCACTGGTAAATCTCCTACTCTTTCTCTGGCTTGAACTTTGCACTCTAGGTAACCTGGAGATCTGGCAGTAGTAGTAGTCTTCAGGTAGGTTATAGTCTAGATGGAGTGTGCTGGGTAGGAAAGGATCCGAGAGAAGGAAATGGAAGATGCGAGGGTCGTGGCAGGGATGAAAGATTGGGAGGCAGGGGAGGAAGAGTGGTTGTGTTATTGATTATGAAATCATGAATGGCACAAGTTCAAAGCATAAAGTGTACTTTCACACGTGCCAAATTTCAAACTCCAAGAGATCTGGTTCCCATCCACACGTGTGAAAAACGACTACATTCCACACGTGTGGGATTTAGAAGATGCCTTATTTGTATTTGCACTTATTTGTGGTATCCTATTTTAGACCTCTTGCCCTCCAGTCTTTGCTCTCTTGCCTCCCTACCTCCATACTCTGCAACATCAGCATCCTGTCTAGCAGCACAGGTTCATCCTCAGCATAGGTTACTCATCAGCAGCACAACACATCCACAGATAGATTCCAGGTCAGTAACAATGGGTTCTCCCCTTAGTCTCTGCAATCTTCTTGCCTACAATAGAAAAAATCCATCCTGCATGGAAATGCATAGACTCAAGTCAAGACAGAGAAATCACTGTAGGAATGCAAATCTTCAAGTGTGATATTTGCATGTGAGGGTAAAACTGTACTTATGGGTTCTCCCTTCAATCTGTGCACACTTCTTGCCTTCCATAGACTCAATCCATCCTGTATGGTTATGCAAACACCTTCAACATGCTGCCTCATGAATTTGCAGCAAAACGCGAGGAGAAGGCCTTAGGAATTTCAAACAGCTGAAATCGCGTTTTGTTGCAAATATTGGAGAAATATTGAAATATTGCTTCATCAACCCTTGTCATTCTGGTTTTGTGACTTCCATAGCTATCCATAGCTATAATCTTCTTGCATAACTCCATTCATACTGTATTTAGTTGTAGAGACAGAGAAATCACTGTAGGAATGCACCAGCATGTCATTTCAAAAATTTGCAGCAAAATGCGATGTGGACCTGTTTGAAATTTCAAACTGCTCATATCGCATTTTATTGCAAATTTCTCTATATGGCTTCATCCACCCCTGTGATTGCCTTTTCTTTGTTAAAACATGTTCTCCATTTCTGTGATCTCTTTCCAATCCTTTGTATGCAGTTTTTTAGAGTGATGGCAAGAACCAAGTCAACTGCAAGGGAAGTTGGCAAAGGGCCAGGGCTTGCAGCAATAGCAGCTGGGGCAGGTACCAAGAAATTTAGTGTGCCTCCAAAGGGAAGAGCTGGACATGGCAGGAAGGGTAAGCCAATGAGCCTGCTCAAGCAAAAGGCCAAAAGATTGAATCATGGTGCAGGTGTGCTAAGGGAGATCAGGAGGCAATAGAAAGCTATAGGCTTTGCAATACCCAAGGCACCTTTTCAAAGACTGGTGAGAGAAATTTGTGACAGGTGGAACCTTGGGTTCAGGTGGAATAGAACTGCCATTCTTTCCTTACAGGAAATGGCAGAGGATTACTTGGAGAAATATTTTGAAGATGCAATGCTTGTAGCAGCCCATGCTCACACCCATGCTCACAGGGTGACTTTGATGGCCAAAGACTTCAACACTTTGTCCAGAGTGAGATGGAGGTATGACAAGCTTGTTCATCTTGTGGAATGGCAGGACATCAAAATGAGAGACATATTGCTAATTCCACCTACAAGGAAGTTGAAGGTTGATGAGGTAAAGGTTGTTGAGGTAACGCACTCAAAGAACACCAGAGGGAAGGCTGCTTATGAGGACTCACTGAAGCAGCAAATAAAAGAAACAAAATCTGTTATATAGATGTGGAGACTGGAAAGAAGGAGCTACAGATACATAGACGGTTGAAGGAGCTGGGCCCTGATGTAGTTGTTCATATTGAGGATGAAGTTTCAGTGAATGATTTTGACTTGACAAAATAATGCTTAGCAGCATTGGCTCATAAGAATGAGTATTGCTCAGATACTATCATTCTTGCAATGCTCTAGTAAGTGTCTATTATATTACATTTTTTGCAAATCAATCCTCCTTGTACCTCCTTTATAGCCTACCCTAATTATTTTCTGGTCCTATGCAGCATGATGAGAAGCTGGCTTCACCCCTTTGTACAGCATACATTATTGATCCTACCATTTCTTCTAAATTAAGAGATGCAAAGGAGACTCCCATGAGTATTTCCAGCTGGTTCAAACACTGCAATTTTGAAGTAATTGATGTTTTGCTACTTCCATAACACAGCAGGTATGTGGGTGACTACTTCTTTTAAGATTCTTCTTTAAGATTGGGAACTCTTGTAGCCTTTGATTTCCTTATGCTTTTTTCCTTATGCAGTGACCACTGGAGTTTTGTTTCTATTGACATCCAGTAGAAGCAATGCTTTCTATTCAACTCTCTAAAAAACACACACAGAGAGCTAAAATTGTAAGTGCTGTGTGTGCTTTTTGAACTTAAAACTTCATTATTTTGATATCATACTAACTAAATTATACATATTGCAGTTGTATTAGAAGGCTTTTAGATGCATTGGATCACTGTCCTCCAAATGTCTCTCTTTTGGATTCAATAGAGCCAATAAGTCTAGAGGTAAAAAGTCTATTAAATGCTATGTCTTTGAACTTATTGAATAATTTTGTTTTGTGCTGATGCTAACATTTTCTAACATATCTTTCTAACTATACAGACACCACAACAAAATGATTCAAGTAGCTGTGGATGGAGAGTGCTGATCAATGCAAAATATATACTTTCAAGCTACTTTGAGAAGGAACAGCCAGACCTTGTAAGGAAAAATACTTTTCATTTAGCTTGAAGATAATTCATAATGATACAAAGTGTTCTAAATTATCCTCTGCCATTGCAGATGAAAGAGGATAGCTTCAGCTCCAACTATGTACATAATTTTAGAGCTCATACAATTTGGAGGTTTTTGAGCTATGCCTCCCCCAAACCTATTGTACCAGCTACTGTGGAGCTGGGTGAAAGCTCTAAAGTACAAGAAGGTGTCATACACCTTGATGCCACAGATGAAGCACCTAATGTTGAGGACCAGAAGCCACAGGAGCAATCACATAGTGCTGAGGAGGAGGAGACACAGGAGCAAAGACCTGCTGCTGATGTTGTTGAGGAGAAGGTGGAGAAGCAGCAAAGAGATGCTCCTGGGGCAGTGGAGGAGACAATGGAGCAACACCAACATACTGCACAGGACAGGATGGAGCAGTAGAGAAAAGATCCTCCAAAAAATGTAGAGCAGCCTCTGGATCAAGCTATACATAAATAGAAAATGGATGTCAGAAATATGTTCTACATATTTAACTAAACAGTTCTGTACAAAATCTTACTTGATTGAATACAAAACCTTTGTTTATGGAGTCTGTGTTATCTCAATTTTTAAATTTTTGATGTCTTTGCATTTTATTGAGCTCTCTCTTCTTTTGAGCAACTGCAAAAAAGCAATATGAATCAGAGTGGTAAATTAAACTAATAGCAATGCTTAATGAGACTAGGATAAATCAAATGGTGTACCTTTCTGTTGTTGTAGATAAATAAAAAGTCGTTTGAGATAGAACCTTCTATCTCAAATAGAATGTCACTACGCAATTGAGCTAGGGAGCAACATTCTCTTAATGAGATATTGACTAGCACATCACCATTCTCAACAACATCAATATCAATAAGTTTATTTTCTGCACCAAAAGACTCTTCATCTTGATCCATTGGGACTAGTTTTGTGCCTAGCATTCGACTGCGCTTGTAATAAAAAGAGAAAATAAAATTTTGTGATGCAACCATGTACTTCAGTTGCATAGAAGGTTGGACAACCTCACAAAACACTGAACTACATGTCTTCTTATCCCAACCTTTATCCAAAAATTGTGGCATGCATGCCAAATTTGTTGCTTTAACTGTGAACATTGTTTTTGAAACCTTCACTGGAAAGGTATTAAACAAGTCCACAAAAACTGTGAGAGGCATGCATAAAGAAATTTTTACTATCCTAGTGGCAATATTGGGCCTCAGAGCTTTCTGTACTTCTGTAAAAAGCTTCGCCCTATATGCCTCTGTAACACTAGAATGTGGGTGAGGCCAATCCACTGAATTCCACACCGGAAGGTCTTGTTTTATTAATACACCATGTGTGTTAGCTTTGTCCAGCAACTGATAAAAATGATCAGTAAAAAATATACCCGATTGAGCTAGCTCTGTTGCACATCGACCTTGGTATTGTTGTTCTCCTATCGATCCATGCAGAACATCTATAAATCCCAGAATACAATCGATGTTTTGCCATGTCTCATATGATGAAGGATATAAATCTGAAATAAAACAACACAAGAATGTCAATAAGCTACGAGAGAAAGCTTCATCTTAAAAATCCATACACCTCGTAAAGAAAAAAACCACAATAGAAAAATATACAATTAGGCCTGTGTTGCGGAAGATTTCTTGGATAGTCTCGCAAGACAAGTTCTTTATGCATGTACACGTGTTGAATCAAAACTTCTTTCACGGATATCTTCCCTTTGGTGATTTTAAAATCTCGTACTCTTCCCTTCCACGATGCCAAGAAAATGTTTTTTGTCTGGGGTCTTTTTCTT